>NC_044981.1:136605489-136935699 GCF_008728515.1 Papio anubis | reverse complement strand
TTGGGCATGTCTTAACTGGTCCTCTTCAAAGTTGCAATCAATGTGTTAGTTGAGGCTCAGTTCTCATCTGGAGGCTCAAGTAGAGATGGTTCTGCCTCCAAACTCACTTAGGTTGTTGGCAAAAGTCATTTCCTTGTGGTTGTAAGACAGAGGGCTCCAGCTTCTTGCTAGCTATCAGATGAAGCCTTTCTCAGCAATTAAAGGCTGCCCCTTCCAGCCCAGGTCCATGCTACATGGTTCTCTCTCATATGCCTTTTTACAAAATGGCAATTTTCTTCTTCAAGACAGCTACTGAGAGTCTTTGGAGCAAGTTTGCTGGTAAGATGGAGTCTTACATAACACAATGTAATAATGAGAGTGACTTCCTATCACCTTTGCTGTATTCTATTGATTTGAAGCAAGTGACAAGTCTTACCTAATCTGAAGGAGATGGGGTTATACAAGGGTATGAACAACAAGAATTTGGGGGTCATGGAGGGACCACCTTGGAGCCTATCCACCACAGAAATGAAAGAAGCAAGAAATGTACAAAGATTTGAGACAATTATATTTCACTTAGGAAATTAAAAATAGCACTTACAAATTTAGAAGCCTGATTTGGATCTCCTTGTTTCGACTACTAAATAATCACCATCAAAATTTGAATAATCTTGGCTAAATAGCAGGTTTGGCTTGTGGAGATGGAGCTCAGGAGATAAAGCATCAACTAGGAGGTATGTACTGAGGGAGATAACTTGCTATGAATAGTCCCTGTCCAAAGTGATGAAGTCAATTCAAGCTCTACTCTTGCTGGAGCTGAAATACAAGGCCAACTAGTAAGGAGTGGGTGGCAAGAAACTGGGTGTACTAGGACTGGGGTTCGGTCAGCCTTTCAGAGAGAGAAACTGGAAAGTCCATGTAGTTGGTCAAGAACCCAGCCTGGAAGAATAGGAATATAGCCTCTTGATTCAGTCACTATCAGGAAGCTGAGGTTAAGCCACAGCTGTGAAGAATGGATGAACCAAAATGCAGGTGGACCCAGTTAATGTAGGATTGTGGCTCAGTGGGCCTATCCCCATTTATAGGACTATCATTGGCTGCACCTGTGGACAGAGGAGAGGCTCTTAATGTTCTCCTTGTAGAAGACTCACTGAAGGAAGGGTCTAAGAATTATTGCATGACATTTAGGTTCTAATTCGATATAGGTCAAATTTGCAGGAAGCAGTACATATTTACATTTTGTTTTTTTCCTAAATACGAGACACATTTACTTATTTAGAGGATTTCATTTTTATGCCTTCCTTTCTCTTCTTCTCCCATTGTTTAAACACCTTAATTTTCATGAAAACCCTTAGATTTCTATCCAGTTCTTCTTTTTTCATTGAAACCTAATGATAAAGATATTATCCTATTAATGGAACAAATTGGATCAGATATGCTTTTCTGCATATTGCTTATTTGTCATACACCTTCCTATGCCTTTTTAAATAATACATGTTTTAGGGGGTCTTTCTCCTGTGACTCATTTTTGGAGCTGATCCGAGAGGGAGTTATTCTCCAGACGTGGCACCATTGACCCTCATTTCAAACTACATTTTTAATTTATTTTAAAAAAGATATTTCATTCACAGAATCCCCACTGAGCTTTTTATTGTGAAAAATTAGGACCCGTAAATCATCCCCCTCAGAACACTATAAATTTTATACAATTGAAACATTCCATGGACTGAGCTTGGCACTTTGATGAAATCACTCCTTTGCTTCTCTTAATTTATGAGCTTTCTCCATTCTCCTCCCTCCTGCTCCATCATCACCTTGCCCTCCCAGCAAGAGAGCGGGTGGTATCGTGCCTTTAAATTGCTCACTGGGGTTTACTGAGTATAATTTGTGAGTGAATTTATATGAACCTACAATATTGCAATTTATCCAAAATTATGAACAATAAAACTTTTCATTTTCTTCTGGCAGGCAGAAGGGACATGGGTTGATCACGCAGGAGGTAGCTCAGCATGGTGCACTGGGGAAGAACCAAGTACCTGGAAGCCAGATGACGTGGGGTAGAGGCACGGCTCTCCCGGTTGTTCTGAGACTGAGGCTTCAGAGCATGCATGATATTTAAGGTTGTTTCTTTAAGCTCTCACACATTCTGATTCTATGGATTGAGATAGTTTTTGCCTTGTTGCTTCTTTTTAAAGGGTGATTATGAAAACCAACATGATGTATCATAAAAGTTTGATTTTCGATATGAAAAGTTAGCTTTAATTTTTTAGGGGAGAGAAGGGATGAGAGTAAGGAGAAAGCACAACTGTGTAAAAGAGCAAGGTACTCCTGATTCTTGTCTGTGAGGTTTGCACTGGATTATAAGGTCCTTGAAACCAGGGGCTGTGTCTTATTTAACTTTGAGGCCCTGGCTCCCAACACAGAGAAACCGGTACCTTGGTTTCTGATAAAAGTGTTGAATTAATATGAAAAATCCAAAGGTGGGTTACCCCCACAAATCCAAGTGCCTGGAATAGTGCCAGACACATGGAAGGTGCTCAACACATAATTGTTGGATATCCAACAAAAGGGCTACTGGCCATCACTGGGATCTTGGTGTTTCCCTGTTTCCACTCCTGGTCCATGTGACATCCTTATTGTTTATATCCTAATATTTTTCTTGACTAGGATTTCAGATGGATTTTTTTTTTTTAATAGAATCTCACTCTGTCACCTAGGCTGGAGTGCAGTGGCATGATCTCAGCTCACTGCAACCTCTGCCTTCTGGGTGCAAGCGATTCTCCTGCCTCAGCCTCCCAAGTAGCTGGGATTACAGGCACCTGCCACCATGCCTGGCTAATTTTTTTTGTATTTTTAGTAAAGACAGGGTTTCGCCATAGTGTCCAGCCTGGTTTCGAACTCCTGGCCTAAAGTGATCTGCCTGCCTCGGCCTCCCAAAGTGCTAGGGTTGCATGCATGAGTCACCGCACCCAGCCTCCAGATGGATCTGTTAAGAAATTGCTAGCTTTTTGGCATCACTACTTTTCGCACTGTTAGAAAGGGTTTTGCTGCTGAAGAAATTGGCTAGAATTCGAAGATAGAGGTTGTATGGCAAAGTGGCTGAGCTTCAGCTCTGGAGAGAGACTTGGGTTTGAAGGAGGCCTTTATAACATAAGCTCTGTGACCTTTGGTGGAATGTTTTCCTCCTGCTAAGCTCTATTCTCCTTCTCTGTAGGACGAGGGATAATAATTGTACTTACCTCTTAGGGTAGAAGTGAGGATTCAAAGCAGCTATCCATGTCAAGAGCTTAGTCCAGTGCTGGCATATAGTAAGTATTCAATACATATTACCTATGACTTGAATTTAATTATTATTAGGAGTTTTGGTGTATACATCAGTAATCGCCACAGTTTTTACTTTTGCATTAAAATTCAGATTCTTGCCACTGCACTCCAGCCGATGTAATAGAGTGTGAGCTTCTCTCTCTCTCTCAAAAACAAAACAAAACAAAACAAAAAAACCAGACTCTGTGCGGACACTGTGATTATTGTTGTATACACAATTTATTTAGTGTTAACCTTTTCTTTAGCTTTTCAGGGTATATTTTGAGATCCCTGTGTTAAAAGAAAAGAGTATCACTAACATTATTAACAGAACCTCACTATTTTGGATAGAGAGCGTTGCTTGGATTTCTAATTACTTCTAAGTGTAATTTTATTTCAATTTCAGGACTTTACAAAAAAAATAAGAATATAGTGCTGAAGCATCTGGTATTTATGTTTTTTCAGAAGATGGAAAATTTCCTTCCTGACAGTTGTTGCCTTTGCCTATGTGCAATTATAATACAGCACACTACTGTTTTAAGAAGAGTATCATTAGCGTCAGAATGCAAAACAGTCTGAAATACTCGAAAATCAAGGTGAAGCCAATTCCCTTTTCTTTGACCTGCTTGCAAGATACCTTGACAAGGTATGAACTGGAGTATGTGTCTTGGAACTATTTACCCCTTAAATATGAAAAATGTAAATGAGCGATGGAGTTTGGGGTGACAGAGGATCTAAAGTGATGGTCACCTAGCCCTTGCGAGTAAAATACGGCTCACTTGATGACATTTCAGTCCTAAATCATGCACAGCAGGCGAGTTTGTGGGCTGAGCGGGTTGCACAAAAACATTCCTTCGGGACCATTTAAACAGGCTGAATAAGCAAGGAATCCTGTGTGACAATGCTCAGAATACCAGAGGAGCGGTTCAGGTATACATATGATTGCCTGTGGCTCCAAGCCCAATAACCTTTTCCTCACTGAGATAGATTCCCTGGACAGAAAACATATCCTTTCCAAGTTAGAGAACTTTATCAGATTTATCTCTCATTGTCAGATCAGCATGCAGGAAACAAATGAAGTCTGCAGCGTGATTCATATTAGAAGGAGAGCAATTTACAATGCTTACTGGCTTCTCATAAAGCTTATTAATGTTTGGCATAGGGTGCCAAGGAGTCATAAAGAATCATCCTGCTGAACATTTATATCTGCTTAGTCTCTGATTATATGTCCTCGACACAGCTTAAATAATGGCAGACAGAGCATCTCGTGAGCAGGAAATGAGAAAGTAACACATGTTTTTGTCTCATAATCAAATATTCTTCCCTATCTTTTTAAAGTCTTCCCCTGGGAGGCAAAGAACTGTTTTTAGGTTTCTCGGTTGCTGCTCTCGCTTGTAATTTCCACTTTGTTTAGATTTGTCACAGCCCTAAAATGGAATTAAGTTGCTTATTTATGCTCATGTCTTCTGTTATTTTGAATTTGGGGCATTTCTTAATTCAGTCATGGCTATACAGTTGCTCCACTTCACATTTCCTTTTGAATTCTAGCCCATTGTGCCTTCGTGATGTGAACTCATTAAGGATAGTGCTAACTTATTTATGAGGTTCTTAACGTTTTTGACCTAATAATACTAATAGATGACATTTGTTCAATGCCCCCTATGTGGCACATAAAATATAAATGTATGTGCCAGGCACCTTATATTTATATTTTATTTAATGATCATAACAACCTCATGAGGTAAGTAGTATTATCACACTCATTTTAGAGATCAGTTACCCTGGGATACAGTGCTACTAAACAGAAGAGCTGAACATTGCATCCCAATGATCCAGTCTTCACTGAGCTGCACTCGTTCTCTAGAACATTGATTTATAGTTCATTGAATGTGGTGCTCTAGAAAACATGAGCATAACAAAGAGAGAAGAGAGGAGGAAAATGGGAAGAAATAAGGTTAAATGTAGAAAGATGGACAGCATGACATTCTACCAGCAATTGAGCTGAGGGACTATTAGTTGCACAATTGACTCTTGTTGAATCAAATTGGCTTCTCAGATGCCTTGCAAATGGCTAGTGATGTGGGTGGACCATTCGACCCTTCTGATAACTGAAAAGGACACTCTTCTACTATATGGAATTAATCGTTTTGTAATTTTTTATTTTGAAATAATTTTAGACTCTCAAAATGTTATGAGTACGAGGAACTTCCATATCCCTCCAAATATAATATCCTAATTATTAATGTTTTACCACTTTTATTTTTATCATTTTCTCTGTAATAGACACTTATTTTATGAATCATTTGAGAATAAGTTGCATGCTCAAATCCTTTGGTGTGTGTTTTCTAAGAAAAAGTAAATTCTCATATAGCCACATTATAATTATTGCAATCAGAAAGTTAACACTGATTCAATGCTAACATCTAAAGTACAAACTTATATTTCACCAGTTGTCTCAGTGAAAAGGTTTTGGGAGGAGATGTTCAGGGAGCAATCTAGATTACATGCTGCATTTAGTTGTCTCTTTAGTCTCTTTTAGTGTGAAACAGTTTCTCTTTGTCTTTTTTCATTTTGACAGTTTTAGAGAGGGTATAGGCCAGCTGTCTTTCAGACTGTCTCTCAATTTGACTTTGCTTGATACTTCCTTATGATTGCACTGAAGTTATACCCTTTGGTCAGGAATGACACTGAAGTGATGCTGTGTTCTCAGTGCGTTGTACCAGGAGATGCACCTTATGTTAATTTGTCCAACTATTGGTGATGTTAACAGATTGCTCTAATGTAAGACTACAATTTTTCAATATACTAAAGTTAAAATTTGATTTAGATTCTAATTTCCTCAGAATTGGGTTCAGATCAAGTCCATCGCTTAAGAAGCTTTGGGTATTCTGAAAAAACTAGCTTCCTAATCTGTAAATATGAAGATCAGTAATGAAAAGTGGTGCCTGGCACAGGCACTTATATTTTATGTGCCACATAGATGGCATTGAACAAATGTCATCTATTAGTATTATTAGGTCAAATATGTTGAGAACCTCATGTAAGTGTTGCTTAATGTCTTGGGACATTAAGCAGACACAGGGACTTGGTACTCCAACTCCAGGGAACAAACCAGAAAATGGCAAAATTATTGTACAAGACCAGGTCTGGGTTGGCACCAAGCATGACTTGAAGAAGGTGCCATGGATGGGGCTAGACAGCTAGTTAAACTTTTAGCCTCAAATCTGGCTGGGTCTGAGAGACTGAGGAAGCGAATCAGATTTCAGCTGGGGGAGAAGCAGGGCACAGTGTGTGGACTGAGTTTGATGACGTGACCAGCTTATGCTGCTAAAGACCTGAGATTCATAATCAGCAACTGTGCAATCAGCAATAGCAGTTGTACCCACCTCATCTGAGCCGCCTTATGGAGGCATGATTATTGGCCTTTTTGGGGGGTATTTAATGAAAATTTCTCCTTTCAAGGTTATTCTTCAACCATACATCAGTTGTGCAATGCTGAGAAACACATAGGATGATTTGGCCTGGGTTCCATATCCTTCCTAGGAACATCTTAAGACTGAGAAATATGGTCTGTTCTCCATACCTCTGAGTTGTGTTTACATGGACGAAGAGAATCAGAATGCTCAGTGAAATATGTATTCATAAAGAAATGTACCAGAATAAAATTACATTAGAAAATAATTGCTTCTAAAAATCATCACCCATTCTTATCCTCTGTTATTCTGTTCTCTTTCAACTCCCTGTATTTTAATCCCTTTCTTTTTCCCTGATGTTTTCTATTCATTTAATTTAAGCAATGTTTCTGGATACCATAGCAATAGCAATGAGGTGTTGTATAAACATACAATGGAGCAGAATGGAAATGCTTCCTATGGTATCAGAAACCATAGAAACGTGTGTGTGTGTGTGTGTGTGCGTGCGTGCATGTGCACACACATGTGCATACAAAGCTGTTTTGGGGTCAAAGCTTTTAGAGTTCATGCAAGTAGGAAAATGAAGTGTTTCACTGTGATCACATTGCTGTTTGTATCTATTGTCATCATGATTTAACATTTATTGCATGCCTATAGTCCCCTGGACAGACCCTGGAACTAGATGTCAATTCTACTTAGTGGATTTATGTTTGAAATTAGATTGCAAAGCCACAAAATGGAAAAAGATGAGAATACTTCCAAAACAGAAATATTGAATAATGCATTTTCAGAAAAATTAGGTAAGGACAAAATGAGTTTGACCCAGGCAGTTAGGAATGAAAGATATGTGAGGAGACTTATATGTCTAGATTAGGAATGGTTTGCAGCCATTTCCAAGAACCCTGGGAGGGACTGCTTATGCTGCATGATCTAACACTTTAATCCTCTTCTGCCACAGCTCAGACGCCATGGGGTAGAATCTTGATGAGACTCCCTGTCTTGGATAATAATAACAAGCTGTCTTCTCTGTAGGCAGATTTTCAGATGGAAGTCTCACTCTACCACTCTCATAACCAATGCAACAAATAATCAAGTCCTCAAACTGCAAGGAAAATTTTGAGGGGATTTTTTTTTAAGGATGTAAAGATCATTAAAAAAATGAAGAGAGTTTCTTAGACTAAGTTTTTTCCCTCCTTTGCCATGTGCCTGAAATCATCTTTTTTGTCTACCGTAGACACCCCCCACACTTTTTAATCTTAAAAATCTCTTAATAACAAAAGTAAACAGCATGTTATTTATGGAAACTGCACAACATTAGCTTTGCTAATTACATAGTTACTCACTTTCCCAGGACCAGATCACCTCTTATTTGTTTCCAACTGCTGTGGCCACCATGTGTTCTAAGGGTAAGACAGAAATAATGAACTGCAGGTTTCCAGGGTAATCACGTATTATTTCTGCAGTTCACACAGGAAACGTACCATCTGGGTTTGAAGGGCACATCATTCCAAGACAGAGTGGAGTGAGCAGGGCTTTCCCTGTAGAGCCACTGACTCTATGGGGAAGTTTCAAATGGAGTTTTGGGGTCAGAGAGACCCGAGTTCAGATGCCTGGCACCACAGCTTCCCACTTATGTGAAATCTTCTTTGCCTTATCTGCAAGTAACTTCTCTGCCTCTTGGCTTTCTGTATATAAACTGGGGATAATGGTGCCTAATTCCTAGTGTGGCTCTGAATCTTAAATGAGGTGATACAATATGGCACTTGCCATAGGGTAAATTATTACTGAATGATGGTCTTAGTTTCTTTCTACTCCATTTCTGTCTCTTCTAAACTCCTAAGAACTAAGTTGAGAAGGCATAAAAGATGACATACAAACCATTCAGCTCAAAATCCAGAATAAGCCCGAACTGGAGTCTATTCTGCAGGAGATTTGCTGTCTTAGGGAGCTACTATTAGCTCAGCTTTAACCCTCCTTCCCATCTCTTTCTGGTTAGTGAACTGGTGCCACCACCTGCCCATTAGAGAACCTGAGCTATTTGTTCAGTGACGCATGTCTCTGGATTCTAGCACTGAGCCGGCATAAACTCCCGTCAGTCAGCAACACTGCGCTAACATCTACCAGGAATGGTTCAGTCCCTGTAGATCTGGGAAATAATTCCTGTGGTTACATCAACTGCTTGGATCTTTGGATCCATAAATTTTTTGTCTCTTCTTTTTTGAAGGGTTTTCTATTTGAATGCTGTTTTATCTCAAAAGGCAGTTGGTTCCATTCTGACATGGTAGAGATATGAAGCTTCCTTCAACTGACACAATTTGGCTAGATGCCATCCAGGAGTACCTCCAGGATATTTTGGCTGTAGGATAAGTTACAGATAGCCTGGCCTTGCCATCTGCAATGATTGGTTGTAGTAATAACAATCTCTGGGTGCACAACTGGTTGTCTGAAAATGTGAAACTTATTAATTATCCTGCATTTCTGCTTGGCTGCTAGCTACTCTGTCTAGACCCTGTTTCTTGGCATTCTCTCATCTGTCATTTCTACCATAAATCCCCTACAGATCTTTAGTTGCCTACTTTCCTGTACTTCATTGTCTTTCTTTCAGCCATTGGCTTTTACTGTGATTTTTTTTTTCATGAAACCAGAGTTTTAGAATTCTTTGTTTTATTATAGGGAAAAGAAACCAAGTCTCCTTGAATCAGTTTATCCCAATGTCTTCTAGTTTCCTACATTGGCTACAGCCAAGATAACCTATTACTAAGGTATGTTGTGTGTTTCTAGACCACCAAGTCCATTCAATAGACCTTTTTGCATCTGAGTGGTCAGGTCCTAGATGACACTGGAGACATCGAGGTGAACTCCCTCCCTGGCCTTCAGGTGCTCACATTGCATTTGGGAACTTAGGCATTAAGCAAACAACCATGACACATGTGCTAAGTGCTATCGCTAAAGTATAAACAAAGTGGTTTGAGGGGTGTTATTTTCCCCCATGTTGACCTGAAGCTGTAGTATTTTGACTGTTTCTAGAGTACCTGTATGTCTCTGTATGTTCAGGCAGTCTGATTTATTAACAGGGCCCTCTTTTAATCTTGGAGTCTCTATGTGGACGATAAATTGTATGGTCTTCCTATTTATAAATCAAAAACCAACATAGGAGGCTAGTTTAATTTGTGAACAAATATGTTTCTATTTATTAAGAATTCTTGAGTTGCCTGCCTCTGCATTAGTGGTTGAGGCAGTGGGGTGAGTTCCTGATCTAACTCACCTTTCTCACCAACAGTGATACTTGTACTTCAGCACATACATGAGAGACTGAGTTGATTCTATAGCCTAACTGGAGTTTATTCATTCCTTCATCCATCTACTCAATGAATCAATTCTACATTTACTGAGCACTGATTGTGTGCCAGCCAATCTACCAGGCATGTGGGATACAGTGATGATCTATATAGATATATCTCTGCCCCCACAGAACTTACGGAGTGGAGCCTCAAAAAGTGATTTCAATTTTATCCATCTGCTTTGTGTCTTCTCTTCAAATCCTTGCCACCCAAAGTAGGCTCTCAATATTAGCAGCATTGGTGTCACCTGGAAGCTTGTTAAAACTGGAGAACTTAGGCCCATCTCACACCTATTGAATCTGAATCTGCATTTTCAAAAGATCTTCAATAATCTGAGCAGATTCTGATTCAGTTGGTCTAGGGTCTTCACTTCTGACAAACTCGCAGGCAATGCCAATGCTGTTGGTCCATGGATCACACTTTAAGGGACTGCCTCAATGCTTTACAAAATGTGGGTTGCAACTCAATAGTGGGTCATGAAATCAATATACTGAGTCGTAACTAGCACATCGAAAAATATTTTAAAATAGGATAGAGTATACAAACAATTCAGAGTGCATTTCATGTCATGATGAAGGCACTGTTGCATGAAACTTGAATCAGCTTTTTATACACCTGCACACAGACACACACAGATGTATATAGACTGAGTCCTGATGAAAACGTATTTCTTAATATGGGTTGCAGCTGATAACAGTTTGAAAGTTATTGTTCTAGACAAGCTTTTCTAGGCTAGAAAGAAGTCGTCAGAAGTGATTCCAGTCTAGAACAGAGAGCTCAGATCAAAGGGGTTCTGTTAGTATTAGAACTATCCAGAATCCCAGTGAGGACGTCCAGGAAAAAGCAGAACAGTGGGGCTAGAAAGATCCCCTACTAGGGATGACAGCTGTGTGCTGATTGGATGATGAGATACCTATGATTAGTCACTTGTACCAGTTGGCATTAGGTTTTTCCATGACCCAATATTTTGGACCGTGAGCTCCCTGAAGGTGAGCCCTGTATGTTACTTCTAGAGGCTAAAACAGTGCCTTTCCCATAGGGGTAATTTCCACAGTGTACTGTGACTTTTTATGTCTTTCATACTACTCAATATACCACATGTTACAAATGAGGTCTCTTCTGTCTTTCCACTGGGAACCATGTCTTATTCATATTTGCTTTTTTCTAGGGCCTAATCCAGTATCTAGAAGATGGCAGATATTCATTATGTTTATTCACTTAACAAATATTTTATTTGTTATTCAGCAAAGATTTTCTCTCAGCTGTGTTACATCAGTTTTAGAAGGCACAAGGTGAACAGGCTTGATAAAGAGCAAATCTGTGAAAAGCAAACACTTGTGGACTAAATTATATCACATTTACAGAGCTGTAAGAGAGATACAAGTCACCCTGGGCACTGAGTTTTATGTTGTATTGTTTAACTTTCCATTTCCCTTGGTTCAATTTTAGTTTCTCTCTTAAAATTATAATTCTACCCTTTGCATTCTCACCGCCAATCATTTATTGCTGCATGTGTCTTTCCCCCTCCATATACTGTGCTCCTTAATTCTCTAAGGGACTACATGTAGCCTAAATACTCACCTTCCAGCCACCCTTCAGGAGGGTATTAGCTATATTTGTGCACAGCGAAGGTGCCTTCAAGGCAGAAGGCTTCCTCCCCTACCACCTCACTTCCAAACCTTTTTCCTTTCCACAAATGCTAGTGCTAGGCAGCTGTGTTCACTATTATCTGCCTTCTCTGTAGTTCTCGACTTTGCCTGTATATTATAACCACCTGGTATTTTAATATTTTCCATGTCCAGGTTGCAGTCCAAACCAATGAAGTCAGAATCTCTGGAGGTGGGACAAAGGCATTTGTAGTTTTTAGGCTTCTCAGATGATTCCAGTGTGCAGTGAACACTGAATGCTATTGCTTAGGAGAAAATACAGTCACTTGATATTTGAAGTGTAGGTAATTTCTTTAGCCCTCAAAATATGTTCATTCCTTTTCTAGTCCTTATTATCCCGTCCAAGTCTGAAAATATTTACATTGCTATTTAATCAGAAGTAAAGCAATTAAAATGTACATGTTACTCAAGAAGAAGCAGCATTAGACCATTGCTTGACTTATCACCTGTGTGGTTATTAAGCTATTGTCTCCACTTTGAAAACACCTTTCTGTATTCTTTGTGACTCTGGGTTTTTTTCACCATCTGGCTCTTAGGTGGCACTAGAAGAGGACCACAAGCCTGCCAGAGGGAAGAGAGGATTGCTTCTTCCTGTTCCCATTAGTGTCACCTCGACAGTGACTTTTCACCCTGGAGTGGCAGGGAAGTTTCTAGATTATTTGGGTACTCCCAAAATCAGTCTTGTTGCACCCCCTGAGAGATACCAGCAGCAATGAAGTGTGAGTCCCAGATCTGGGCTCCCCCTCAAAGATTCTGTGTTTTCACAATCCCTTGTGCTTATTACTGGTGTTACCTTAGTGTCCGTTTTTTTTTTTTTTTTAATTTTTCAATACTTGTCCAGCAAGTTTCCTATACTAAATTGCTATATGGAAACATCTATTCTTCTCTTCTTTGACTGTACCTAACTCAAAATGCCTTCTCATTTAACAACCAGTGCTCTGCAACAAGGTGGGCTTTCTAGGAAGGCAAATAACAAGAAGGCTCAGGTTGGCTTGTCTCCATCTGGGGCAATAGGAGTGTGCTGGAAGTCTTCCAAGTGAATAAGAGTGAGAAGAAGATGCTAGAATGAAGAGGTGGACAGACATAGGCAAGGAAAGTTCACTGGATACAAACTTTATTACCTTCATTATTTTCCTAGGTCTGTCTTAGCTGAGAGACTCTGAGAGTATTAATCAGAGATAAATGGGAAGCAAGTAAGAGTCCATAGTAATCCATAGTGACATTTATTAATAATACACATCTTCTGCTCTGCATCTCTTCTCCTTCCCATAAGCCCACAGTTTGTCCACACATAAGCATATGTGGTTTTGTCCTTAATAATAGGGTAGTGCAAATAGTTAATTACTCCTACTGCCACGAGTGGCATGCTGGAGACCATCCTGTCTGTTCTTATGTAACTTGTCATAAATCCACGTGGATATGTATCTCATTAAGATAACCATTTAGGCTTTGCTTTTTCAGAATTGTCTACTTTGATCAGTAGTATTTTAAGTGTAAAATAAGGATGGTTTCACTCGGTCCAAGTGTCCCTACTATATCTAATATATTTAACTTTACAAACAGTTTTACACAAGCAGTACATTGACCAATGAGCTGTAATGAGTAGAATTTGGATGTTCATGAGGGAGACTTAAGTTCACACCTCATTTTCCTAGACTTCTTCACTGTCTTGACACTTTCCTATTATTAGCTCTCTTTTTGGAGATATTTTGTGTTGAAAATCCAAAAAGTTCTCAGTACCTCCTGAGAATTTTTGTATATACAACAATGTAAGGAAAAACTAGGTCTTGCTAACATGTAGTACCTAGGATCAACTGGTAGTCTAGGAATTTGACTACGGTCCAATAATTCAAATTGGTGGGCCAAACAATAACAAAGGTGGACTTTTGGCGTTACTTTTGTACATTCGCTTTTTGTATCCTCACTAAAGAGGTGAAGTAACTATTAGCCAGTGTGTTGAGGGGAAATTCAGTACTGCCTGGAGGCTCTACTGTGTATTCTACACCTCCTGGTCTCCAATTAGATCTTTATTTCTTGTTTCTAATACTTAACTGTAGAAAAAAATTTAGTTCTAGAATCTGGATACTGAGCAACACTGCAACTCTCTTTCTTAGTTCAAATAGTCTCATCTGCTTTTCTTTGATGAATCTGTTTCTTTGTAGGATCTGTTTCTCTGTGGGATCAACATTCTCTCTCTGTGTGTTGGAAAGGATGTCTTACACCGTCCTTGACAGGGAGAGTCACTTTCTGTTTGTACGTGAACAATCAAAGCAATCATCCTTCTCTCACACTGAATGAGTAGGTCAAACAGTATTGGTAATATTGCCTAGTTTACTGTTATATTGATTATATTAGTTTATTTGCATTTTTTGTGATCTAGAGCTTCAGTTGAACCTTTCATTCTTACCATGATTATTTAGTAAGACCACAGATCCACCCACTAACTTAAAGGAGAATGAACAGCTAACTAACCCTGCCATTGATTAGGAAAACAAAGAAACAAAGGCAATAAAGCCCTTCAAAAATGTATGTAACCAGAAAGCACTGCATAGTAGAAATATCACTGTAAATGGAGTCAGGAGATGTGGATTCTCGTCAAAGCCCTACCACTTATTAACTGAGTGACCATAGAATGTTGCTTAACCTCTCTGAACCTTAGTGTCCTATTCCATAATGCAAAACGTAAGTTATAATATGCATTTTGTCCACCTTGCAGACAAGGATCTTTTACAGAGGCTGAAAATTCCTCCAACTCTTCTGTTCAGATTGACTTTCTGGAAAAGTGCTTTATTCTCAGAGGATTTGATTATTGAGTTATCTTTCTATTCTGCTGCTGTCAGTAGATTTGCCATAAATGTTTCCTGAGAGTCTCTCTCTTGAAGAGATTCAGGCCCCAGTTAAGTTCATCCCAATTAAAAATAGAACCCTGAGATGCAGCAGCTGTAGCACCTCTTAAACCTCTTCAAATAACATTGAACGATTAAGTGGCTGCTACTGTGGAGATAGTGCGCACAAAACCAGCGGCAGGCCCTCTCGGACAATGATAACACTCTAAGTGGCTGTCAGTCCTTAGTCATTTCTAGTCATTCAGGGGATGTTGCCTTATCTTCTATGAGTTCTAAAGTTCCTGGGGAGAGAAGAATCACATAAATTCTTTATTTTAAAAAATCCCCCTTCTCACAACAAAATTCTCTAAAACAATGCTAAACAAGCAGGCATGCACAATTCTATCATTTGAGTGGAAGAGAATGCTATACTTATCAACGTTTCTGTCTGGCAGTTTTGGGGTAAAAGTCTGATGAAGTGATATTGTCTGGAAAATGAGCATCGATTCCTAGGGAGATGGAAGAATTTACTTCTTTTTTCCTATTTCTTGAATACATGACTAGCTTTCAAATATATGACTCAAGAATTAAATTCGGCTTGAATGGATTGTTTTCTGACTTTGTTTCTTATTTTCTTCTGATTTATCAAGAAGAGATTAAAAATAAACTTTCCTTATCCCATCCATAATAGAAATTTCAGCTATTAAGAACTTACCAAGTGAAAAATTATAGAAGTCACTAAAGCTCAGAGGGAGATCTCTTTATTATATTTCAACAGCTATTTGCTTTGGAGACATTTCTTTTCCCCCTTTGTAAAGCTAAATTGCACATATCACTATTTATTAATAAGCAGAATGACAACGATTTAGACTGCCAAATCTCTTTTATAAACATTTCTTTAGCTAGGTAGGATTTTTATATACTTTCCCAAAGGGCCAAGTTGACAGACATGGGCTTTTGCTTTATTTCCATAGAGATCTGGATCCAAATCCCTGGGTCCAAATATATGCCATTCACTTCCCATATTTAGTCCTGTGATCTCTCTGAAGACTGGCCCAAGAGAGGCCTTTCTGATGAGACTGTTAGTACAGCGATTAGTCACTAGATAAACACGTGAATGGGTCCGTTTGCAAAGTGAAAGCTCCCTAAACAGTGGCTTATCCTTTACAAAAAGAGCAGGTCCAATTTTCCTTAAAAGTTCATGGCTGCTTATGTGGTGTGATTTGAGAAATCTTGAACCTTCTGTCCCTATTACTTTTCCTGTTGAGCTCTACATTTCATAGTGTATCACTCCTGTAGATGAAACCTGGCCTCTCCAGGGCATTTTCTCTAATAAATGGCCATAGTCCTGGGAAAAGTCCTGATGCCGTAGTGTGCAGTGTGCTTGACACCATAAGATCCTTTCTTCTTTTACAAAAAAAAAAAAAAAAAAAAAGGCTAAGACAAGAAAACTGGTGGCTGTTGGGGAAAGAGTGTTGAAAGAATGAAGGAAGAAAAGTGATGCATGGAAAGGAAGGTGAAGTACCAATAGACCGGTGTGAGTCCAGTTCTGAATTTAGGAGTGAGGACTCAAATATGCCTGTTTGCTTGGTTAGCTTTTGGAACAATCCTATGAACATATATCCTATGAACATTATAGAAGTCACGAAAGCTGACTGTAAATTGAGAGTATCTTTCTGGAAAAACAAATTGGAAATATTTATCCAAGGTATAAAGAACTTACATATATTTAGAATGAATACTTTCAATGCAGGACTCTATCCTAAGAAAAACAATTAGCAATGAACATGTTTCAATCCAAAGATGTTCACTGGGACATTATTTAAAATAGCAAAAATATTAGAACCAGTTACATGTTTATTAACAGAGAAATAAATACTATGGAAATAAATTTATGCTATAAAAGTGACCAAATAAGGCTGGGCTCAGTGGCTCATCCCTGTAATCCCAGCACTTTGGGAGGCTGAGGTGGGCAGATCATCTGAGGTCAGGGGTTCAAAACCAGCCTGACCAACATGGTGAAATTTAATCTCTACTAAAAATAAAAAAATTATCCAGGTGTGGTGGCGCATGCCTGTAATCCCATCTACTCTGGAGGGTGAGGCAGGAGAATCACTTGAACCTGGGAGGAGCAGGTTGTAGTGAGCCAAGATCGTGCCACTGTACTCGCTCTGGGTGATAGCAAGATTCCATCTCAAAGTATAGTATATAAAATATGCTAATAATATGATCTCAAACATATAAAACAGGTAAAAGAAAGGAATTTCAATGGTGGTTGTCCATGGATGATTGCTATTTTTAGTTATTCCTTTTTATGTTTTCTAAATTTTTCAGAGTGGTCTTTTATTACTTTTAGACACAAAAAAGTTATTTAAAAATTCATCCAAAAGCAAATGTTTGTGTCAATGTTACAAACGTAAAATATGGATGTCCTCTAAGGAGGCTGACTTCAGCTGTATAGCTATTTCCCAGTGGATAATTAAAGATCTGTCAGACTTTCTCTCATGTATGGGTCCTTTATGTTTAAGGACTGTAATTCTATATAAAATGTCTGCATGGAATAAAATTTGGCACCTGATGTTTGCTTCTGGATAGTATTGTAGTTTTCTATGGCCAAATTTGAGACTAAAACAAGTTAGTTGGAGGTTAGCATCAAGAGATGTTTTCTAAGCTTTTCCCCTGGAACTGGACAATGGCAGAAATGTGCTGGAAGCAAAGGAAGCCTGTGGAATAAGTCTCTTTCAGTCCAAAGTTATATTAAATAGTTTCATCTATTCACCAGACATAGATTTGAGTCATCAAACTTCTTCCCTAAGTTTGGCTTGTTTCCCATGTTTCAGATATATCTGAAGAGCAGGTCTGGTGGCCTCACTGCCTTGGTACCATTTTGGTGATCTTCCCTTCACCTGGATGCATCTTACACCTCTCCTATCTCAGGTTTCTTAGGCCCACATTAGGTAATAGCTCTTTGAAACCTCTACTATTGTTCCCAGTGGGTGTGGTCTCCCCATCCTTTGAACTTCCATGGCACACTTATGGTGTTTTTATATTAACTCTATTAGGTTATCAATTTCTTATACACGAGGGCTGCTGTGCCTTACTCAACTTTGTATCCCCCATGTCTTGCCCATCTTAGTAGAACTGAATTTGTTTATTTAATGAGTCAGGTACTAGTTTGGCTGGTCCAAAGTCTGACTTTCTCACTTCATGCCATTTAGATATGATGCCCATTTATTAGCTCTAAAAAATCACTACAAGTAAGAATGACAATGAATTTTTCAAAACTTCTCGATGAAATATCTTTCTAGAATAAACTATTTAGAAAGTAAAAACATAGAGCACAGAGCTACAAACTTAAGTTACCAGGGTTCTCTACCATGGTTTATTGAACTTCAGTAGTGTGGAAAAACAACCTGGGCTTTTGTGTTAGAAAGAACTGGGTTTGAAGCTAACCTTGACAATTATTAGCAGTGAAATTTTGGATTAATGTTCTATCTTCTTCATGGTTTAGTTTCCTCATTTTCAAAATGTGGAATTAGTTAATTAATGGCTGTCTCCTAGTGCTGTTGTGAGGGTTATATAAAATGATGTATGAAAGCACTTAGCAAAGTATCTGGCACACAGATTTAAGTCTCCATGCTCATGAGGACAGAAAATCCATCATGTCCAGGACAATTTATGTTCTCTTGGAAAGTCAGGGCTATATCCCCTAGACTTCGCAGGGAAGTTAATTTCTGGGTCTATTACTCTGAAATCACCAATCTACTCTCATAACCCAACCCCCCCAACACCCACACACAAATAGTTCATTTGAAAATTTTGCAGGAATATTGATATTAGGCTCTGATATGATTTGGCTGCCCACCCAAATCTCATCTTGAATTGTAGCTCCCATAATTCCCATGTGTCATAGCAGGGACCTGATGGGAGATAATCGAATCATGGAGGCCGGTTTTCCCATGCTGTTCTTGTGATAGTGAGTAAGTCTCACGAGATCTGATCATTTTATGAAGAGGCATTCCCCTGCACATGCTCTCTTGCCTACCATGTAAGACTTTGCTCCCCATTCATCTTCCGTCATGATTGTGAGGCCTCCCTAGCCAGGTGGAACTGGGAGCCCATTAAACCTCTTTCCTTTATAAATTACCCAGTCTCGACGCAGCATGAGAACAGACTAATGCAGGCTCAGAATATAATACCTCCAAATGAGAGCCTCCACAGCAGCCTTAGAAGAAAAAGTTTTTCTCTGACTTTCTCTTGCCCTCCTATCTCTCAGTCCCATTTTTCCTCAAGGCATGGAAACCAGAATCCCTCCCCAAGGAAGGTCATAGAAAGCAGTAACTCTTTTCCCAAAAGCCAGCCATAAATTGGAAAATATTTTATGTAAGAACTGGCCATAAAGAAATTATCTGACCCACATTGTTTGATTCTAGGTCATAAGACTGCTATTCCAGAGAGGGCCCTACCCCACACCAGAAGGAAGGAATGCATGTTCAGAGAAGCCAAGAAGAATCTAGACTGACTGGCCCTGCTCGACTTCCCCACTCATTCTCTTAGCTTTAGCTCGTGCCCTTTTTGTCCAGTCATATTTCTACATGACTACTCATACTTTGTTGAATCTAAGCATAAAAATGGACAATTTCCCCTATATCTTTGGGTTTTAATTATGAAGGCTCTTATGTACACACATTAGATAAATTTGTATGCCTTTTCTTTTGTTAATCAGTCTGCCTCATGTCAGTGATTTTCAGCAAACCTCTAGGGGCCAGAGCCCTGGTCCTCACGTTGAGCTGGAATATTGAAGGAATTTCTTCAGTGAAATAGTATTTGGCTATACATATATAATCTGTGAATCTCTTAAATAATTAAAGCAAAACTTACTAATAAAGCAGGAAAGTTTAGTGGGCTCCAGAACTGAAACCAGTTGGATTAAAAATCCTGCTGCTATACTTAGCTTCTCTGTTTCTGAGTTTTCTTATCTGTAATGTGCGATGATAATATCTGCCTTGTAGCCTTGCTTTAAGGATAAAATGAGCTAATGTCTAACAAACACTTCAAACAGTGCCTAGTACATAGTAAGCCATCAAAAAAAGCTAGCAATTCCCAATAAACTGATTTAAAAGCTGGAGCTCTTAAAGGACTATGTTGAGCCAAAGTATTCCAATAACTAAATTAAGCTCCTGTAGTACAGTTAGAGCCATCTTTTGGGGGGCAGGCAGGTACTGTATGGAGACTTGTTCCTTATAGTGGTTTGGATTTGTTAACAGCACTAGTCAAGGAACACAGTGCACTGAAAAAGCTGCCAGACGCCAGATGAGATAAGGAGCGTCCTGTGAGTAACGACAGACTTGAACACTTCCAGCACATAGACAAAGGAAGTGATGGCTCCGCCTAAGAAATCTTGTCCTTCAACCTTGACTTTACTGGATTTTTTTTCAGACGCTGCTGATCATGTAAATAAACACAAGAACTTCCTGATAGTGGAATATCTCTTTGTTTTCAGATGTAATTCCTACCTCTATTTGCAACATGGGTATTTAATAAAAGAGGAATAAAGAGGCATGCTTGAATGGATAATCAAATAACCAGATTTTATGATATTAAAAAAATAAAAGAAGTACATAATTTGCTCTGGGTACCTGGTCTATATTTTATAGCTAAATCATTTTTAACATTTCAGGGACTTTCTTCTTGTATAATACCTAGACCTTTCCTTTTATGTATTGAAACTTCTCTACTGATTGATTATGTTTGTTGTTGTTATTCTTTCTCACTTATTTCCATTTATTGTCTGTTGTCCTTTTTGAGTTTTTTTTAAAAACTTAATCTTTTGATTGAATATTTGGGTTTTTAAAAAAATGGTTTTTAATTTATAATTTAAGAGATGATTTACTTAGTTTTAAAATTTTTCTTTGCTTCCTGCACTGTTTTCTCTGAGTCTCTTTCTAGGTTTTTTGTTTTTTGATTTTTGTTCATGCATTTTTTGTTAGGGGATTTCCTCACATGTTTGGAGAACCTAGACTGTCCATTCATAATTATAAGTGATGCACTAAAAAGGTATTGGTAATGGGCTTAATAGCATATTAACAAAGAGTATGCAAAATTCCTTATGGGAGGAGATCCCTAAAATGTCTGTCTTAGTTCTTTTCTCTTGGGTCCGTTAGTTTCTCTGGAGAGGAATATTATTCTATCTGGCAGGTCTTAGGTTGGATGGCAGTATTCTCAGAGCTGAATGTGGGCATAGGAATGAGTGGTCTCACTGTCAGCATTCAGACTTTCACTTAATTGCCCTCTTTTTTAGTACAGGTGTCGTAGATTGCAATAACAGCATGCTTCCTTGTATTCACACCCTTTGCTGTGTGACTGTAGTTCTTCTCCCTGAATAGGTGGGGTCTTTTTATGGGGTCCCGAGTCTATTCTACTTTGGGCAATAAAATATGACAGGATTGACACTGTATCACTTCCAAAGTTAGGCTTCAAAAAGTGTGCATTTTTACCTGTTCTCTCAGGCCTGTCACTGGCATAAGAACATTTTGAACATGCCTGCCAGATGATGAGAGGCTTGTAGGTCAGAGTGGAGTCCACATAGTCACCCTAGCCAAAGCCATCCTAGATTAACCAACCAATGTTACAGCATGTGAGCATGCGCAGACAAGATCCACCTCCTAGACAACCTTCAGCTAACATCGTATTCCTAAGCAATACTGTTGTATGGTTGTATACCACTGTGGTTATGTGGTTGTTTGCTATAAAGCATTATTGGCATAACAGATAATTATAGGGTTTCACCACCATCCTCATATGCAAATCTCTTTAGAAATTAACCTCGTGTCTTTTGCCCAGATTGGGGAGAAGTCACCAAGCTATGGGGATGGGGAGGGATCAGGACATCAAATTGTACCTTATATTAATCTTTAATTAATCTGGGCCCCATACTCAGAGATCTCTAATGTGACATTCCTGAGCTTTTCCAGGGCCCTGTGGCTCATTTGTCCCCTGTGGGGACATTTCTTTTTGAATCTCTCTCTGCAGGCACCAGGTTTTGACATGGTCTATGCCCAGACACTTTCCATTTTTAGAGGTTTTATTGTTCACTCTTCTTTGCGTTGATACCTTCCTTGGTTCACTTTGCCCATGGGGCTTGGGGTTTTTAAATTTTTTCCTCTTATATGAAGACATTTTAGGAGGAAGTGGGGGTAAACATGTGCTTTAACATTCCATGTTTAGCCAGAAATATCTCCAGGTTTTAATTTTTCTCCTTGACTTTAAAACTTTTTTTTCACTTGTAAATGTTCATCTGGTAGGTGTGATTTACTTCAGGGTGTTAAATGGCATGATTGTAAACATCTCTCTGAATAATTCAATATAATAATAATTGGCTCTTAGCCAATGCTTTCTCTGTTCTTCATTGAGTCTCATGTATTAATTTATTTCATGGATATTTATCAAGGGTCTATTATGGGCCATGTATAGTGCCAACATTAGTGAAAGAGTGGGAAACACAACAGACATGGTCCTTCTCCTTAAAGAACCTATGACATAGTGGTCTATCAATAGTCATCTTGAAGTACTTCTTTCTGCCTTGTCTTAGTAAATATCCTAAGGTCACCCATCACCTACCTCCATTGTTCACTGGAGTTTATAGTGTGGTGAGCCAATGTAAGAGTGGAATCACAGAATTGTCAGTTTAAATATTGGGCAGTAACTTATCCCTTTTTATGCCTTGGGATCTTCAGTGTAGGATGAAGTGTTAAAAAAATTAGACTACATTGTCAACATTTAAAAATCAAGATCTCTCTCTTCTTTCTCCAAAACACATATGCATGCACATTCTGATTTCTAGCTTCTTTCAAAAAAATCAAGATACTGCAATATTGGGCCACTTTCCTACATGATATTAAGCAGAACTCAGTATGGGCTGGCTTCCTTAGATGGGCATGGTCTGTGTCATTTGTCTAGGACACTACCACTTCCCATTGTAGTAAGAAAGTTTTATACATTTGCATTATTTGTCTGACCTCTATGGGCATTTAAGTTTTCCATCTGCTCTAGATATTAGGAAATGGCAGTGCTATTCAAAAAAATTTCTAAAGGAATATTAATCTGTTAATCTGTAGCTTTCAAAGACATGAGACATTATATTTTTCCCAGATATCATAGATCAGAAGTTCTTAAGTATTAATGTATTTACTCATATACACATTTAGTCATAGATTTTAAATATATTTCAACATTTAGCTGTTTTACCAGTACTTGTTAATGACTGGGTTGCAGATTCTGAACTAGCTTTGGCCTTGTTAGAGGTTTCATTTTGTGAAATCCATTATTTATTTGATTTCTGGCCCTTTGTCTTAACTCATTGGACTCAATTTGCTCTCTTGGTCTACAGCCTCCTCTGAATTGTTTCTTCCCTGTTTTCACTTTGATCCAGTTTCCACACAGTTCTGAACCCATGGCTCCATTTACCAAACCTCACACTGTGCCTTCAGAAGCAGTCTTCATGTTTTCTCTCCCTGGCATTTGGGCTATGGGCATCCCTTAAAGATCCCAGCCTGGCTCATTCTTCTAGTCCCATGTGCCTCTGATTAACTTTAGTGGTTCAACAGAACTGCATCTCTGCGGGCTCTTGCTTGGTCCAGCCTTGCTTAACCCACCCATCGTAAGATCAAAAAAGAGGGCTCAAATATCTTGTTAACCCTAGGGTGCTGTGATGGCTATCCAAGTTGAGCAGAATACTCTTGAGATATTAAGATTGATTTGAACACTTGAAGTGAACTTCCCATCCATGAAAATGCATGAATAGAATTTTCTTCTCTTCCTTAGGAAAAAAATAAATCTTTGTTCCTCTGATAATCCTATCGCCCTTGTATTTTGCCTAATTTCTTCAACAGATATGCACTCAACAAAAAATCCAATATAATTCAAGGATGTTGTAGTCGAGAACAATATTAGAAGAAGGAGGTTGATGACTGGTCTCCTTCTCTGCAGTGTTCAGTGCACTTCTGAGAATTGTGCTTTGCCATGCATACCACCAAAGGAGGGAGGGAGATGCAGATAAACTAGAGGTTGTCCTCAGGAGAGCCTTTAGGATGGATTGTGGGAACCCATGTGAGGAATGGTTGAGAAGTCTGGGGAGAGTATGCTTGCAGAAGAGGAGACTTTGGGGTCGGGGTGGTAGTTTGAGAGAGGGCAGGAACATAGCTGTCATCAGAAATATCAAATTGTCACATGGAAGAAGGAGTAGATGACTCCAAAGGATTGAAGTTGACTCAATGGGTAGAAACCTCAGAAAGATATATTTGGGTTCTGGTTTTCTTTTTCTTTCTCTTTTTTATTTAAAGAAGAGCCATCCAAATCTTAAGTTTTCTGTTAGGGAGAATAGTCTGGACCTCTATGCAACTAAGCATAAAGTGGATGACCACTTGGTGGGGATATTGTAGAAGGGATTGACTCATTGACAGGATGATTGGACCAGATGATCTTTAAGATTTCCCTCTATCCTGAGATTCTGCAGTGTTTAAAAATTGTCATGACAGGAGATTCCTGCACATTTTAAAAATTAAAATCAGAATATTGTTTGTGTTTTAGAAAGCCTAGGGGAATGGATTTAATTCTGCCTATTATAGTGATAATAATGAAATATTAATATGTGGATATGTTCAGTTTATGGATTACTCATATAGAAAAATTAGACACCTTTATTGGTCAACAAGTGCCACTACACATTGTTGGAATACATGTGGCTGCTTTTTTCGTAAATTAATCATTGGGGTCAATTAAGATGAGAACATAACAAATGTCAGCTCATAACAAATGTCATCTAATTCTAGGCCCCAATTTATAGATGAAAATAATATGTATTCATTTTATTTCTTCTCTCTTTCCAAATTAGTAGAGAAAAGATATTTTAATATTCTTTTTATATCATCACTTAGAGATAAGAATATGCTAAATCTGGAAAATTCTGTTAGGAAGACCTATAATGGAATAATTCAGTCTCATTTCTTTCACATGAGATAAAGTTCACTTTTATTAATATTTCTACTCAGAGTCTTCCTTAATCTTCTCCATTTGAGTTCTTCCCATTTTCTCTCATGTCCCTGGGCCACTTACTGTGTTTTAACTAGAGCATGTCTTTTTTCCCCAGTGGATGGCAAGAAGGAATCTTCCTTGCACATTTTTGTAATCCCCATAGTACCTACTGCCTTTCCTGCATGGGGCGATTCTCAACAGATATTTGTGGTTTGAAATCATTTCAAATCACAAATAAGCACCTTCACTTATGCACTACATGTTTGGTCCAGCAGTTAATATGATAGTACTCATTAAATATCCCATGTGATATTGTGATGAACTTGCTTTGGAAGTTATTGATCACGACCATTATGTGAGAAGACAAACCTGATTACTCTGAACACATTGGAGCATGGCAGTAAAGAAAATGCACCTAAAAGGATTTTTGTTTTCTGTTTTGTTTCATTTTTGTTTTTTTTGCACAGTTTCAAGTGCAGACAGCTTTTTCTTGTTGTCTAGAGTCATTGCTTCCAGAGCTTATGAGGAGTTATAAAAGAGGTCAGGACACCTGGGTCTAGTCTCAGCTCTACCACCAACTAGCAATGTGGCCAAGCACCAAGGCTTTCTGGTCTTAGCTTTCTCATGTATAAAATGACAAAGCCAAAGTTAACTGGATTTCTAGTCCCTTCCAACTCTAACATCTCTAATAGTAAGTTGAGTGATTTTTCTATCCCTGTCATTGTTGCCTTTCTTTCCACCTCTCACAATGTGGGCAACTTGAGATAAGTTACTTCATCTCTGTGTGACTCAGTTTTCCCATGTATACAGTGGGAGATACCTATTTATTAGTGTTATGATTAGGATTAAATGAGTTAATGCAGGTGAAGTGTTGGAACAGTGTCTGATGTGGAATACTCACTGATGTTAACTTTTTTATTTTGCTAGTTTGCTGAAAATATGTTAGTTTATTTCCAGTTGTTAAAATTACAGACCAACTCCTGACATGGTGCCCGGTATGGGTTTTCAATCTATTTTATATCATTCCTCTTTATTTTTTAACTTTTAGTTTTTGATACAGTGTCTCCCACTGTTGCCCACTCTAGAGTGCAGTGATGTGGTCATAGTCATGCATGCTATGATGCATCATAGCCTTGATGTCCCAGCCTCAGGTGATCCTCCTGCTTCAGCCTCCTAAGTAGCTGGGATGACAGGCATGTGCTACCGTGACTGGATTAAAATTTTTTTTTTCTTTTTGTAGAACGAGGTATTACTATGTTGGCCAGGCTACATTCCTCTTTAAAGTGGCATTATATAAAATTATATTTCCATCTGTTCTCAGAATATCTCTGATCATTCACACACTGTAGTCTATAATTTTCTACCTGTATCCCCTACCCTGTGTTGCTCAGTGTGTTTGTTTTTACACAACTAATCTTTGGCTTCTGGCTCACTGTCCTGTGTTGGGAGACCATGTAGAGACTTTGGTGTTTGCCATTTCCATGCTCACAGAACTCATCAGTACAACAGATAGAGACACTTGGTACATAGAGATGGAGGACTCAGCAAAAGAAAGTCCCATTTTCCATAGCCCTCATTTTGACTTGGAGCATGATGAATGTTACACTGGCATAGTTAGGAGGTCCATCAGTTCAGTTCAGTATATTATAAGTAAAATCAAATATATTGAGCATTTTGATCTGTGATAAGCTCTGTTTTAGTTTTGTGTATCTGAGAAAATATATCCAACTGGAGGTGGAAGAGAGAAAGATATGAAGAGAACCACAGAGGGGTCTTTGGTCTCAAGGAGTCTACACTCTTGCTCGATGTGATGCTCAAGGTGTCAGGGAGAAGTATGCCTTGAAAGAGAATAATTGACACCTACATCGAAATTCATTGGATACAAAACCCTTTTATATATGTAATATCCTTTAATCCTTCATCACTATTATTTGATTTAATCCAAAGTTTAACTAAGTTTTGCAGAGGTTAAATAACATGCCAGCAAGCTGTCCAGCCAGAATGTAAAGCCAGAAGGGTCTTCTGACTGTAGGGTGTGTGCTCCAATGTGCTTAGAGAAGAAGAATGTGATAATGGATAAAACACAGAAGTTCCTTTTACGTTTCACTGGTTTTATTGTTAGTCTGTAGTACACTTCAGATTCTCCAAAGTGGTACACAATTTTCCAACTTTGAAGTTTTGACAGAGTCATGATTTAAAGCTTCAAGCATATGATTATGAGATGGTGGTTCTCAACATTTACCACAACCGCCCAGCAAACCGCACAGCAGTAAACTCTCAAGATTTCTTCCAGGAGGGTAGAGGGATTTTTCTCTACCATCCAACTCCATGGGAAAACATTAGCAGTGACAAATGACTCTGGATGAATGCTTCAATCTGAGGTAAATATGAGCCTTTGCTCCTACACATAAGAAAGGCACCATCAGAGTATTCTCTATGAATACATTAGAAAGACATCATCTGACCAATTTTGGTTATTATCTATTAACCTTCAGGAGAATTTCTATAACTATGAAGCAAGCAGTGGGAAGTGTTATTGCTTGGAACCAAGTCTATTTATGTTGATATTTATAGATATTTGCATTTATTTTCTTTGGCAGATGTAGACAAACACATTTCTGAAAACCACTTTGTGGAAAAACGAAGCAGAATATACTTTTAAAAAGTCTACCACAGAAAAGATAATAATAGCTTTCATGTCTGAAGACAACAGACAGGCATGAAATATAAGAATTATTTTATTCTGGACAAGAGAATTGGTGTTATAGCAAATTTGGACCCTGTCACAGTCTGGATAACTCTTAGGTTTAAAACTTCCATCCCCATAGACGTCAGTCCACAGAGGAGATAGCTGATCTGGGGCTTAGCAGTATTGGCAGGGTGGTGCATTATGGGATTTAGCTATAGAGTGTTTGCTCCCCAAAGAGAGAACTGCAGGAATTTTAAGAACTTGCATCAATTCCCCTGTGTAGAACAGTATGTCTAAGTATATTTCAAGTAAATCCTCAACTCAACACATAAAGCTGCAGTTACACCACGCCTTTAAAAGGAAATTAGAGCACAGAAATGAGGCCAGACTGCCCCTCCTGGAGACAAATCCCCTGTTCATCTCTTCAGTTGCTGTCAGTCTTTAAGTATGTTCACCTCCTGTCCCACCAATTCCACTACCACATCAGTTTCAGGCTGATTTTTTCTTCCAGGCCTCAAAAAGCATGTAGCAATTTATATATTTTTTTAGACATAGTTTTTCTAGCAAATTAATTCAGATAACAATGCTTTTTGTGATGAATTTTAAAACATTGATTATCATTTCTTTTGTTTTTTTTTAAGAAAGTCCTCAAAAATGGTCTTCAAAGGGTAGATTTGCTCCGATGAGTATGATATAAAACCTTAGCCTTTGAATAAATACGATATGCCTTGCTGGCATAATAACTAGGTTACTTGGATGACGATGCATACTAATTAGGGCAACTTAATGGCATAATGACTAGGGTCATTTATTCATGGTTGGCTGTTCTTCAAATGTAATTTGGAAGAGAGTACCAACACATACCCATTCTACCTGGTTCAATAGAGACAGTGAAATTCCACAGGTTTATGAAGAAAAATAGGACAACACAGCTAATTTTGCAAATTTGCAGTTAGCAGTTTTCTATTTGATACCTACAGTTTTTAATGGTTTTAGCTCCAAACATGTTAGAATTAAACCTCATTGCTTGTAGAGTTTAAAGATAGCATTATCATCTATGTGTGTATGAAGTGGCAACAACTTTGAAGACAAACATAAGGCATAGGTGGCACAGGTTCAAGGACCTGTCACTCTGTGGACTCACGTCTGAAATGTTCCATTGTTTTTGCTCTTAGTCATCTCGTAGATGCATTTTGAACTATCCCAAGAAAGTGAAAATGACCCGAAATTATTCAAGCTGTGCTTTGGTGTTTCTCCTGTTGACCTTTGCCTGTTACTCGACTTTGGTTAAGTAAAGAGCTATGACGTGGATATCCTATTATTTCATATTCTGGCCTAGTCCTATATCTATCTCAATGTATAACTTTCATGCAGTCTTACTGTCTAATGAGTGCTAGTGAGAATTATATATCACAGGTTTGAAATAAGATCTATTTTTATTTTTGAAGAGTAATGACCAATATGCCATTCCATCTATTTGACTGAAACTGATTGCAGTAGTAGATTATATTCTCTCCAAAACAATAATGACACCATGACTGTTTTTAATGACTTCCAACATAGGAAGAAAAACTTAGAACTCAGAACTCAGGGTGGGTGTGGTAGAAGAATTGTCATATAAAATCCATATGTTTTAGAGTTGGTTGTGCTGTAGTAGAAGAGCTCAGGTATGTTTTGGGTTAGTATAGTCCCTCAAACAATTTCTTTCAAATGTTTTCTTTCAACCAAATCTGAAACACATTTTGCCAAAACCTTTTTTCCCTTAATTTTTAAAGGCATGTGTATTTAAAGGGACATTTAATCCATATGTTTTGGCTCATTTACACTTAACTCATCAAGATATTGTTTTTAAGAGTTATTTGAGCTCCACAAAACCCATTTTGTAAGTCTTTTCTTCTGCAGTACTAGGAAGTTGTGTTTTGCTGGAAACAGAAATTGAACCCACAAAATAATTAAGTATGGATGAAAATTGAGAATGTACAAGGTTTTTGAGGGCCACTAAACTTAACTTAGAAAAGCATGTTATTATCTTGCAGTATTTTAGTTACTTCTAGACACCAATATGCTTTAGCCAAGATGCTAAATTAGAACATCTTTTAAATCTTTATTTTGCAGTTAAATGTCTAAATGCTTATTTCCCAAAATACCATCTTTAGTGTAATGGATAAAAGCAAGGTTAAAAAAATGAGCCTATATGAAAAAGTGAGCTCTAAATTTCTTTTGAGGTTGATGCAGAGCTATGATTTTGAACCTTCAGTGTGCCTTTTTTCTCCTTGCCAGACTTTTCATGGAATTCTGCCTGCTTTGCTCATAAAAGTTCCTTCTGCTATGTTTCATGAAGGTAGGTAGCTACTGCTACACAGGATCTCACTGTGTCTACATCCTTAGCACCTTCAGAACCCTCAGATATTTCCTGCTGGGTAGAAGGATGGATCTTGGGAATTTATTAGACAATATAGTGAGATTTCCCTTCTGTCTTGTATTTCTCAGGAAGATTGGTATCTGAGGATATTCCTGGAGAGATCTCAAGAAAATCAACATATGCTTTAGATAGAGCAAATATAGACAATGTCCCTGAAGAATTAGGAGAGAGATAAAGCCCTTCAGATCAGCACTGACCTGAAGTTGTATTCTCATCATTTCAAAGAGAAGTTGAGCACCTCTGAAATTACTTTTGTCTATTGCACCTCAATATCTAATGAAAATAATTGCCCTTTCTCAATAAAAAAAAAATACTGCAACATTTTCCACAGGCCCCAGAATTCCTTGGGCAAAGCTTCTGTAATGAATTGAGTTGTTGATACTCCCCTTTTCTCCTCATATTTGGGTATATATCTGAGTAAAAATCAATTTCAATTAGAAAACTTAAGAGTAAAAAATTAATAAGATTTTTATAGTTCATAGTAAAATATAAAAAATGTGTCAGACAATATTTAGTAAACAAGTAACAAAATGGCAGTAGTAAAGCCTTATATATAAATAATAACATTCAATGTAAATGAACTAAATTAGTTGCTTAAAAGACAGAATGGCTGAATGGATTAAAAAATAAGACCCAATTATATGTTGCCTATAAGAAACTCACTTCACCTGAAAAGACATACATAGACTGAAAGTGAAGGGATGGGAAAAGATATTTCATGCAAATATAAACCGAAAAGAATAGGAGTGGCTATACTTAAATCAGATAAAATAGAGTTTAAGTCAAAAACTGAAAAGAGAGACAAAGAAGATGATTATATAATGATAAAAGGTCAATTTAGCAAGAGTACATATCATAGTAAATAGTAAATACATAGTAAATACATATGCACCCAACATTGAAGCACCCATATATAAACAATATTAATATATAACAAATACGTAAACAAATATATAAACAAATATTAATAGATCAAAAGAGAAAGATAGATTACAATACAATAGAAGTAGGATACTTCAACACCCCACTTTTGGCAAGGACAGATCAGTCAGAAAATCAACAAACAAACATTGCTGTTTGACTGTATTGTAGATTAAATGGACTTAACATACTTTTAGAGAACATTTCATTCAACTGATACAGAACACACATTTGTTTGATTACTACATGAAACATTCTTCAGGACAGACTGTATGTTAGGCCACAAAACAAGTCTCAACAAATTATAAAAAGGTCTAAATCATATGAAGTATATTTTCTGACCACAATGAAATAAAACAAGAAATCAATAGCTAGAGGAACTTCAGAAACCATACAAATACATGGAAATTAGGCAACGTGCTCTTGAACAACCAATGGATCAATGAAGAAATTAAGAAGGAAAATAAAATTTTTGAGAATCAAATAAAGGCAGAACACAATATACCTGAACCTATGAGATACAGAAAAAGCAGTACTGAGGGAATTTTATACCAGTGAATGCCTACATCCAAATAATAAAAAAAATTTTAAAAATTAACCTAACAATTCACTTCCAGGTTACTAGAAAAGCAAGAACAAATCAAACCCCAAAATAGTAGAAGGAAGGAAATAACGAAGATTTGGGCAGAAATAAATGAAATTGAGACTAAAAGAAAAATACAAAATATTAACAAAATTAAAAGCTGGTTTTGAAAAAATAAACAAACGGACAATTCTTTAGCTAGATCAACTAAGAAGAAAAGAGATAAGTCCCAAATAAATAAAATCAGAAATAAGAAAGGAACATTACAATGGTTAGCACAGAAACACAAAGGATCATTAGAGACCATTATGAACAACTGTATTCCAAAAAATTAGAAAATTTAGAAGAAATAGATAAATTCTGAACACATACAACTTACCAAGATCGAACCATGAAAAAATAGAAAACCTAAACAAACCAATCATGAATAATGAAATTAAAGCAGTAATCTAAAGTTAGTCATCAAAGAAAAACACAGGACCTGAAGGATTCACTGCTGAATTCTACCAAACATTTAAAGAAGTACTAATACCAATTATACTAAAATTATTTAAAAATTAAAGAGCAAGGAATACTTCCAAATTCATTGTATACAGCCAGCATTAAGCTGATACCAAAACCAGACAAAGACACACACACAAAGTAAAACTACAAGCTAGTATCCCTGATGAACACAAAAGCAAAAATCTCCCCCCAAAATGCTAGCAAACAGAATTCAACAACCTGTTAAAAAGATCATTCTCAATGATCAAGTGGGATTCACCTCACCGATGCAAAGATAGTTCAACATATACAAATCAATAAACACAATACATTATGTCAACGGAATCAAAGAAAAAATCCATGTGATAATTTTTATAAATGCTGAAAAAGCATTTGATAAAATTCAACATCCCTTTATGATAAAAACCTTCAACAAATTGGGTATAGAAGGAACATACCTCAACACAATCAAGGCCATATATTACAAGCTCACAGTTAATATCATACTGACAGTAAATATTGAAAGCCTTTCTACAATGATCTGTAATAAGACAAGGATGCCCACTTTCACCATATGTATTCAACAGAGTACTGGGAATCCTAGCCAAAGCAATTAGGCAAGAGAAAGAAATAAAGGATATCCAAATTGGAAAGGAAGAAGTCAAATTATTATTGTATGTGGTTTTTTTTTTTTTTTTTGCAGAAGACTTGATCTTATATTTGGAACAACCTAAAGACTCTAACAAAAAACTCTTAGAACTGAAAAACAATCTTAGTAAAATTACAAGATACAAATAACATACAAACATCAGTAGTGTTTCTATATGCTAACAGAGATCTATCTGAAAAAGTAATCAAGAAAACAATTTCATTTACAATAGCTACAAAAATATCAAAATATAAATTCAACCAAAGAGGTGAAAAATCTCTGCCAGGAAACTATAAAACACTGATAAAAGAAGTTGAAGAGGACATGAAAAATGGAAAATATCCCATGCCATGGAGGATAAAAATTAATATTGTTAAAATGTCTATACTACCCTAAGTGAACTACAATAAAAATACCAGTGACATTCATCACAGAAATAGAAAAACAATCCTAGAATTCATATGGAATTACAAAAGACCTGGCACAGTTAAGGCAATCCCGAGCAAAAAGAACAAAGCTGGAAACATCGTACTACCTGATTTCAAATTATATGACAAAACTATAATAACCATAACAGCATAGTACTGGCATAAAAACAGAGACATAGACCAATGGAAGAGGATAGAGAGCCCAGAAGTAAGTGCATGTATTTACAGTCAACTCATATTTGACAAAGGCACCAAGAATATACACTGGGGGAAAAGGATAGTCTCTTTAATAAATGATGCTGGGAAAACAGGATATCCATATGTAGAAAAATGAAAAAAAAAAAAGACCCCTACCTTTCATCATGTACGAAAATTAACTCAAATTGGATTAAAGACTTGTATGTAAAATGTGAAACTATAAAACTAGTAGAAAACACTGGGGACATACAGGACATTGGACTGAGCAAAGATTTTTTTGGGCAAGACTTCAAAAGCACAGGCAACAAAAACAAAAACAGACACATGGTATTACATAAAGCTAAAGAGCTTCTGAACAGCAGAGGAAATAATTAACAAAGTGAAGAGACAACCTACAGAACAGGAGAAAATATGTTCAAACTATCCATCTGAAAAGGAATTAATAACCAGAGTATGTAAGGAACTCAAACAACTTATTAACAAAAAAGCAAGCAAGCAAGCAAGCAAGCAAGAAAAAAATCTGACTTAAAAAAGAGCAAATGATCTTAATAGACATTTCTCAAAAGTAGACATACAAATGGCCACAGGTATATAAAACAATGCTCAGTATCACTAATCGCCAGGGAAATGCAAATCAAAACCACAATCATGTATTATCTGATTGGCTTTATCAAAAAAGACAAAAAATAAATGCTGGCAAGGATTCAGAGAAAGGAGAACACGGGTATGTTGTTGGTGAGAATGTCAAGTAGTACAGTCATTATGGAAAAGAGTATGGAAGTTCTTAAAAAAAAAAAGATAGTACTACTATCAATTAATCAATTCCATTGCTGGGTATATGTCCAAAAGAAAAGAAATAAGTATGTGAAAGAGATACCTGCACTCTCATGTTTATTGCAGCAGTATTCACAATAGCCAAGATATGGAATCAACCTAACTGTCCATCAACAGATGAATGGATAAAGAAAATATAGTGTATATACACAATGGAATATTATTGAGCCATAAAAAAGTTAATGAAATCCTGTCATCTGCAGCAACATGGATGGGACTGGAGGTCATTATAAGTGAAATAAGCCAGGCACAGAAGGACAAATAATAGATGTTTTGAATCATAGGTAGGGGCAAAAAAAAGTAAATATTATGGATACAGAATAGAATAGTAGTTACCAGAGGCTGTCAAGAGAAGGTGGAAGAGGATAAAGATAAGTTAATGAGTACATAATATAGTTATGAGTACAAAAATTAATTAATTGAAGGAATGTGTTCTATTATTTGAAAGTAGAGTAGGAAAATTATAGTTAACAATAATTTATTGTGTATTTCAAAATAGCTAGAAGAGAAGAATTTTTTTTTTTTTTTGAGACGGAGTCTCACTCTGTCACCCAGGCTGGAGTGCAGTGGCCCCATCTCAGCTCACTGCAAGCTCCGCCTTTCGAGTTCACGCCATTCTCCTGTCTCAGCCTCCCGAGTAGCCGGGACTACAGGCACCCGCCACCTCGCACGGCTAGTTTTTTGTATTTTTTAGTGTAGACGGGGTTTCACTGGGTTAGCCAGGATGGTCTCGATCTCGTGACCTTGTGATCCGCCCGTCTCGGCCTCCCAAAGTGCTGGGATTACAGGCTTGAGCCACCGCACCCGGCCAGAAGAGAAGAATTACAATGTTCCCATCACAAAGAACAGATAAATATTTCAGTTGATGAATAGTTCAATTACTCTGACTAGATCACTATATATTGTATATGTATATTAAAATACCACGTTCCTCAAAATGTGTACAACTCTGATATATCAATAAAAATACAATAAAAGTGTGTTATGAATAGCTGAATATCTGGTAATATAAATAAAAATCTTTAAAATCTTAGTCTGAACACTAGAGAGTAAGTTTTATTTCTTAACAGACTTTTACTACAGACAGTCAAGTTTGTCATGCAATATTAATGGAGTGTAATGAGTTTGATAGGGCAGTTCTATGTACATGCTGTCTTCCCTTTGAGAATGACTATGAATTCTTTTCTGTCAACATTCCATATAGAGAATATTAATCATCTGAAGTACACATAGTGGCTGTACCTGAGGTAAGATGTTCTGGTGTCGATAAATGAGTTATCATCAGAGATTTACATTAAATTCTTGAAAAGTTTGCTATTATTTTTAAGGCAAATATTTAATTTGGGAACAGAGGTCCATCTTTCTGAATATTTGAGGCTTCTAAAATGTACAAAAAGGAATCTGTTTAACATTTCTGAGAAATAAAGAGAAATCCAATAATATGAGTCTTTTCTGAAAGCATTAAAAATTTTAGTTATAATCTTGAATAATAACTTTCAGTGTTTTATCACAATGAAAGTATTTCATTGACCCAAATTAATGGACTGTTTATTATTTCTATAATGTAATGCTAGTGAAGTTGTAGGGAAAATTATATACCTAGCTATGTATTTGTATAAATATATAAACTTTCTCAATATCTGGCTTCAGTAGTCTTACATTTTATGTATTGAAATTTAAAAACTTTAGTAAATCAGTTCTCATAAATATTAACCTAGGAAAACAGTAAAGTATACTTAGCAACAAGGTTAATTTATGGACCTACATTTGATATGCCCTTTTATTTTCCTGGTTCAGTCTCTGGATTAAGTAATAATTCAAATTTTAAGACATAATATGAAGTTATTCAAATAAACATAGAAGTAGTTGAAACTATTTTTTGCATATTTTAAATTTTATTAAATTTAAATAGTAAAACTAATACATATATCCAGACTCTAAAATAAAAATACTATAGGTATGGCTACAATCTCCTTTGATCATTACCATGAATCTTGATCCTTTTTTGAGAAGTAGCAACAGCATTTAATTTGATGTGTATCTTTTCAGAATATTTTATTTTTATTTATGTAACAAATATATATAAATACTTTTTCGAGACTAAGTCTTGCTCTATTGCCCAGGTTGGGGTGCAGTGGTATGATCCTGGCTCACTGAAATCTCTGCCTCCCAGGTTCAAGTGATTCTCCTGCCTCAGCCTCCCAAGTAACTGGGATTACAGAGGCTTGCCACAACACCTGGCTAAGTTTTGTATTTTTTGTAGAGACGGTGTTTCACCATGTTGGCCAATCTGGTCTCGAACTCCTGACCTCAAATGATCCGCCCACCTCACTCTCCCAAAGTGCTGGGATTACAGGCATGAGCCACCACACCCAGCCTATGTAACAAATATTATGGCCACATACTATCTATATTAGTTTTTTTTTTGATGTGTGTGTTTTAAAACGTAAATAGTATTCTAATGTATGTGCTTATTTTTAACTTCTATTTGGCTGCTTTGCTAAACTTTCTAATGTGAACTCTAACAACTCACAAGTTTATTTCTTAGAGTTTTTTTGGGTAATTATTATATCATTTGCAAATAATGATAATTTTATCATTCTGATTCTTATATCTCATTTTTTATTGTCTTGGATAGACAAGGGTGGTGCAGAAATGCTGGATAGATAATGATAGTATTTTGTATTATTCCTTACTTTAAGAAATTACTTCTAATATTTTATCCATTAAGTATGGTACATATTACATATTTCCACTAGTGACATTTATTAAAAGGTTTTTCTTCTATTTCTAATTTTAGAAGATTAAAAATGAGGCATTAAATTTTAGTCAATACCTTTACATTACTTGGTTTTTGTCTTTTGTCTTTAAATATAGAGAATTGATAGGTTTTCTAGTATTGAACCATCCTTGTATTCCTGGGATAAACCCAATTTGGTCCTGATGTGTAATTAAAAAAATATATCCCCATATCTGATTTGCTAATATTTAATTCAAGGTGTATATGCCTTCATTTACAAAAGTTATTTGTCCATGATTTCCTTTCTTGTGTTTTCTCTTGTTTTGGTATTAGTGCTATATTTGCTTATCTTTGTCTTTGCTTTGAAAGGTTTATATAACACGAAAATTATGTGTTTTTTAAGGATATGATAAAATTCACAAGCAAAATCTTCAGTTGGGTGCCATTTCAAGTATAGTCTTTTCTGTTAGCTTAATGTATTCAGTGGTTACTGATGTGCGTGTTTTAAAAATTCTTCTTTGAGCTGATTTTGATGATTTTTCTAGAAATTTGAACTTTTTCGCTAAGTGCTCATCTAGGTATGCTAAATTTTCAACCTTAAAATGGAAGATTCATTATTGCTTTCCCACTTGCCAGAGGCAGAGAAATTGTTCTACTTGCCAAGTTAATTTTAGCTTTCCACCAACAAAACAACTGACAGAGTATTTGTATTATATGCTGCTTTAGTTTTTGTGGTGTCTCTCAATGAAGTCACTTATTTTGCAATCAAATAATTATAGGAAATTTTTCTTTTAAAAAAATCAAGTGACAATGTATTTTCATAATGACACCTTCAATTCCAGAATTCAGGAATCATATAATTAAAAAATGCTTCTAATTTTCTTAAACTCTGTGTTTGCTCACCAGTAAAATAGAAAATAATAAATAACAATTTCATGAGGGTAGTTATGTTAAAGTACATAATGACTCTACTGGCCTTCATACATTTGTGTGTGTTAAGTTATAGGGATAAGTTTTTATTAACATATGCCCTTTGCTTTAGGGAAAATGTACTTAGCGAACTGTGTATTTGAATAAGATAGTTTTCCTCCATGTGTAAGTAATTATAATTGAATCTGGGGCTTGGACTATTTCTAGTCATCCTAATTAATTAGCAGGATAAAGCATAAATTGACTATTTTGTCTAATTTTGGTTATCAAACAAGTGGACCTGTCAGCTTAACTAAAAACAAAATGAACAAATAATTAAGTGATTGCATGTAGCTAGTTATAGCTTTAATCAATGTAATCAGTCAAATTAGTTAGTCAAAAGTATTTGTGTTTTCACGTACATGTTAAATCAATGAGAATGATTTTGTCTTACTGCAATTGTAGGAAAGTAGCAAGTTTGAATATATCATTCAAGCATGAATATATCATTCAAGCATGAATATATAGATTGTACTGCTGTTGCAAAAATTAAAATTGGCAGAAAGACAAATTTATCTACTCCAAGTCCACCAAGCCTGGCAGGCCAGTGAAAGTGATGTGAGAAGAATGGTCAGGAGATGAGGTCAAGAACCTGAACTATATATCCTGTTAAGTCTAGGACACAGTTAACCAACTCAAATCTGTTACTTTGGTAAAGGAGATTATATATGGTGTATATTCAGTATCAGCTGAACAACCTCTCTTTAGCAACATTTGCCCAGTTCTGGCCTTTATCTTTGACCTTCTTTGCAAGATATTCATAAATGCCTTTTATTCTAAGCATAAGTGAAGTCAAGTCTAGTTAATTAAATAATATTTTCTTTCTCATAGTGTTGTATTAAGACTTCACTATTTCAAGACTTTGTCTCAACTGTCCTTGCCATTTTCTCGTCAATTTTAAAGTATTTCCTTCTCTACCAGGGAAAGTGCTTCCAATTTCTCCTCATAAGAACATTTGTCTTACTGTCTTAAAATTTCAAATCAAAGACACGGGTTAAGTGACTAGAGGTTTGTGTCCCTTCTATACTCCCTTGCATTATTCTCCTCAATAAAGTTAAACTGTGTCACACAGCAATAAATGTACATTTTTACTGATGGAGGTTCCAGACTTTTTGTAATTAGGAGATTTTTCTGTCTTTTATCTAACTCTTCATCCCTGGAGAAGAAGATGTATGATACATAGTGAGAAGAAATAATATACTGGAGAGAGGAGGGAAGGAGTGATTAAGAAAGTCATATTTGCATTGTTTTATAGAGCAAGGAGCAGACCTTTCAGCCCAACAACTCCACATCCTTGAGAGATGCTCCTACCAGAGTGGGGCACAAATATCAGATATATTGTGATTGCTTTCATGGCATTTGGGTTTGATTTCTATTTGTATTATAATTTCTGAATATCACTATCATATGTTTTATTTTTAAATAAATGAGTGGAATTGTCTAAATGACTTAATTGTAACTTTTGATTTGCAGGTAGAAATTGTGTTAAGAAATAACAGAAAGAACATGAATTTATTGTCAGAAAACTCAGGTTGGAATTTGAGCTGTGCTATATTTTAGCTGTATAAATTTGATGAAGGCACTCACAATTTCTGAATTTTAGTAGACACATCAACATGAAAGATAATATTTATCTCATCAGGCTATTGTGAAGATAAAATAAAATGTTTTTGTAAAGCACTAGTAAGCTGTCTGACACCTAAAAGATCTTTAATGTCTATTAATTCCTCTTTTGCTCAATAGCTACTTTAACAGTGCTGAGAGCAAGGAGACTCCTATTATGTCCCAAGCTCCATTTCTCAGAAACTATCTGACCTTGGTAGTTCCCATAAATGTTCTGAGTCTCAATTTTCTAAACTGTAGAATGAGAAGAAGTATCTGTTCAAATAAAAGGTCTGTCTTAGAGAAATTTTGTGACTGTTAAATGAGAAAATAATATGCAATAAACGTTGAAAATTATAGAGTGCTAAAGATATATAAGCCATTTCCTTTAAAAGAAAATATTAATTCAGGCACTAATGTTGTATACATTGTATTTTATCTCAAAATCAGAATAAATAGACATTCAGGAAAAAAGAGTTCTTAATATTTTAACACATATTTCCTTGTCATGTTTCACCACATTTATCCTTGGTCATTTTTCTAAGTCCATGTGCAGATAGGACTCCAAAAAATAATTTTTTTCTGACTATTAACATTTGTTATTTTACAAATATAATTGTGGGTCACTGAAAGGCCCTTAGCTTCCTAAGAAACAACTAAGAGTAGCTTGAATCTTCTCCTAGAAACTATATATACATTAGGGTATGGAGAATATTGGGAGTTTTATTTTGAATGAAGATAAATGGAAAATTTTAGGTTGAAAGAAAAATGAGATTACTCATTAAGATCAAATAAAATTAATAAATATTATTTTTTAAAAGTTAATACTTAGCTAAAAGAAAGGTCCCTTGACAGAATAAATTTGCTTGAGCTGCAGGTTTTCTTTTTCTTTTACTTTTTGATAATTTCATCAGATTTGGAAAAGAATTAAGAATTGTCTCTGTTATTGTTATTTAGACTTTTTCTGAACAATAGAACTAATTTACCAACACAGGAGAAACATGCTAAATCACTGACCATAGCCCTTGAAAGGAAGGGTTTGGTTTTTTAAAAAATTAAATCAGATCCATAAGTTTGATAAATTTCAGCATTTTTTAAATAATTCTTTATTTTTGTGAAATTGGAACAACTCATGACATTGCTTTATGTAACCAAGTGTTGCTTGGCTGCATACATAAGCTTTATGCTGATAAGTGGGGAGTCTGTTATAATGCTTAGAAATACTTGGAGTTAGTGTCTGGGCTCTAGGATGGGGCCACTTGACTCACTGTGATCTGAATTGGAACACACTGTTTTATTCCACAGCCATCTAGACAGAAGCGAGGACAACAATTTACCAGTTAAAGCAACAAAGCAATTGAGGTAGACAGAAAGTAATTAGTTTTTAATGATCTTTTGGAAGTCACATGAATAGATTGATTTCTGTTTTGATCTTGTTTGAATTAATAGCTGCTTTTTTGAGTCTTCAATCCCACTTGAGCATGCATTGTTTCTCCATTTCACGGTCTGGTGCTCCTGAAGTTTAGGTTTTGCTTGGCCAATTGTTCCGTTTTGTAAAGCTCAGACCAGTGTTTTTGTGTTCTTTAGCTTTAAACATTGCTGTGGTGTTTTCCTTTTATTTCTATAGCTGTTTCCTCTTGGGAATTTGATGGGGCTATTATCACTTCCACAGGGCTAACATCCAAATTGGAGGTTCTTATTTGGAAGCTAAAATTGGAAAAAATTGGCGTGAATTCATTTCTCACTAAAACCGTAACCCAGGCTCCGTGTTCCTTGGGAAGAGCATTTTCTGCTCTTGTCCCGGTTGCTGCCCAGACTTTTTCTTCCCTCCTTTTTGGATTATGTGAGTTACTTAGAACCAGCTAATGAGGGTGCAGGAAGCAGTTTGTATGGCCGGTGCCACTGTTTTGACTAAAAAGCTTTTCCCCAAAATAAATAGTAATTTGCTTCTCCCCAAAGCTTTGCAGACAATGAATGACAATATCCCTCATTTTTGCCCAAACATTGTCCCTGTTTTTCTTATCAGACAGATGTCTACATCCCTTCACTCTGCTTCCCTCTTGCCCATTTGATTCTCAGACACTCTTCCTTGTCAGGAAGGTGGGAAAGGCTTAATTTCTTTTTAATTCTCTCTTGTTTATTTGTTTTTGATAAATCAAGCTATGCATGTATGTTTTTATAAAATTAGTTTTTGAGAAGATGTGGAAGATGAATAAAGCCAAATTCCTACCGAGAGGTTTTCAACATTTTAAAACAGACCTCCTGATTTTCCTATACAATTAAGTTCTTTAATATATGACTTTTTAATACTGTTGTGCTTTAAAATAATTTTTCACTTAAAATGATCACCTTTCCATGCCAATAAATGTAGCTCTCCATCCTAATTTTTAAAGACTGCCAGTAAAAGTTTATATCTCTATGGTCCTAGACATTAGGGTGACTACAGGAAGAAAATAGATGTGATTTGAAAATAGAGAAGATCAAATAAATACCATTTACTAAGTCCTTCTAGAAAGGAGAAATGAGAAGAAATGGTTTGAAAAGGTCAAAAGGAATTGCAACCTGGTGTGAATCAACAGATTTTAGAACACTAACCAAACACTACACTTACATTAAGTGTGAATGGGCATTTTGGAACTTTAATAGATTGGTGCTGGGATCCTGAATCTCCACCACGCCTCACTCCCTAGGACAGAGGAGGGAAGTAGAAAAAAAAAGAGAGCGCAGGGACATGGTAGAAAATAAGATGCAGGAGCCACATTGGAAAAGAAGGACAGAGAATGCTGGACTAGCAGGTTGGGAGAAGACAGAGAAAAGGAGAGGGGGCTTCTGGATATTTACAGCCAACATTCCATTTAGTGTCAGGCCCCCAGTGGAGAAAAGACAATTTATCCTTGTCATAGCCCTGGCTGCACTGCTGCTCCTCTTGCCAGGCATTTTGTTCCCAGAAGGGGCTCCCCAGTAATGTAAGGAGAAGGTGGGAGAGGGGGAGAGAAGGTCAGTAACGGCTTCCATGGTCAGCACCTTAGTCGTTTTCAGCAGCCATTTCAGGGTTCTTTAACAGCCTTGTCACTGGATCTACTGTGTCTATTTACTTCTCTCTGGATTTCCGTTGTATGTTTTGTATAATTGGGTGTCTCTAGCTCTCTATTTCTCCCATTTAGCTGAGCTAAAATTAAATTTTAAAATTTTGTTTAAGCTCCTTTTCTATGTTTTATATCACCATTTTGCCCTCAACCTTTTACTTTCTACAGGTTACAAAACTGATATTTTAAAAATAAGTCTCCAGGTTGACCGAAGGTTCATATTAATCCATCACCTTTGTGCTTTTAGTATTTCATTGGCCGATATCCCACATGATTATTTTATCTCATACATTTTATTTCATGAAGATATATGAATTTGGTCCTTTTGCTGAATCCTGGAGAACTTAGCCTTCAGAAAAAAGACAAAATGATTGCCTTCTTCCAAGTCAGTGACTCAGTTTGGATATACATGATGGGAAGTGTGCATCTGCCAGTGACCTTTGGGATAATTTGGACTTTTGGCATTTTTCCAAAATAAGGAAGCAGTAGAACAGTTGTGTCTTGTTTTATGAATTCAGTCTCATTCATAATCCAGTATATTGGAAATTTCCCACCTTTTCCAGCAGAAGTTGTCTGGCTGTAATACGGACACTGAGTAACCCCATCCTCATCATGAGACATGGTTGGTGTAACACTCTGGCCTGTTTGCTCCAGAGGGAAAAGTAGCAGCAGGATTAGGTGATGGATTCAAATTCCAACTCTCTTCCTCTATCGAACTGATCTTCTAACTGTAGTTTGGTTTCTTGATATGTTTAATGAGGTTTTAATAGTGTCTACCTTATAAGATTGTTGTGATGACTAAATTACCTTTTTTTTTTTTTTTTTTTTTTTTAGACAGAGTTTCACTCTTCTTGCCCAGGCTGCAGTGCAATAGCATGATCTTGGCTCACTGTAACCTCTGCCTCCTGGGTTCAAGCAATTCTGCTGCCTTAGCTCCTGAGTAGCTGGGATTACAGGTGTCTGCCACAATGTCCGGCTAATTTCTTGTATTTTTAGTAGAGATGGAGTTTCACTATGTTGGCCAGACTGGTCTTGAACCCTTAACCTCAGGTGACCCACCTGCCTCAGCCTCCCAAAGAGTTGGGATTACAGGCGTGAGCCACTGCGCCCAGCCTAAATGACATTTTATTTGTGCCTAAGTTCTCCATAAGTAGTAACTACTGATACTGCTGAATTATTTATATTGTTTCTACTAATAGTTATTATTAGACATAATGTCAAGATGCTTGTATTCTGCTTGGTGGTTAAAATAATTAGGCATTAATTACCTAGAGGATATCGAAGTGGTAAACTGTATGGCGATGGTCATATTTTCAATCGTAGGCTCTCAGGTTAAGGAAAGATTTAAGCAGTTCAGCAAGTGGGGATAAGATGACCTTCCTGAAGGTGAGGATTGAATTGGGCCCGGAAGAGTGGGTAGAATTTAAAATACACAAAAGGGAATTTAAAGTTCAAGAGAGGAGATCAGGGGAGAAAAAGTATGAGTAGGCATGTAACAAAAGAGTATAGAGTTTTAGATCTATTTTTGTGGATTTTTTCATTCTCTCTTTCCCTTTTTATTGGTATCCTTTTATGAAATCTCATTTCATTTTTTAGCTGTTACCTGTGCCAAAATAATAAACATTCTCATAATGTCATGTCACTTTAAATCTCTAAGAATCTTGGCTTACTATTCAGCCGTTGCTTTGAAAGTGCACAATTCTGGAATTAATTCTGGGCAGCTATGTTTGTAGAAGCTCTTATGTTTAGGAAAATTGAGAGTTTATATTCCTAGAGACAACATCAAATTGCTAAGGAAAAGCTGCATTCCACAAACCAGGAAATACAATCTAGCGTTCATGACGGCTGTTCGTCCATGTATTAAGGAATTTGTACTGAGTGGTCAACTGCAGTAAGTGCTACTGGAAAGCTTCGTCCCTGCGGCACCTTACCTCGTGTCCTCACTCTCCCTCATAGTCACAGGCTGTGAAGGAAGCTGTGGAGGTGGGGATTTAAAAAGAAGAGGAAATTACTGGAGAGCCAGGGGGCTGCTTAAAATTCTGCAAGCGAAGCAGGTTAAAAACATAACCCAGCATTTCTCTCTTTGCAACTAGATGCAAGATTAGGAAAGCATTAAAAAAAAAAGTGGCAGTTGAACAATGAGAACACACGGACACAGGGAAGGGAACATCACACACTGGGGCCTGTTGGCGGGTAGGGGCTAGGGAAGGGATAGCATTAGGAGAAATACCAAATGTAGATGACGGGTTGATGGGTGCAGCAAACCAGCATGGCACGTGTATACTTATGGAAAAAACCTGCATGTTCTGCACATGTACCCCAGAAATTAAAGTATAATAATTAAAAAAAAAAATCCTGAGATAGTATGATGCTCTCTACAAAATTTAGAAAGAGGTAAAATTAAATAATATTCAGCTATTTGTTCATTTAAATCTTTCTACCACTCCTGGTATTGCCCTGTTTACCTCTCAGTTAATCTGGTCCATGGCGGGAGCCTGGCTAGCCAGGCCATAGGTCTCTGACCAGAAGACCATCTTACTTGGCAAACGACACATGGCTTCCTTCAATGTCGAGCATATCAACCCAATGTAGAAATGACAGTGAATATCACAAATGCATTTTAGGGTTTAAAACTTTAATTAAATGTAGGGGCAGTTTATGTGATTTATTTAATTATATGCATTCTTTCTCAAAGCACCTTATTTTCCGTGAAAGCCCCTATAATGAAGGTTCCCCTGGTCACTGTATCTGGGCATCACTTGGAAGGATTTTAAGCAAGGCAATATAGTGCAGCGTGTTTGAAACTAAACCGATGTGGACTGAAGTTCTGTCTCCACCACATATTAGCTGGATGATCTGGGGTGAGTTATTTAACCTCTCTAAGCTTATTTTCCCCCCTTTAAAGTAAGACTAATAAAAGTATTACTCCAAAGTTTTTATTATTAATAAGACCATTTTATTCATTACTGACTTTGTGGTGCCCAGCATTGAGTCTAGCTAGTAGCAGATGCTCAAGTAACACTTGCGAATACGAGGGCACAGGGGTTTCTCTATCATCTGTGAAGCTCAGGAGACAGGACTGAAGGAATGGACTGTCTGTGCTTACCGCTCCTCCTCCCTGCCCTCCAAATAGGCAGAACCAGTTATCCAACTTGGTTTTAAAACATTAGTGTTTCAGCGGTCATTAAAAGTACATTGCATGTTGCTGTTCCTGAATTCTTGCCCTTTTTCTGACTAACATGTGGTCTGATAGCTTACGGTCTCATTTGGTTACCAGCACCCTTCTAGGAAGGGATGTTCTGTTCCTTGAATCTGGCTGAGTGATGGGTGCCTTACAAAGATGATTTTTCACGTCAGCTTCCTTAAGTTGTAGATCCATTTTTTTCCCCCTTGTGTACTTTGAGTAACGGAGCTATTACTAGAGCTGGGATGTGTTTTCTAAATGGTTGGCTAGAGTAAAAGCATCATATCACATTTTTAAAGAAAGGACTTTAATTTATTAGAATCATTAGTTTTCATTTTCTACCTGTTAACCTTTGAAATATTATTTACTTTTCCTTCTGGCATTTGTGTATACCTCAGGGTTATTTTTCTCTTTGTATATCTATCAAATATACTTTCATATATTGTAAATGTATGTAAAGCACTTCAGGTTGGCATGAGTCCTTTTCAATTACTAGTTAAAACACCATGATGCTAAGTTTCACATTTCTATTTATGAGTCCTCTGTTATGTTACTTGTTTAAGATCCCTTAGCAATTAAGTAGAGGAATTAAAATAAGAACTAAACATGCCTGATTCCTAGTTATTTGGCTTCAATATTTTTAAAAATTTTCCCTTCCTCTTCCCTCCATCCATGATTTCTTCCTTCCTCTCTTTCTCCCAAGGAACTCCATTACTGAGTTTCTTCTACATCTTATATAAAATTGTTAATTTCCTTACTACACTTATAACTTAGAGCTCAGGGTAGACCCAAGGAAAGAGTGTTAACTTAGGTCAGACCTGAGCACTGTGGGATCTGCCCACTCTCTCTCTCACCTTGCCAAATGCCTCCCACTTTCATAGTACCCCCATCATCAATTTCTTAACAAAAGTAGACTATCCCCACTGTCTCCTACCCTTTTATTCACCTCTTCTCCTTCTTGCTTTCCTTCTCTTCCTTCCCTCCCTTTCCTTCCTTCTCTTCCTTCCCTTCCTTTCCTTCATCCTCTTCTTTCTTCTTTCTTTCTTTCTCTTTCTTTCTTTCTTTCTTTCTTTCTTTCTTTCTTTCTTTCTTTCTTTCTTTCTTTCTTTCTTTCTTTCTTTCTTTCTTTCTCTCTCTCTCTCTCTCTCTTTCTTTCTTTCTTTCTTTCTTTCTTTCTTTCTTTCTTTCTTTCTTTCTTTCTTTCTTTCTTTCTTTCTTTCTTCTTTTCTTCCTTTCCTTTTTCTTTCTCTTTCCTTCCTCCCTCCCTTCTTTCCTCTCTCCCTCCCTTTCTTCCTTCCTCCCTCCCTCTCTTTCCTTCCTTTTACCATTTTCTTTCTTTTCCATCCTTCCTTCCTTCCTCCCTCCCTTTCCTTCCTTTTACCATTTTCTTTCCCTTCCTTCCTTCCTTCCTTCCTTCCTTCCTTCCTTCCTTCCTTCCTTCCTTCCTTCCTTCCTTCCTTCCTTCCTTCCTTTTTTCTCTCTTTCTCTATTTCTCTCTCTCTTTTCTTTTCTTTCTTTTTTTTTCTGTTACAGGCAGCATGTATTCTGATTCTGTTTTGTTTAGTTCTGTCTCCTTTTCTGCGGATAGGGTAAGTGTGGTAGTGGGTATGTGTCCTTACACAGAAAAGTTTAAAGCTGCAATTTGAATGAAATTTTGTAACTTTCTGAAATGCAGATTAGGTTGTGGCATGCTAGTTCATTTTGGATTCATGTGATGTCACCAAATGGCTAAAAAAATAAAAACAAAACAAATCAAACACGATCAGCACAGTTATTACTTTTTAAAGCCTTTTGAGAAAAATGTATGTGTTGAAGAACAGGATAGTGGACACAAAAATAACTTCAGTCTCTAAGTGGGTAGACAATTATTTTAACTCGATAATGTGTTTGAAAAGAAGATAAGATAGTGGTTTGGGAAGTCACTGCCCTCTGCCCTGTATGGAATCCAAGGATTATTAGCACTACAAGAAGAAATTGCAGATTATCATTACTAAATGAAGAGATTACTGGGAGACACATGCCTCAGGTCAAAGAAGACAATGGGGATTAAGAGATTACAACTAATAGAGAGATTATATTACTGTTTTCCCAAGGTTGAATACAAAGGAAAGAAGAACAACTATTTCTCAGGCTGGAGTAGGGAGTGGTGCTAGAGCTGAGGTTGGTTTTAAATATTCTTTCTAAATTTGGTTCCAAATTCTTTAGATTAGTTGTATTACTCAGGAAGAAAGATTGAAGCTATGTTGATTTGGATACTGTTTCAAAACTCAGTCTTGATTTACTGAGGTTGCTGTCCTTCCTCAATCACTGCTGTTGCAATTCAAGTCCTGAAGAGAGGGTAGGAATCCAACCTGAGGCAGTTATGGGAGAAACTGTAAATTCCCACACTGGTTTTCAGAGACCCAGAGTCTAAACCCATTTCTGACCAGAAGAATGTGATGGAATTTCTTACACGCTCAGATATTTCATCTGCAAAATTGAGGGAATAATGCTAGATTATTTTCACAATTCCAGATAAGTGCTAAAAATGCAGGTACCTCTCAAAGATCCACAACATTAGAAGCACTGAAAATCTATTTAGTTGTTCCATAATATTACATCTTGGAAACATCATTCAGGATGAAAGTTCATGAATGTTTTCTCTTCAAGAAGGCTATAACATTTATGACATAATTTATACAGACATTATTTATACAGGTTTGGAATAATTTATTTCATTTTAAAAGGGCTAATAACTTTTTAGTTAAGGATAATAAAATGAATTTACATATAAAACACAAAACACTTAAACATTTCCCTAAAGTGTGTTTTGGTCTAAACACTGGTGAAAACCATTGGCAAAATTTGACATTGAAGTAAACTGAAAACAAGTTGTCTGATTTAGTTTTAACCTGGGACATTTAATTTAGTTTCAAGATTTTTATAAAAATAAAGTCAAGTTTCAATGTGTACGTTCACTTGACAAAAGACTAACGTATACTGTAAATTAGTGTAAAATGTGAGTATATGACTAAGAAGACACTGTCACTTTAAGCCTTTCTTTAAAAAATTCTGAGAAACAGAAATTTAGTGGTTGCACTTTCCTTATTTAGCTGGGTTAATCTCTTAGTTGCCAAGGGCAGATTGATTTGTTTATAAACTTGTTAAACCAAATCTGCACATAACCACATCACAGATAATAAAATGGGAAAAGACCACTCAGATTGTCATTCTGTATCCACTCACCACCTCAGTCTTATTAGTGTCTAATTTAACGGTTTAAGCAATGTATGCTGCATTGCATGTTTTGCACATTGTATGTTTAAGTGATGTGTTGATGATTGTTAACCATGTGCATGGGTGTGCCTGAAAAGATCCAATGTGTGGCCAGAATTCCTTTTTCAATGACATAACCAGGCTGGGCTACTGTCAGTGAGTCATTCTCACTGCACTGACACTGAAGCCCCCATGTGTGGTCTTACGTGTTTGAGACCAGCTGCCAGGCATATTTATTCCACGTTGGTACCACCAGCATAGGGAAGATTGTATGCCACTCATTGGTTACTGGCAGTTAAAACTTTTTCTTGATATCTGTCACTTTTTAAAAGCCCCTTAATTTTGTAATAAATAAGTTATTTCCACTACCACTTATCAAATAAGCTTTCAGTCTTTATAGTGCATTGCTACCTAATACATGGAATTATAAACCTTGTGAGATTTAAATTTTCTTTAAATGTGATATTTAGTTTTCTTAGCAATTTTTATGATGGTGTTGTCCTGATAGTGTTAGATATCAGTGATAAAGATGTGTGTGTATGTGTGTGTGTGTGTGTGTGTGTGGATGTGTCTGTAGTGGAAGTTTAAAGAAGATGAAGTGACTTTCTGACGGGTGATAGCATGGACCCTTGTATGGAAAAGTTTTATCTATTGTAGCATGTAGAAATTTACACATCACAATTTAAGAAGGGAGAAATGTGGTTTTCTTTTCTAGAATCTGTCTACATTATACTCTTGGGGTCCTATTCTGCTTAGAGGAGATAATGTCATTTCTTCTAGCCCAGTATCCTCAATTTGATCCAGTTGATTTTTCTTAACCAAAATTGAATATTTTAATTATTGTTCATTTCAAAGCCCGGCCACTTCTCAGTAAAAGGCATCTGGAATAATTTCTTTCCATTTTCCTCTGCGGCATCTGGGAACACTGGGAAGAGTCATTTCCAATCAGGCAGTGAAGCAGGGACATGACTTTGATCTTTTTGTTGTCCTTCTGGTTCCTGCAGGTCTGGTGCCTGGGTTTGCCAGGTCCAAGCATGGATTGATCTTTTGAGCATCCTACTAATTTATATAACTGATGCTCATGCACCCTTGATTTTGAGACTCTTGATCAATGTTGATGGACTGTTTTAGACCTAGGTGCTGAGCACCTTTGCATCGCCCGTGACAGTTCATGGGGACTTCCATTTTCCACACCACACTGGAGTGTGTGAACCTTGTGGGGTTGGTCTCTAAACTCATTGTATTAGGCTGTTTGAGTTGTTATAAAGAAATACCTGGGGCTGGGTAATTTATAAAGAAAAGATATTTAATTGGCTTACTATTTGCAGCCTATGTAAGCATGGCTCCAGCATCTTCTGATAGGGCTTGAGGAAGCTTACGATCATAGGAGAAGTTGAAGGGGGAGCAGGCATCTTAATGGCAAAAGTGGGAATAAGACTGGCAGGGAAGTGCCACACACTTTCAAACAACTCGATCTCATGAGAACTCACTCACTATCTCAAGGACAGCACCAAGTCATTCATGATACAATGGTAGTACAGTCATGGAGTAAACATTCTTATTTCAAAAGGGACAAACTGGTCAAAAGAAAGGGACAATAGGCTCCATGCAAGTCTGAAACCCGGTGGGGAAGTTATTAAATCTCTTTTTTTTAGACGGAGTCTTGCTCTGTCGCCCAGGCTGGAGTGCAGTGACACAATCTTGGTTCACTGCAAGCTCCACCTCCCAGGTTCCTGCCTCAGCCTCCCAAGTAGCTGGGACTACAGGCACCCACCACCATGTCCGGTTAATTTTTTAAAAAAATATTTTTAGCAGAGACGGGGTTTCAACGTGTCAGCCAGGATGGTCTCGATCTCCTGACTTCGTGATCCGCCCGCCTTGGCTTCTCAAAGTGCTAGGATTACAGGCATGAGCCATTGCGCCCAGCCTTTTGGAAGTTATTAAATCTTAAAGCTCCAAAATAATCCCCTTTGACTCTATGTCCCTCATCTAGGTCCCACTGGTGCAAGGGGTGGGCTCCCAAGTCCTTGGGCAGCTCTGCCCTTGTAGCTTTGTAGGGTGCAGTTTCTGTTGCTGCTCTCATAGGTTGGAGTTGAGTGTGTGTGGATTTTACACACTGAGGTTGCAAGCTGCTGGCGACTCTACTATTCTCCACTCTGGGGAGTGGAGGACCCCTTCCCAGAGCTCCACTAGGCAGTGTCGTCGTGAGGACTCTGTGTGGGGGCTCCACCCCACATTTCCCCTGGCACTGCCCTCATAGAGTTTCTCTGTGAGGGCAACGCCCCTGTAACAGGCTTCTGCCTCACTATTACGAGGCTAGCACCAAGCCATTCATGAGGGATCAGCCTCCAGGATCCAATCTCCTCCGACAGGCCCCATCTCCAACACTGGAGATTAAATTTTAACATGAGATTTGGATGGACAAACATCCAAACTATATCACTCATATGCAGGCATCTTCCTCAGTGGTGGAATCCGCCTCTTGAGCTGGGTCCACTCCTGCTGCCATTGTGAGGCTGTACCATTCCAAATGCAGAGCTTCTCTGAAATGTTTCTGATAGGACCAGTCTCTGCCCAGGAAAGGAGGGGATAACAATGGTCCCTCAGATGCCCCCAAACCTACATCACTGCTTTTCCTGTCCACGGACTGCTCTCCCTCCCTGAGGTTTGACCTCCGCGTCAGGAGGCAGGAAGTGGGCTGCCCACTTCTGATACTTTGTCCACACTTCCTCTTCTTCTTTCTGCCAGCATAGAAATGGCTTTTCATTTCAATTCTTATCTTCTAGAATTGACAATATATTATTGTCTTTCTTTTCTACTCTGGGAAGCACGTAATTATTGATCCGAGTCCTTCAAGTTTGGTTTTTATATACAAATACTTAGCTTTGGAGAATTTCAATAGAACCCTCTTCCTCCTCAAGAAAGCCTGGCTCCTGCTAAACCAAAAGCCTTTGCATTCAGGCAATAGCCTTGCTATGGATTGAAAATTTCATGTTATAAAACTGTAAACTGATTGATGACTACTGCTCTTGACTGTGTGTTAGACTTTTCCTGAGGCAATGAACCCCAGTGGATTAGGGGGGTGCAGGGAAGATAAGGAGGACTATAGGAGAGTTACAATTTGAAGTTTACCTGCGATGAAATGACATTGGCTTAAAATCACAAAAAGATTACATCCAGTTCATCAGCATCATCTGTGAGCCACCAATTGACTGTTGAGATTTTTTAGATGGGTGTGATGAAAAGGAATTAAATTTACATTTGGATTTCTATTAATGACTGCATAGTTTGTTCAAAAAACAGTTACTCTAGTTTTCTTTACCTTGCTGTTATTCAGCCATTTGTCCTCTTTTATAATTTAGTCTTTACATTTTTAAATTGCAAAATAAAATGCAGATACAGAATGCTCTCCCATGAATGTGCGTACATGTTAATGAATTGCTCAATAAATTTTAAGGTGAAAGCCTTTGTAACCATCACTAGATCAAATAGAACTTTGTCAGCCACTCATAAGCCCCTCTATATGCTCTGTTCCAATCGTAATCCCCTTCCTTCTGCCATACATAATAATTATGCTATATAGCATATTAATAAGTAATAAGCCTATTACTATTATTTATGATAATCACTTCCTTGTATGTGTGTGTATGTTTAGTTTGAACATTTATATAAGTCCATCCCTACACATTATAATTTAGTCTTTTCCATTATTTAAAATTTGATCAGTCTTTTGAAACCTTCAGTCTCTGGTTCTTCTCTCTACCTCAGTCTTTTCCTTATGCTTTTTCTGTCGAACACCTGGACTGTTTGAACTGTAAAGTTTCCCATAGTCTGGATTTTGCTGAATGCATTCTCATGGTATAGTTTAGGATGTTCCTTTGTCCTTTTGTATTTTCTGCAAATTAGCAGCTGGATCCAGAGACTGGATCAGATTCAAGTTCAATATCTTTGGCAATACTAGAAGGAGTGTTTGGGAAGACTATAGGAGGCAGCTCATGTCTATTTCTATTTATGAGGCTAACAATTGTTGAGGTTTAGAGTCTACATCTGTTATGTAATATGTTCTTTAGTGCTACTTTCATACTCTGGATCCTTATGGTATACGAAAGATTCAAAAAATGTCAGGCAAATAGGAGACAAGATTCCCCGAATGGTACTGTATTTATTTTTTACATTCTAAATGTGCTTTACTTACTTTTGCATTTGGTATAAACCAGGTTGCAAAGGCCACTTCAAGCTTGGGGCAATGTTGAGCCACAATTTTAGGGGAAAAAAGCAATTTCTGTGGCTCTATCTCCCACCTGCTTTTGTGGAACTTCTCCCTCCTACAAAGGCCTCTCTCTGTCACCAGTTACTATGGGAAGTCCTAGGTGGTGTCTTTTGGATGCTCTTGAAATGGTATTCTCAGCTACCACGTGGCATCTTTCTGTCACTTCCCTTGTTGCCCATCCAGCTCTGACTCCCTTTGGTGATGTCTTCTTTAAAGCCTCTGGACTCTGTGAAACCTTATTTAGGTGGCCCCTTGCAGTTGCTGCTGCTACTGTGCTGATGTGGCTGACATTTCCCACTGATGCCAAAGGGCAGAGTGTGCTAATTTTTCTTCTAAATGTCTGTTTTTCTCCTCCTCTTGCGACACCTGTAATATACTTCTCAATCTCTCTTGCAATGTGATGTGACCGTGTAACGAATTTCTAGACAATGCTAGATATTTGCAAGTGATATGTGCCACTTTGTGGATAGCTGGTTTGTCCCCTCCAAACTTTCTTTCCCCTTTGTGCTGGCTAGATGCAAATGGTGATGGCACTCTGGGCAGAGGTCTGCAAATATTTTAGGCTTTAGGGTCATATGGTCTCTGTCATGATTATGGTACTCAGTTCAGCTGTTTTTGTGCAAAACTAGCTATAGACAATGCGTAAACGAATATGTATGGTTGTGTCCCCATAAAACTTTATTTACAAAAAGAAGCTCTGAGCTATATTTTGCTGGTATCTGCCCTAGTGGATAGCACAGACACAAGAGAGAAAGAACTTGGCCACTAATCACTACATAGAGCAAAGCTGCCTGTCAACCAGGAACAGCCATCTTCCACTGTTGTAATAGGAACAAATTTCTATTGTATTTCATTCATGTTTTCGTTTCCTATGGCTGCCATAACAAAGTATTATTACAAAGTAGGAGGCTTAAAACAGTGGAATTTTATTGTCTTGCAGTTCTAGCTGCTAGAAATCCAAAATCAAGGGCTGTGCTACCTCTGAAACCTGTAGGGGGGAATCCTTCCCTACCTCTATATAGCTTTGGGTGCCATCCGTCAGTCCTGGTCACTCCAATCTGCCTCTGTCCTCACATAGCATTCTCCCTGTGTGTTTGTCTCTGTGTCTCTTCTCCTCTCTCTCTTGTTTTTCAAATAATAACATTGTACATAGTTTTATTTTCATGAAGTCAACAAGAATTAGAAGGAAACTACAAAATGTAAGTGATAAAAAAAAAAAAAGGGTGAAATAATACAATTTTACAGCAGGAGTATCCTGTCCGATCTCTTACCTCGGGTGTTTTAACATACTCTTCCCTCCCTTCGGGACATATTCATGACTCTTCTCTTATAAAGACACCAGTCGTGTTGGTTCAAGAAACCACCTTGCTCCAGTATGACTTCATAGTCATGTATATCTTAATTACATCTGCAAAGACCCTATTTCCCCATAAGGTTACACTCAGATATACTAAAAATTAGGACTTTAAACATGTCTTTTTGGAGGTCACAATTCACCTCACAAAGTGCTTATATGCTCGGAGAGAGAATTATTACTGAAGCCCACTGGATTATGACCATGCTGTACTTCACCGATACTGGAAAAATTTATTTTTCACAATTTTTCCTCATCCAACGTGTCCCAGAGTTGTTGTTATTGTTTCTTTTTTTTTTTTTTTTCTTTTCAAACAACATATTTACGTGAAGGAAGAGTCACCATCTTTCTAGACCTCATGCTCAAGTCCATGGAGGCTAGAAGGACGGCAAAGATTCTGGAGAGGTAAGAAGGACAGCAATCTCAACAATAGGAAGACTTCATGCTGAAGCATTGTTCTACTCACTTCTCCTGGTGACTGTGTAGCTGTGTTTCTAACTCTCCCTCCCTCAGCATAAGCTCTTGCCAGGGGGCTCTTTAGTCAGATATGCTCTTGACCAGCATTACTTCCTTTTCTCCTGACCCTCCTACTACTACCCTCACAGACATGACGAGACACGTTGAATTCCAAACTGAAAACAGCAGACACTCTGACCTCATATGCTTTTACTGAGAGCTATAAAACGTGTTAAAGACTAATGATAATTAGAATTTCATCTCCATCTCTAAACAATAATCTTCTTTTAGGTGGAGCTAACAGAAATGATTGGTTGATAGGAGCCTATCAGAAAACTCCGATTTAGACAATTTTCTTCAAGCAAGAAGAAAGAAATAAAAGTACGGAAAGTTTAGAAATCAAAGGAAGTTTAGAAATCAAAGTACAAATTGGGGTGAGTCAAAAGGTCAAAACTTTATCTGTGGCACACGTTGACGGCCACCACCTGGTACATCTGGTATTATGGTTCTTTTTATTATTATTATTTTTAAATCTTTTATTATACTTTAAGTTCTGGGATACACGTGCAGAATGTGCAGGTTTGTTAACATAGGTATACACCTGTCATGGTGGTTTGCTGCACCCATCAACCTGTCATCTACATTAGGTATTTCTCCTAATGATCTCCCTCCCCTTGTCCCCCAATCCCCCTACAAGCCCTGGTGTATGATGTTCCCCTCCCTGTGCCCATATGGCAATTTGCTCTATTGCCCATATGCCCTATTTGTCAATTTTGGCTTTTGTTGCCATTGCTTTTGGTGTTTTAGTCATAACGTCTTTTCCCATGCCTATGTCCTGAATGGCACTGCCTAGGTTTTCTTCTAGGGTTTGTATGGTTTTAGGTCTTATGTTTAAGCCTTTAATCCATCTTGAGTTAATTTTTGTATAAGGTGTAAGTAAGGGGTCCAGTTTCAGTTTTCTGCATATGGCAAAGCCAGATTTCCCAACACCATTTATTAAATAGGGAATTCTTTCCCCGTTGCTTGTTTTTGTCAGGTTTGTCAAAGATCAGATGGTTGTAGATGTGTGGTGTTATTTTTGAGGCCTCTGTTCTGTTCCATTGGTCTATATATCTGTTTTGTTACCAGTACCATGCTGTTTTAGTTACTGTAGCCTTGTAGTATAGTTTGAAGTCAGGTAGCATGATGCCTCCAGCTTTGTTCTTTTTGCTTAGGATTGTTTTGACTATGTGGGCTCTTTTTTGGTTCCATATGAAATTTAAAGAAGTTTTTTGTAATTCTGTGAAGAAAGTCAATGGTAGCTTGATGGGACTAGCATTGAATCTATAAATTACTTTGGGCAATATGGCCATTTTCATGATATTGATTATTCCTATTCATGAGCATGGAATGTTTTTCCATTTGTTTGTGTCCTCTCTTATTTCCTTGAGCAGTGGTTTGTAGTATTCCTTGAAGAGGTCCTTCACATCCCTTGTAAGTTGTATTCCTAGGTATTTTATTCTCTTTGTAGCAATTGTGAATTGCAGTTCACTCATGATTTGTCTCTCTGTTTGTCTATTATCGGTGTATAAGAATGCTTGTGATTTTTGCACATTGATTTTGTATCCTGAGACTTTGCTGAAGTTGCTTATCAGCTTAAGGAGATTTTGGGCTGAGATGACAGGGTTTTCTAAATATACAATCATGTCATCTACAAACAGAGACAATTTGACTTCCTCTCTTCCTATTTGAATATGCTTTATTTCGTTCTCTTGCCTGTTTACCTGAACTTGTATTGAACTTCCAATACTATTTTGAATAGGAGTGGTGAGAGAGGGCATCCTTATCTTGTGCCGGTTTTCAAAAGGAATGCTTCCAGTTTTTGCCCATTCAGTATGACATTGGCTGTGAGTTTTTCATAAATAGCTCTTATTACTTTGAGATACGTTCCATCAACACCTAGTTTATTGAGAGGTTTTAGCGTGACGGGGTGTTGAATTTTATATCAAAGGCCTTTTTTGTATCTATTGAGATAATCATATGATTTTTGTTATTAGTTCTGTTTATGTGATGGATTATTGATTTGTGTATGTTGAACCAGCCTTGCATCCCAGGGATGAAGCCTACTTGATCATGGTGGATAAGCTTTTTAGTGTGCTGCTGGATTTGGTTTAACAGTATTTTATTGAAGATTTTTGCATCAATGTTCCTCAGGGATATTGGCCTGGAATTTTCTCTTTTTGTTGTGTCTCTGCGAGGTTTTGGTATCAGGATGATGCTGGCCTCATAAAATGAGTTAGGGAGGAGTCCCTCTTTTTCTAATGTTTGGAATAGTTTCATAAGGAATGGTACCAGCTCCTCTTTGTACCTCTGGTAGAATTTGGCTATGAATCGGTCTGGTCCTGGGCTTTTTTGGTAGGTAGGTTATTAATTACTATCTCAATTTCAGAAATTGTTATTGGTCTATTCACCTCTATGCATAGAGGTGTTTATAGTATTCTTGATGGTAGTTTGTATGTCTGTGGGATCAGTGGTGATATTCCCTTTATCATTTTTTGTTCTGTCTATTTTACCTTTTTCTCTTTTCTTTTTTATTAGTCTAGCTAGCAGTCTACCTACTTTGTTAATCTTTTCAAAAAACCAGCTCCTGGATTCATTGATTTTTTGAAGGTTTTTTTGTGTCTCTGTCTCCTTCAGTTCTGCTCTGATATTAGTTATTTCTTGTCTTCTGCTAGTTTTTGAATGTGTTTGCTCTTGCTTCTCTAGTTATTTTAATTGTGATGTCAGGGTGTTGCTTTTAGATCTTTCTCACTTTCTCCTGTGGGCATTTAGTGCTATAAATTTCCCTCTAACCACTGCTTTAGCTGCATCCCAGAGATTCCAGCATGTTGTATCTTTGTTCTCATTGGTTTCAAAGAACTTATTTATTTCTGCCTTCATTTTGTTATTTATCCAGTAGTCATTCAGGAGAAGGTTGTTCAGTTTCCATGTAGTTGCACCTGTTTTGAGTAAGTTTCTTAATCCTGAGTTCTAATTTGATTGCACTGTGGTCTGAGAGAATGTTATGATTTCTGTTCTTTTGCAGTTGCTAAGGAGTGTTTTACTTCCAATTATGTGGTCAATTTTAGAATAAGTGCTATGTGGTGCTGAGAAGAATGTATATTCTGCTGATTTGAGATGGAGAGTTTTGTAGTTGTCTATTAGGTCTGCTTCATCCAGAGCTGAGCTCAAGTCCTGAATATCCTTGTTAATTTTCTGTCTCATTGATCTGTCTAATATTGACAGTGGGGTGTTAAATTCTCCCACTATTATTGTATATGAGTCTAAGTCCTTTTGTAGGTCTCTAAGAACTTGCTTTATGAATCTGGGTGCTCCTGTATTGGGTGCATATATATTTAGGATAGTTACCTCTTCTTGTTTCATTGATCCCTTTATCATTTTGTAATGTCCTTGTCTTTTTTTATCTTTGTTGGTTTAAAGTCTGTTTTTTCAGAGACTAGGATTGCAACCCTGCTATTTTGTGTGTTCCATTTGCTTGGTAAATCTTCCTCCATCCCTTTATTTTGAGGCTCTGTGTGTCTTTGCACATGAGATGGGTCTCCTGAATACAGCACACTGATGGGTCTTGACTCTTTATCCAATTTTCCCATCTATCTTTTAATTGGGGCATTTAGTCCATTTACATTGAAATTAATATCATTGGCTGGGTGCAGCGGCTCACACCTGTAATCCCAGCACTTTGGGAGGCTTAGGTGGGTGAATCAGAAGGTCAGGAGTTCAAGACCAGCCTGGTCAACATGGTGAAATCCCATCTCTACTAAAAATAAAAAAAAAATTAGCTGTGCATAGTGGTAGGTGCCTATAATCCCAGCTACTCAGGAGGCTGAGGTAGGAGAATCACTTGAACTTGGGAGGTGGAGATTGCAGTGAGCTGAGATGGGCGCCACTGCCCTCCAGCCCAGTGATAGAGTGAGACTCTGCCTCAAAAAAAAAAAAAAAGAAATTCTTATGTGTGAATTTGATCCTATCTTTATGATGCTAGCTGGTTATTTTGCCCATTAGTTGATGCAGTATTTTCATAGTGTTGATGGTCTTTACATTTAGGTATGTTTTTGCAGTGGCTGATACTGGTTTTTCATTTTCATATTTAGTGCTTCCTTCAGGAACTCTTGTAAGGCAGGCCTGCTTGTGACAAAAATCCCTCAGCATTTGCTTGTCTTTAAAGGATTTTATTTCTCCTTTGCTTATGAAACTTAGTTTGGGTGGATATGAAATTCTGGGTTGAAAATTCTTTTCTTTAAGAATGTTGAATATTGGTCCCCACTCTCTCCTGGCTTCTAGGGTTTCTGCAGAGAGATCTGCTGTTAGTCTGATGGGCTTCCCTTTGTGGGTAACCCGACATTTCTCTCTGGCTGCCCTTAACATTTGCTCCTTCATTTCAACCTTGGTGAATCTGATGATTATGTGTCTTGGGGTTGCTCTTCTCAAGGAGTATCTTTGTGGTATTCTTTTCCTGAATTTGTATGTTGACCTGTCTTGCTAGGTTGGAGAAGTTCTCCTGGATAATATCCTGAAGTGTGTTTTCCAAGTTCGTTCCATTCTCCCCATCACTTTCAGGTATACCAATCAAATGTAGGTTTGGTCTTTTCACATAGTCCCATATTTCTTGGAGGATTTGTTAGTTCCTTTTAATTCTTTTTTCTCTAATCTTGTCTTCATGCTTTATTTCATTAAATTCATCTTCAATCTCTGATATCCTTTCCTCCGCTTGATCGATTCAGCTATTCATACTTGTGTATGCTTCATGAAGTTCTCATGCTGGGTTTTTCAGCTCCACCAGGTCATTTATATTCTTCTCCAAACTGGTTATTCTAGTTAGCAGTTCGTGTAACCTTTTATCAAGGTTCTTAGCTTTCTTCCATTGGGTTTTTGGAATTTTCAGCCTTTTTGCTCTGGTTTTTCTTCATTTTCGTGGATTTATCTATCTTTGGTCTTTGGTATTGGAGGCCTTTGGATGGGGTTTTTGCATGGGCATCCTTTTGGCTGATGTTGATGCTATTCCTTTCTGTTTGTTAGTTTTCCCTCTAATAGTCACGACCCTCTTCTACAGGTCTGCTGGAGGTTGGTGGAGGTCCACTCCAGACCCTGCTTGTCTGGGTATCACCAGCAGAGGCTGGAGAACAACAAAGATTGCTGCCTGTTTCTTCCTCTGGAAGCTTCATCCCAGAGGGGCACCACCAGATGCCAGCCAGAGCTCTCCTGTATGAGGTGTCTCCCAGACAGGACACACGGGGGTCAAGGACCCACTTGAGGAGGCAGTCTGTCCCTTAGCAGAGCTTAAGTGCTATGATGGGAGATCTGCTGCTCTCTTCAGAGCCAGCAGGCAGGAACATTTAAGTCTACTGAAGCTGCACCCAGAGCTGCCCCTTCCCTCAGGTGCTCTGTCTCAGGGTGATGGGAGTTTTATCTATAAGACCCTGACTGGGGCTGCTGCCTTTCTTTCAGAGATACCCTGCCCAGAGAGGAGGAATATAGAGAGGCAGTGTGGTTACAGTGGCTTCATGGTGCTGTGGTGGGTTCTGCACCCAGTTCAAACTTCCTGGAGGCTTTGTTTACAGTGTAAGGGGAAAACTGCCTACTTAAGCCTCAGTAATGATGGGCGCCTCACCCCCCACCAAGCTCCAGTGTCCCAGGTTGACTTCAGACTGCTGTGCTGGCAGCAAGAATTTCAAACCAGTGCATCTTAGCTTGTTGGGCTTCATTGAGGGTGGGATCCACTGGGCAAGACCTCTCAGCTCCTTAACTTCAGCTCCCTTCCAGGGGAGTAAATGGTTCTGTCTCGCTGGCATTTCAGACACCACTGGGGTATGAAAAAAAACTTCTGCAGCTAGCTCAGTGTCTGCCCAAATGCCCAGTTTTGTGCTTGAAACCCAGGGCCCTGTGGGTAGGCACCCAATGGAATCTCCTGGTCTGTGAGTTGCGAAAACCATGGGAAAAGCATAGTGTCTGGGCTGGATAGCACTGTTCCTCATGGCACAGTCCCTAACAGCTTCCCTTGGCTAGGGGAGAGAGTTCCCTGACCCCTTGCACTTCCCATGTGAGGTGATGCCCCACCCTGCTTCTGCTCGCCCTCCATGGGCCACACCCACTGTCTAACCAGTCCCAATGAGATGAAGTGGGTACCTCAGGAAATGCAGAAATCACCTGCCTTCTTCATTGATCTCACTGGGAGCTGCAGATCGGAGCTGTTTCTAGCCGTCTTGCCAGCCATGTGTTATGGTTCTTGAAACATTAATTTGCTACTGTGTGTTCAGCTTACCTAAAAAATAAAGTATGGGAATCAGTGAATTTTGAGGAGAAGGCAATGCTCTTATGTGTGTGTATACGTATGTGTCTGTATTTGTGCCTATGGATAATCATTAGTTTCTCAAATGTATGCAAGTGATACCACACATATGTGTATTTCCTACTCTTTATACACTCAACAGACCAGCCTTCTTTTTCCACCTCAGACATATGTTTCCGGGTAGGTTTCCTGATTTGTAATCAGTCAGCCTCTGATATTCACTGTGACTTTAGTTTCCAGCCCTGTCTGGAAGAACTCCAGCCTGGAAGAATGTAAACATATTATTCAGAAGCCTGTGATGTTGGAAAGAGGAGGGTTTGGATGATTCTTGTTTTTGTTTGGGCTTGGGTCAGTGTCTCCCATTTATAGCTGGAATGTGAACTGCACGGCTTCAGATGTGTTTTGGAAGATTGATGTGGGCCTCATGAAACTCAGCTACAGTGGAGCCTCAGGAGGCTAGGAGCTGGTTACCATGTTAAGAAACACATTTCATTTTATCAGTGAATATTGATGCTGAACAGTGAAGCTGTGGCACTCCTTCTCTTACACTGGCAACCTCAGCCCTCCTAGAAAAGCTGTGTAGTCAGAACCAGTGTCAGGGGGAGTTCTTCACGGGTTCTCCAACAGTCTTTGATACTGAGTTAAAAGGTTCTACCCAGGGGATTTCAAGTTAAAATCCAAGAGCCAAACTTATTTCTGTTAATGATACGAAGGACATGTCATTGGTGAATGGAAAGAAAATGCTCTCAATGTATGGAGCTATAGGAACAAATGCTAGAAGTGAGGCTAAGTTTCTGCCAGCTGTATCCTGCTGATCATATTGGCCATTATGTTAAAATTGCCACTTTCCCTCTCCTTGGATGAAAAGAGATCTTGTTTTATTTTATTTTATTTTTCCAAGAAGGAGTTTTGCTTTGTTGCCCAAGCTGGAGTGCAGTGGTGCGATCTTGGCTCACTGCAACCTCTGCCTCCTGGGTTCAAACAATTCTCCTGCCTCAGCCTCCCAAGTAACTGGGGTTACAGGCGCATGCCACCTCATCTGGCTAATTTTTGTATTTTTAGTAGAGAAGGAGTTTCACCCTGTTGGCCAGGCTGGTCTCAAATTCCTGACCTCGTGATCTGCCAGCCTCAGCCTCCCAAAGTGCTGGGATTACAGGTGCGAGCCACCATGCCCTGCCATGAAAAGAAGTCTTGTAAAAGTACAAAGCACTTGTGCTTTTTTTCATGGGTGAGTCTACTTGTGGTGGATCCACTTGTCTCATACCATATGTCTACTTCTTTACTTTTTGATTCCCTAAGAAAATTTTACATATTTTTCAAAGAAAATGCAGGATCTAAAACAGAATTGCAAAGTTATTCCAAAATCAAACAGAACAAACTAGCCATTAATATTTAAAAGTCAGATCACACCTAAGAATCCGCATTTCTTTGTTCTCCTGGAATGCAGGTGCATGTGGTAGCACTGGATCTGCATTTCTGCATACTGGAACTGGGTAGGTGGAGCTACCTTTTAATGGGACACGTGCTCACAGTCTTATTAAGGCAGGCCAGCTTTACCCATTTGTGTGAGCTTCCCGGTCCTTGTAGGCATTTGAAATTTTAATGTTTGGTCTATAGGAAAGAAAACTTCTGCAATCTTTTTTTTTCTTCCTTGAGACTCTAAGTGATGTTTTGGAATTGGAAATGAGCTATGGTTAGTGAATGGAAATGGTCAGTGAAAATATGTAATTAAATGAACTTCCCTAGAGCCACAATCTAAGTGTATTTGGGCAACAGTGGTGCTTAGTGTTACCCATGTCAAAAAGACTCATCAGTCTGAATTTAGTTTTCATAGATACATGCCCAGGGGAAACATTTCCTCATGAAGATGACTCCTCTTGGTTTTGACTGCCTGAATAATCAGTTTGCAGTGGCTTCTTCAAAGAAGCCTGTCTCTCATGCTGTGATAAAACATGTGGTCACCTGGCTGGTGAAGGTTTCTGGGTTCCATAATATTTTACACAGGACACAAAAAAATGGAATGCTTTTGGACTTAAACCTTGTTTTCTTTTCAACTCCTACTGCCTAGAGGAGATGGTAGCCTTAGAGGAGTTCTTACATCCCCTCCTAGAACTGTGCAAATCTTTCAGGTCCCAACTGGTAACGGAGAAATTACTTTTTGTTATTTTGAAAATATAAACAGGAAAAATAAAACCATGATATTTCATGAAATACAACTTATTTTCTGTTTTTTACTAAATAAATTTTTAAAAAATGTGTTCATGTTCCTGACTCTCTTTAATGCTTTACCTTCCCATGGTCTCTATTATCTTGCGATTTATTTTATATAGTCTTTTTGCAGGAATCCTCCCATCTCATTAGATTTTTCTGTTTGTTCCTTTCCATGCTGCTGTATTTTCCTTTTATTTTAGAACCTGTGTCTAATTTGCCAGCTCTCTACTTTTATTCTTATGTTCCTTTTGTCAGCCTGGTGTCTTTTATTTTCTATTGTTTCATTTTCTCCCTCTCTGTGCCCTTCTTCATGTGCTATTATACAGGGTTTGCTTATTTTTCCCTTCTGTTCAGTTTGTTTTATTCTCTTACCATGTGTTTATACCTCCTGCTTCAAAAACAAAAAACCCCAAACTGGTTTTTACTTGTTTTAATTGTAACTCTCCCCCTAGTTTATTTATACTAACTTCACACTGTGAGTTTTTTATACTTGAAATTGCCAAAATTTCATTATCACTTAGTGTTCTCCCAACTTCCCACAGAAAATTTAATGGATGTTCTTTCCACGTGTCAGCTGCTGTGGTATCCAACCCAAGACGGAAGTCATTATGATCAGTTCTGACCACATTTTGTTCTTTCGCTGGCTGTATTACCTGAAGGAAGCCACAGTCTCTGTCTGAGTCTCATTTTTTTATCTGGTAAAGTTAACAGGGAGAACAAGGTGTGGTTCTCAGATGAGGCACACCTGTGAGCTTGCTAGACCTGTACTACCTCAGGCCTCACCCCACACTTCCTGACTTGGAATCTGCATTTTTACAAGATCTCCTGCTGATCTGTGTCCTCATGGAAATTTGAGAAGCACAACCTCGATGCTCTTTGAGGGTTTTTCCAGGTTTAACTTTGCTGAAAATAAGTGAAAACCTATTTTACTAAGTGAAAATAAATGACATATTTTAATAAATGAAAATAAGGGAAAAACATAAAGTGAAAACTGCTTTGATTACAAGGCACAGTAGAATAGCCTGGGAAGCATCAATCAAATGTCAGTGTCTTAGAGGTCCCTCCTCAGATCAGCTGATTCAGAAACTCTGGGGATGAGATTTTTTACTGTACCAGGTGATTTTAATGAGCAGGTTGCGACCCACTTAAATACGCTATTTAAAGTTTGACCTCCTTTACTGATGCCCTCAGTGCTGCCCTCTTTTGGTTGTGAGGTAAGGTAATTACTATGGAAAGAGGAACTTTGAAATATTTGGTTTCATCTACTTAAACCCACCAGAATTTATTTTGGGGAGGCCATAACTGGGGAGATAGATAACTATTGAAGGAGGCTATATGTATTTTTATAGCATTATGAAAGCAAAAAGCAGGATTCGCTTACTTTTTTTTTTCTCAAGACTGACTCAGACTTTTGCTGACAATGGGAGCATTTGTGCTAATAGAAGGAAGTAACCCTGGCAAGTGATAGATACAACATTGTATCCTGAGAGTCTTGGGGGTAGTGGGTGTGGGGGATATGTCAGTGGGATGGTTTTATTTCATCATAACTTGGTGCTGGTGTTGACTGGATACTCACAATTAGCCACATGCTATGATTGGGTTTCTGAACATTAAGTTCTAATTTATTTTTAATTATTTCAGGTTGTTGAACTGTAGCTGATTTAAGAAAACTTGAAACCAAGAGATTTTTTGTTTAACTGCTCTTATACTATTTTTAGTGTGAGAACTGGGGAGGGAATAGTCATAAAACAATTTGTCACAAGAGTGGAGGATGTGACAATACTATTAGGTGGTGATACTTTAATGTTGTAGTTTTAAAATTGGATCTTAAGAAACTGTGCCTTTAAATATTTTTTTTTTTGAGAGAGTTTTGCTCTTGTTGCCCAGGCTGGAGTGCAATGGCGTGATCTCGGCTCATTGCAACTTCTGCCTCCCGGGTTCAAGTGATTCTCCTGCCTCAGCCTCCCGAGTAGCCAGGAGTACAGGCAGCCCACCACCAGGCCCAGCTAATTTTTGTATTTTTAGTAGAGAAAGGGTTTCACCATATTGGCTAGGCTGGTCTCAGACTCCTGATCTCAGGTGATCTGCCTGCCTCAGCCTCCTGAACGGCTGGGATTACAGGCAAGAGCCACCGCACCTGGCCTTTAAAGACCTTTTTTTAAAAAAGATTAAATGGTTTTCACCAGCGCTCAATGAGAAACACAAACATTATTACATTTTTTGGAGTGGTTGAATTACTTGATCAAAATTTAAAAAAAAAAAAAAAAACAGTATTTTCCCTAAGCGGTTTTTGCTTAGTACAGCACCCTTTTTTCCCTTCAGTTTTCATGTCCTGAATTATTTCTGCATCATTAAGTTTAGCTGAGAAGCCAAAATTCTGTCATTGTGGGGGGATTGCTGAGGTGTCACATCAATGAAGGGAGGTATTTAGAATAAGATGTCATTTTGGTCTGTTCTTGAGTGTTACTCCAAGAAGTTATGTGAGCAGAGAAACACTAATCCTGTAGGCCATCTGTCTTTCCCATCATGTGGCAGAACCCCCATGTAGAATCTCTAGTCAAGGTTGGACCTTGGCTGCATTTCATGACATCTGAAAAGAGTCCCCGGTAGTTATGTGATTTTTACCTCACAGATTGCTCAGAATCACATAAAGACTCAACAGATACTTCCTCACAACTTTATTCTAGCCCTGGTCAAAAGTGTGAAGTAGGACATTTTTCTTCAAGTGTATTTTTTTCTGTCTTATCGAAACACTTTCAATACTGTTGGCATGACTTTGTGTCCCATCCATCCACTATTTGCTGTACTCACAGCTGTTACCTCTGCAGGGAATCTTTGCAAACTAGAGTCTTCATTCTTTCATGGTCCTAGGTAATATGCTTAAAAGGGATAGTGGAGCTGTAACACTCACTTTTCCTAAACTTAGGCTGTAAAAGTCTCTGATACATGCAAGATCAGAGAAAATGTAGAACAAAGGAGGCATATGGACAAGGTGAGGATACTGGGAAGATAATAAATTTGTGCAGAAGGGAAGGGAGTTTATAAAATGTGGGAAGAGTCAGAGAAGGCTGGCAGGAGGTGTACTGGGGTGTAAGAAAGATATGTGTAATATGTAGATAGAGAAGATATGTCATGAGGCCTCGTAATGCCCTCATTACCATTATGGTTAGGTAGTTGCCAACAGGTGTTTTGGAGCACCTACTGTGTGCCAAATGTTGTTCTGGTGCTGGGGGTATGGCAGTAAATGAGCCTAGCAGAATTTCTGTCTTCAAGCAGCTAACATTCTATTCTAGTAAAAAAGTTCTCTTGCCCTTGCTAAGTTTAAAATGCCTGTTTATGGCGAAGGAGTAGAAATGGTAGATGCTTTATATAAAAATATATGATTTGTCTTGGCAAAGCATCCTTGAGGAGAGATTAGTACAGTGAAAAAAAGTATTGAGTAACATTCTCCCCATTTCCACCTTTCTGTCAGGTCATAGATATAAATTACAGTTCTGGCCGTCGTTCACCCTCACATAGCTTTCTGGCATCCTTTCCCATTCTCTGAACATGAGAGGAATGAGAAGGTTATTTGGAAGGTCGCTGGTCTTAGGAGTTGTCCTGCTACAGTTACTGGAGAATCTTGAATTTCATCTGGAAAGACTGCAAGGCAGCCGGGGCAAGCATGCTATGAGAAGTCAATTGGTGAGCAGACCCCAGAGATGAGAAGCATATGGGAAGTCAACCCCATGATTTGCTTCCTTAAAAACTATGGGCTGTGGATGGATTTTAAATCCTCCTCTAAATACAAGACTGGTGTTAGTGGCTGTTTGCAGGCAAACCAAAGGAACTTAGCATCCTTCGGTGTGTTACAGAGACTGTGTGGCTTCAAGCAGTGAAGTAAGGAATTCTTTTTGCCTTTTTTCTCATATACCCAACCTGGAAACCAGTAGAATTTCTGACAGTGCATCCGGTTCCTGGTGTGCTGCAGAAGTGATTAGTGTGTCATGTCACTGTGGCCTCTTTCTTTGTCCCAGGAGAAGGTCTGGGGAACAGAAGAGCAGAGTCCTGCCTGGGATTGTGTGGGTACGGGAGCTATTCCTTCTCAATAGATAGTGTAAGAAGTGCTGATCCAAGGTCCTGGCTACTCAAAGTGTGTTCCTAGCAGCTTGCTGGACACACAGAATCTCAAGTTCCATCCCAGAACCTGATGTTTTTATATGGAGCACTGGCCTTGGCAACACATGTTCTTTCCTCACCTTTCTGTAGCCTCTCATTCCCCACTGTCACCCACTCCTCTCTAGGCTATCCCCAGGAATGGCATGGTGGAGTGTTGGTGAAGGTGTAGCCGCAAACATTCTGATCTTTATTTTACGAACTCTAAACCCAGAAGACTCCAAACCCAGAAAAGTCTAAGTCACAGAAAACAAAGGACAGTCTTATTTCAGACACATCTACAATCTTTGCTGGTTAAATGTCAGGAAGCCCACAAAAAGCTGCCATATATCTTAGGGTGTGAATTTTGAATCTGTACTTCTTGACATCTGTTGGGCAACCATGCCCTTCAGTTTACCAAAATATGGAAATTTAATTATGGCATTCTACCCAAATAATGAGGAAAATGCTGATGCTTCTTTCAGCCTCAGGACCTTAAAGCCACACTGTTCTTAACCACGCTTGCCTATATGGCACTTAGCACTTTACACAAAAAATAAACAGAGGTATTTATTCTCTGGGAGTCAATATAAATGCTTTCTGTTTTGTAAAATAGGAACAGTATTTGGTTCCATTATCACAGATATCTTGCAGATAAGTGAAAAATCTTCAATTAAGGTTATATCTAGTTAAAGGAATTTTTCTCTTCAGTCTATATCCCCATCCTGAATGTCCTTGCCTGTTAGTTCCTTGCAGGTGAAAGGTAAAAAATCTTTGCAACTTCATGCTATAATTGTGCCTTTGAATTTTCAGAGGAAAAGACAGTGAGAGAGCAAGAGCAGATTGAGAAGCAGAAGACTGAGTCACAAAAAGAGAAAAGGACAGAAATGGAGCACCCTGGTAAGTCCCAACCACACCTATTCTTGGTGATAACAACCAAAGCTCAGAAAATGATTTCTTTTTTATTTTTTTTCTGAGACGGAGTCTTGCTCTGTCACCCAGGCTGGAGTGCAGTGGCGGGATCTCCACTCACTGCAAGCTCCCCTCCTGGCTTCACACCATTCTCCTGCCTCAGCCTCCCGTGTAGCTGGGACTACAGGCGCCCACCACCGCACCTGGCTAATTTTTTAAAATATAATTTTAGTAGAGACGGGGTTTCACCGTGTTAGCCAGGATGGTCTCAATCTCCTGACCCCGTGATCTGCCCGTCTCGGCCTCCCAAAGTGCTGGGATTACAGGCGTGAGCCACTGCGCCCGGCCAAAAATGATTTCTTACAGAATCATTTCTTATAGTATCAAAAGGAACCTATTGTATGTGCAAAGTCGATGCAGCTTTCCCAAGTTGGCTTCAAACTATTCAACTATGATATTAACATATTACCTTCAGCCAGTACGATACACATATTGGAATGCTTTGTATCATTGACTACTTTTCGTGTGTCTGTCCACTCTACTGTTTCAAACCCTTCGCGTTGAGACAGTGATTGAACCCAGGTATTCTTGTCAAGAATAGTTGGAGGAGCCTAGCGATAGATCAAAGTATGGAAGAATTAAACCTTGCTGTAACTTGATCTTCTTTGAGATTAGAGTGTCCAGGGTCCTCGCCAACCTGACACACTTGGCCCTGTTTTGACATAGGTTGGTAAGTTCTGTGTGCATTTGTAGACATTTTTTCATTCCTAGGGGTTTGGCTTCATTGAGATGTGAGTTGTGGAGCCAAAATACCAGGGAGGCTGACTGTTTTGTTGCAAGAGTTCGTTTATTTTGTGGTTGGGTTTGAAAAAAGCTAAAAACTGCCCTCAAATATCTGATTTAGCTGATTGCTAGGTTATCTAAATCAACTTGAAAACGTTGGATAAGCATTATTCAAACACTAAAGGCAACAAAAGTCTATTTAATTATGGTTATACCTAGCTTCCCAGCCGACTTCTTTTCCAGTTCCTTCCATCCTTTTACAAACCTGAGGAATGAACATAACAGAAAAGGAATTTTACTTAGTTATCATTAGAAAGCATGAATGTCATCAATTCATACATTTTTATTCAAGTTAGTACTCTGCAGACATCCTTGTTGGATATTTTATTCTGAGATTGCTAGAACTAAAGTTAGCCTTAATGACTTGAAACAATGACTTTTATAAATTTCTTCTGAAATGATGTTTTTTTACAAAATGTCCTGAAAATGATTTGATTATAGATAACACTGAGAATTTTACTTACTGCTGTTCATCAGAAAGACAGCCTGGGTCTCCTTTCCCTCTCCCCACCCCTTATCCCCCTTCTCAGAGATTAATTAAGGAAACATTTAAAAAAGTTTTCAGTTTTGGTTAGGAAATAACATCATTAAGCAAGTTGTGCTGGGTGATGTGTAATCACTGAAAGGCCAATTTGTTCAGGAAGCAGGAATTAACACCTTTGCTCTAGTGAAAAAGAAATTGGTACAAGACTTTAAGGAAGTCAAAATGATGAAGTTTGGATTAAGCTCTTAGCAGGAAAGGCAAAGGCCACAGTGAAAGCAATCCTGAGTTGGCAAGCCCTGTAAACAACTGCTAGCCCCTGGTTAAGTGCCTTTTTCTTTTGACATAAACTAAAATATAGTGCAATTTAGTATAGTCAGCATACTTCGCCCTAAAGGCCAAACAATTTATTAAAGAAAAAAAGTCCATTCAACCCAGCCATTATACATGACTCTATAGTTCTTGGAAATAAACTACAAGTCAGCTCTGGAAACAGAAAACTAATCCAATTGACCACTTAAGGGAGGTGGTGGGTTATCTTGTCTAGAAAAAGGACCTCAGTTCCTTCTTAGTAGTGTGCAGTTTTAAGAACTTTGAATACCTCCTGTGACCTATGGGTAAAATGAGATCACAGGAACCCAGACAATGGCCTTTTCTCCACTTGGATCTATAATTTAATTTTCCTATAAAGTAAAGGGAATAAAATAGATTTACAGAACACTTGCGATGGTCTAGTTGATGGATCACTTTAAAAAGAGAGAAAGAGGCAAAGTATGGATAGTTTATTTTCACAAATCAGTTTTAGTTTTTTCTATGAAATTAATGAACAAGAAGCCCATTAAAATGATTGCTACAATTCTTCTTTTTAATTGTTTACTCTATTAAGGTGACAATACTTGACAGCTTGATACATGAACAGTGTTCACTTGCCCAACATAAATATCAATTGTAACATGAAAATGTGATGGTCCTTCAACCCTTCATTCACTCATCCAGATTAAATGCAGAATTTGGAAAGAAATCAAAATTAAAGTTAATTTTACCTAGACTTCAACAGATGTTTTTTAACGTGGAAAAGAAAACAACAACAACAACAAAAAACAAAGAAATGGTGGCTGAAGAAAAGTTAGCTGAGATGAAGTGGTAAAATGGATCATGTAGGAACAAAGTCATTGTAATCATCAGAGTCAAGAAAATTATTAATTATTGAAATGGGAAATCAATCATTAAAGTACGAATACCATTAGCTGTCTGATTTCTTCTTTCCCAGGTATCATAAAATAAGCTTAAACTTGGGTTAATTCTTCTTGGACTGAATTGTAGCAACATAAACCAAACTTTTCAAAAAGATTGGATGCAAAACTTTTATGGAAACAGGAATTTTTATCAACATGAAGCAGGATTTAATGCAGGTATATAGTATATAGAGTCAAAAAGGATTACAAGATATATAATGAAAAACAGCAGCACTCTACTTCTCCATTTGCTATCCCCAACTCTCGATGTGCAGATGATACCAATTTCAATTTGTTTAGCTATTTCTTCTGGCATCTAATTCCAAATAGCTAAATAATCCATTTATACTAATTTCTTATGTATGTGTGATGAAGCTTTAGGTATTTTCTATTGCTTCCTCTTATTGGAGAAAAGAATCCAGCCCAATCAACTCTCCCCACACCACTTAATATATACTTCCCATTTCCTCAGCCTCTAAATGCTGGTAAATTATCAATTTTGGTTTAACCTATATTCTGTATTTGCTTTATTATGACTACATAAATACTATACACAGCTGAGCTAAGAAGGGGGCTCTGACCTTTTTTTTCAACTTTTTGCTTTCCTAAATGAAAAATTGCATTATTTTTTCATTAGCTGATTTTTATATTTCTACTACTGATTCATCCCCCAAATCCAAAGTATGCAACCTCTCTCAATGCAAATATAATCAGTGATCCATCTGTTTCATTTTTTTCTAACTATCCATCCCTTTCCCTCAAGCCCTCTGATTGCCTCCTCCCACAACCGATTGTTCCCTGTGCCTACTGCAAGCTCTGGTCCAGGGTCTTCCCCTTACTATCAAACTGGGGATTCTCTTTAACCCTTTCTCTCTTTTCTTTCCTCTGTTTCCTGAATCATATACTTTTTCACTTTATTCTCCCCCTTTTCTGCAGTTCATTCTCCAGTTGCTTGCTAAGAAAAGAAGAGTAAGAGGAAAGTGTCTTGTTTCTATTTTCAGATTTTATTAAAGTGAGGTTAAATATGATATTTTGGATTAAGACTTTTTTTCTCAGAATTTAAAAAATATTGTTTCATTATTTTCTATCTTCCACTTTGCTGTAATAAAGTTCACTCCTTTTTTTTTTTCTTTTGAGACAGAGTCTTGCTCAGTCACCCAGGCTGGACTGCAGTGACTTGATCTCAGCTCACTACAAGCTCCGCCTCCGGGATTCACGCCATTCTCATGCCTCAGTCTCCGAGTAGCTGGGACTACAGGTGCCCGCCACCACGCCTGGCTAATTTTTTTTTTTTTTTGTATTTTTAGTAGAGACGGAGTTTCACCATGTTAGCCAGGATGGTCTCGATCTCCTGACCTTGTGATCCACCTGCCTCGGCCTCCCAAAGTGCTGGGATTACAGGCGTGAGCCACTGTGCCCGGCCCACTGCTTTTTAAAGTCCTAATCCTGTACATGTGATCTACTTTTTCTCTTTGGAAGCCTTTAGGATCTTTTCTTTATTTCTGAAATTTTAAATTTCTCACCAAATATGTTTTCTCCCCTTATATACTGTCCTGAGGATTTAATGGGACTTTTCAGTCCATAGCACCACACCCTTGATAATATTTGTATGTGTTATTTTTGTGTGTTTGTTATTTGACAATTTGTCTTCTTCCAAATCTTTCTCTTTTAATTTTTTGATTTTCTCAACTTTATCTCCCACCTCTTCTGTGAATTTTAAAAAAATTTCCATTGTTATATTTTAAAATCTCAAGAGCTATTTTATGTTTTCAGAATACTCTATGTTAAAAAAAATACATAACATTATTTTCTTATTTCATCAGATGGAATTGTGCTTTTATTTAGCTTTCTAAATTTATTTATTATCGTTTCATTAAAGTTTTTGTGGTAGACACTGGGTGCAACACTCAGGTTGCCCTTCAAGGAAAGAGTTGTTGCTCAAGATCACCTTCCCTTTTTGAGGTAGCCCACATCCAAAGACTGTTCCATGTGGGCTATGAGTGCTTGGCCATCTTGGCCCAATGTGGGAGAGTTCTGAAGGGCTGTTCTAGCCCCAGAGACTGAGGCTGAGGCTCTCACGGGACTGGCCTTGCAGCTTGACTTCTTCGTTAGCCCACCGTTGCTTTTGTCCCCTCCAAAGTGACTTCCTAATAAACATCTTGCATGGTCAAGCCCATCTCAGAGTCTACCTCCCAGGGAAACGTAGCTGTGAGTATATTTTTCTTCATACAATGTATCTGTCTCTTCTAAGTTACCTTTATTCTGTTTATGCATTTTAGACTCTGACTTCTATGCTGGATGCTTTCTGTTCTGCCTTATGTGAAAGACAAGTTGATTGAAATCCTAAGTACGTACAGCGCATGTTTCCTTAGGGTCACCATGTAGAAAAACTGAGAAAACCAATTGTTTATTTGGTGTCTATGTCTTTTTTCTTGACCCCAGACAGTTTCATCTTTTCTCCTGCTTGGGGAGCATAAACCTGGCTAGCGGCCTTCTGGGATCTAGTCAGGGAAGGGTTTGGGAGTTACATTGTTAGTGTAAACATTTTAATTTAATAGTCTAGGTTTTTAGTATGGAGTTTCAGCCCCAATTTCAATTCTGCCTGAAAAACATACCAAACTTCTCTGTTTAGAATTCTTTAGATAATTCTCTTTATTCTTATTTTCTATCAGGGTATATAGGAGGGGTAAGTTTAGGATATGTGAAATTGGAAAGTGATTGGAGGAATCTAATTTTTCCTTAAAAAGAATTTCAACCAATTACTTCAAAATTAAAGTTATCAGCTCTTCCACCCACACGCCTCCACTGTACCTTCAGAGATATACCTCCCATACTTGGTCCTTTCTAGGGCTCTGCAGAAGAAATTGTGTCACTTCTTGGGGACCTTCTTCCTTCCTGTGAATGCTTGAGCCTCTCTGCTATTCACTCTTCATCTTTCAAGATTTTGTCAATATTGCTCCCCTGCTGTGGTCCCTGCTTCCATTGTTTTTATCTATGTGGGTTCAGATCTTTAAAAATTTCTGTATTGTTATTTAAGTAGAGTTGGAAAGAACATAGTTATATACACATGCTCTGCTTGAACTTGTTTGAACCCATCAGCGTACTCTTACTGTACCAAATTAGCAGCCTGTGGCAATGTTGATCCTGTCCTCTTTTTAGAAACATTCTTCACTTGGCTTCCAGGATATCACACTGGACAAAGTTTTTTTCTACTTTTCTGACTGTTCATTCCCATTGTTTAATTTTTCATTTCTCCAAAGATTAACTTGTCATGAAAAATATCAAAATATGGCATTTCTACCAAATAATATTAACTAAAGTGCAAAAGCAGATAGGATGACAAAACTGAAAGACTACATGTCAGGTTTCACATATAGCAAAGAATAACTATAAGACAGCTCACAAATGAGAGTGAAGTATATACTTTTCAAAGATATTTACTTAGCACTCAAGCAAGTAAAATGATGTTAAGATTTTTCTGTTTTCTGAAATATTGTTATAAGATTCAAATACCTAAAAAATATGAACACATTTTAACTAACTGACCTCTAATAATTAGGGAAGAAAACAAAAACACACAAATTAAATTCATGCTTTTATTAAATTTTTTTCAATCATAGACTATATTTCACTCTGGCAAACCAGCTTCTATAGAAGAAAGGAGAAAAACCTATTTGTAAACTATAAAAAATCAATATGCTTGAATCAATTTTCCTTTGTTCAAGTAGAATATGCTACGTGATAAAGGGCTGAAAAAATGGTTTGGAATAAAAGACATTAGGGAAAAAGTAAAACTTTATAGACAAAACTTCAATCATTGTATTTTTTAATTATTGACTCATGAGATTATATTTTCAGAAATATTTTATTTGATCATCTTAGATGATCTACAAAGATTACCTGTTGTGAATATGTATTAAAATTAAAAAATATATATACCTGGCATATATTTTATGCCATTCAAATCAGAATTTGTACCAGAGAGCTAAATATTCTGAACAAGTGATAAATACCTTGTTCAAGCCATAGTAATTATTGCCATTAGTCAAATGAACCTAGTATCACCTTCATTCATTGTATAGTCTATGATGTTCTCAGAAAGGACGCAAGGAAAATGTAGCAAGGATGTATAGTTTATCATGTTTATAGCCAGGAGGCCAGGAAAATTTAGGCAGGGAAAATTTGGCAAAGAAAATTTAGTGTTAGAGTTATAAACACAGTAATTCCTAACATGTTAGTCCTTAAATGGATTACTGTAAAGAATGTAGTAAGTTTAGGTCAGAGCTATGACATATAGAAGCAAGAATGATTCATATGCTTTTAAAACAATATTCAAATCAATGAATTACTATCTATTTTTCTTCAGCAACTGCTTATGCATGTGGCAATATGAGCCTAAGACAGGTGCTGATGCCTCAGTCACTTGGTCACACAGTTCTGTAGTTTGAGTCATGGGAATTGCTTGTCTTAGCCTGACCGCTAAAGTTCTGTCCTATTGTCTTCTCATGTAATAGAAACATGGCTCTGATGACAAAGCCCAGCTAATTACACAACTTAATTTAATAGTTTAAGCGCAAAGGGCATTCCCTAAGCAGTAAAATCTTTTGTTTGGAAATTTTAAAACAAATTATATTTTACTTTATGTTTTATTATTTACGTAATAAGTATTTACAAGAACACAGTTTTCTCAAGATTTAAACTGCTCATTGTTCCATAAATAGGACACACATTTAGAAAGAGGATTTTTTTAAAGGAATATTTTAGTGATTACTTCTGGCTAAAAACATAAAACTCTTTTAGTGCTTGATGTTACCGGAATCTTGCTCTAGATTATTTTTTGAATCTTTTCTGTGAGGTTAATAATAGAAATGTTTTCACTCCCAATTATTGCTTTGAATTAAGATTTTGTGTCTTAGTGAAATTTTCCTCTGGTTTAATGCATGACTAGGCTGGTAGAAATGTTTCACCTAAATCCTCCTATTTTTGTTAAAACATTCATAATCCCAAATCCTCACAGTTGGAAGTGCATGTGATAATTTTTAGTCCCACTCCTGTCCCCATTTGATAAATTCCCCTGACAACAGCCTTGCTTAAGATTATCACCTAACTTCTGTTTGTTTTCTTCCAGTGATAGAGAAGTTTCTGTTCAGTTTAGGCCCCTTGGGTCATGTTACCAACTGTTTTTACCCTAATACAGATTCCTACATATCAAAGGGTTTTGTGGGTTGGACCAAGGAGCAAGAAGACTTTACCTTAAAAGGTCAGGAATGTAAATTGCCCAAGGTGAACTCTGATTTAAAAGAAAAGGGCACCATTGTTCCAGTGGGATTGTGATTGTGATAGTTAATGGAAAACACTGTCAGCCATTTTGGCTCTGGGGGTGAAGAAGAGGGTGTTTTCCAAGCCTGGGATTGATGTTAGTATCCTGTGAGTGTGAAGTGTTCTATTATCTGGCCTGTTTTCAGGAGAGCTGAGGCAACTGAGACGGCTTACTGAGCCAAAGTTCTTACTAGCCTTATTTCCTTTCCTTCATTGATTCTATTTTTAATGGCTTTTTGTTAACACTTAGAGGTAAGGAATACAGTCTGCCAAATACATAACAAGTCATCCTGTCAAAAACAGATATTTCAAGAGAAAACTCCTTGGTCTAAAAAGAGAGATTCAAAAGAAATTGTAGACAATTTCTACTATCAATGATTTTGCGCACTGATGGAGGTAAGACAGGAGACAACAACCTCGTAGATAAAGCCTATAAAACATGAAAGCTTTTATAACTTTATAGAATGGAAATATTACATATTAACATAAACTCTAGAATGCACAGGTTTATCAAAGCAGAATGGGATTGAGAACATTTCTACAAAAGGGAGGTAAAGAATATGACTTCTCAGGGTTGAGGGACACATTCTGGGGAAGGAAGAGGTTTTCTTTGGAGGTACAAATGGGGGATCCTGTGATAATCAGCATATCCTCACAAAGCAGAAGGATTGAAGGGAGTTTGTCTGTGAATAGAGCCTCGCTGACTTGGGTAGCATTTCTTCTTTTTTTCCCACTTCTTGGCGGTCTTTTCTTCAAGAGGATTTAGACTTACCACTCAGGAAGACCTGGTACAGGATTGCTTTACCATGCATCTGGGCTAATGGGGTTTGATTGTTCAAGGCCTTAGTGGTCTCTTTTTGAGGACCTCTTTTTGTCATCTTCCCTTATGGGGTCTGTGCTTGAGATCAGTATGGTAGCCTGACCCCTGACTCCCTCACCCTACCATGCAGTATGACCCTTTTCCAGGTATTTAAGCCTCTTCCCTGGGACACCTTATACAATACTACACTACATTTCCTCCCGACTTGAGCTTGGAGTCTTCATTCCTGTGCAGGTAGGCAGACAGCTTTAAAGATTTGCTCTTAGAGGGATTATTTTTGGAGCTTTTAGGACTCTGGTGATTTCCTGAGCTGAGAATGACTTTGCCCAGGAGATAATGAATTGAATCATTGTCTGTCTTTTGACCCTCAGATCACCTTTTTTATTTTGCAATCTCTGGCCAGTCACTAGGTATCAGTCCGGCTGCACCCACTGAGAATACCTTTGTATATTTTGTAATTAAAAGGACAATTTCAGGCCAATTTCAACTGGGGCTGTTGGAACTTCACGTGCCCCCTACAGGGAGGTGAGGTTTGTGACACTGGGAAACTGGACTGACAAGTGAATTAACACACCCGTCCCTCCAACACTACCCACCCACTGCAGACTTTGTGGATTGATTGATGACATTTCCTAATATAGCAGGGATAAGATGACTTATTTTGAAAATAGAATTAAAACTTTCCCTTTTTAGGAGCAAGCATCACTTTGGCAACACCATCAACCCCAAGCACATTAGTTCTTGTGGTCAAAACATTAACAGGGTGCTTTGTTAACAAAATGTTCAGGTCATGATAAGGCCAACAAAGGAACTGTAAGACTTTTTATGAGTCAAGTCTTTCCAAATAGCACTCTAAGTTAAAAGTACCGAGAGTAAAAGTTTCTTCTGCAAATAAGGCACAGATGATCTGGGGTGAGAGTTTTCAGGAGTGGGCAGAGTTGTTGGGATATTGCATTGACCAAAATAAGCCACCTCATGAATAGCAGGAAATAATTGGTAGGTCCCCAAAGTGTGCAGCTATCTGAACAGTTGGAGTAAAGGATTTCAGATAGCCACACTAATTAACCTACTTGGGCAGTGTAGAAGAGTGGAGGGCCTTTTAAAGAGGTCCCAGGGAGTGCTAAATGCTGGGGGAGTTTATTGCTATGCTCATAAGCAATGATACTGGACAGGGAATTGAAATGAGATCCTGTGATCTGCAGAGTACCTGCTCTGGGAACTCATCTTTATGGAACCTTCCCTGACTCTAAACTCTGATTACTTTCCTACTCTATCAGCTCACCATTTTTAACAATAATTCTAGATTAATTGTTAGCACTTATAGAGTGCTTCATGTTTTTAAGGCATGGGGGACAATAAGCAGGGAAGAAAGGTGGGAGGGAGGGGAAACTGATACCAACAACCTGAGAGAGAGGCACCTCAGCCCTTAGTGTGAGTCTCAGCTCTAGCTGTACGTTGCTAGACTAATCATGAAGCCTCTATGGGAGTCTGTCTTGCCATCTGGAAAATGAGAGAATTGGATGAGATGTCATTTTGGTCTTGAAAATCACTAATCATAATAAATTATATTTATTAGTGCCCTAATATATCTTATTTGCCTTTATAATAATCCTTGAGGTAGGCATAGCACAAAACATGATCTCTGTTTTAAGCAGGAGTAATATGAGACTCAGAATCGTCAAGTGATTACCTTTTGAAGCACAGGTAATGCACAGTGCAAACTATGTTAAGAATCCAGGCTTTTTGATTTCTAGTTTTTTCTATACCTCTCAAAAATTGTATTTTGATAGACTAGAGGTCTTCTTTGAACTAAGTACTTGAAGGCAATGAGGGTATACTATATATGTTCTCTAATTCTCTACTGCTTAATAAATATTGGTCACTGACTGGCTAAATAGAAGCTTTGGGACATTGGGTGACAATGTTCTTACTTTGAAGTCCAGAGTATAATCATGTTAACAGTTACAGGTTTTGAACTGCTATACTATGCCAGAAACATTACATGTAATACTTCAATTATTGTTATTATTTATTTGAAAGGTGAAGAACCTGAAGCTCAGAACAGCAAATCACACAGCCAATATGGTGAAGCTGGGATGCAGACGGAGGCTGCCTATTTCTCTTGATGGCAATAACTTGTTTGTCTAACCATTTCTCTCCCCCTATATCTTTATCTTGGTTCTTTCAGACCTTCTTGGAATCCCTCAACTGAAGGAAAGTAGCTGAGAAAGATTGAGGACCCAGCCAGTGTTGTAGGAGGATTCTGTGGGTTCCAAGAGTAGGGTGAACTTGAACCTGGCTCTGTTGTTGTCACTGTGGAGGAAAATTATTTCTTTAAGAAGAGTGGCTGCATAGTAACTAGCATTAAATGCAATCAGAGGCAGCCTGACAAAGAATTTCCTTGCCCAAAAACATGAAACGGGGACAGCAGCTTGTATGGGATCAGGCAGAAAGGAGTGACAGACCTGGTTTTGTGTTTGCACATTATTAAACAACTTTAAGTATATGTAATATCAACATTGTGGGTCTTTGAGATCATGTCTTTCTTCCTGATCCACTCAAGTTTGAGGAACATTGTTCTAATTCAAAGAATAATCCTAATTATAGATCTTGAAGGTCAAGAGAAAGGAAAAAACCTGATAGGTGAGTAGGGGAGGTATTTGTGGGCAATACCCTGGAAATAAGTCACATTTTTTCCTTGATTCAAATATTTATTTGGTAATGAAGATTTATTTCTAAGTGAAGGGTAGAGTCAGTAGGACAAGTTTAGATAAACTGTTATGGTCAGTAAAGTTTAGCTTTACTCCTACAGTCTTCCCTAGGAAGCCATCACAAATCTCTTTTTGGCACTCTTCCTGCTCTTTTTTCAGGGGACTCTTCAGCTTCTAGAATGGTGAGCAATCACCTGGTTAGGAGCCAGGCTTCTTTTGCATGTCCTGGCCCCAGGCTATTCTTAACAACCATCTAAAATACATATTGCATATCTGTTGAACCTGTGTATTCTAAGGAGAGGTCACTTGTTTTGTCTTACTGATATGCTTTTCTAATTTTTAACTATTCTCTCATTCATCAATACTTAATTTTTCTATCTAATGTTCTTCTCTTATCTTTTTTACTGCTTTCCAGGGTAAAAAGATTGCTGATAAAATAAATGAGACCATAATTTAAGATAATGGCTTTAGGGTTTAGTTAGCCCTTTGTATTAGTCTGTTCCTTTGCTGCTATGAAGAAATACCTGAGACTGGGTAATTTATAAAGAAGAGAGGTTTAATTGACTCACAGTTCTGCATGGCTGGGGAAGCCTCAGGAAACTTACAATCATGGTGGAAGGCACCTCTTCACAGGACTGCAGGAGAGAGAATGAGTGTAAGCAGGGTAAATGCCAGATGCTTATAAAACTATAAGATCTCATGAGAACTCACTAACATGAGAACAGCATGGGGTAACTGCCCCTATGATCCAATCATTTCCTGCCAGGTCCCTCCCATGACATGTGCAGATTATGGCAACTGTAATTCAAGATGAGATTTGGGTGGGGATACAACCAAACCATATCACCCTCCATAATGATATGTGCATTTTAAAATATCCTTCTGAAGAAAATGCTTTATTTCCAAAGCTTTACTTTAATTGTGAGATTTGGAGCTCTATAATTTTCTTGTAGGAGCACAAAGGTCTTTCATAGCTTACCAAATAATGTGATATAGGCAGCTTACTGGTTTACAGTACAGAAGGCAGAGCATCACTACTTATTTTGGAAGAGACTGATGAAGTCAGATGTATCTTGGGCACAAAGTAACTATAATTTTGTTTGATTTTGTCTAAATTCAAGATAAAGCAGTATTTTTTTCTTAAATTATGGAAACACCTTGCTTTGGGATCTATACAAATATCTAAATGCAACTTCAAAACAACCAATTAGTTTAATTAAATTCCTAGAATTGTAAAATGATATAAGAAGTGGGATGTTGAACTAAAACACTACATCAAATTCTGATTTTGGAAAATAAAGTAATGTAATATTTTGGTTGTATCTTTCAGGTGACTATAAAATGTTGACTTAAACATTGACAAATTGCAATTAAATATTACCTAGGAAAATTGCTATTTTAATTATATTGACTTAGACGTCTCATTCAAGTTGATTGTGAAATTACCTTTTCATTCTCTAGGAATCTTTCATATATGTTGCAGGAGTTTTGTTAAATATCCCCCATAGATCTTTGTAATGTTTAATCACTTTTTTTCCCTTGATGTTTTATTTACTGACACAGCTTCAAATTCTACATTTGAATCTTGAATATTTCCCTCATGACTTTTAGTTTTCTGATCACAAGAGCTCATAAAATGCTGGGTAAGATAAACGAAAAATGACCTTAAATCTTGAATTTCAAGTATTAAAAAAGAAATATTCATCTAACTTTTATAAAAAGTCAATGCCTATTAATGATAAAAATTTCTCTGTAAACTGGTATTTAAATAGAACTTGCTTAACCCAATAAAGTCATCTATAAAACACCCTACAGTTAATATTTTATTTAATGGCAAAATGAAATACTTTTGCCTAAGATCAAAATAGGGAAGAATGCCCATTCTCATCACTTCTCTTCCACATTATATCAATGCCGTAGCCAGTATAATAAGGAAAAAGAAAAAAATAAACTCATGTAAATTTGAAAAGAAGAAATAAAACATTTTATTTGCAGATGATATGATCATGTGTGAAGAAAACTCTATGGAATCCACAAAAAAACTCTTGGAAGTAATAAGTGAATTTAGCCAAATTGCAGGATCCAAGATTGATATAAAATAGTCAATTGAATTGTTATATGCTGGCAGCTAACAATTGGAAAACAATACTTGAAAAATAGTACCATTTGCAATACAGTAAAAAAAATCAAATATCTGAAAACAAGTCTAATGAAAAATGTGCAAGACCCTACACTAAAATTTATACAATGTTACTTGGAGAAACTTTAAAAGATCTAAATTGATAGATAAATATCACATCTGTAAATTGTTAGACTCAATAATGTTAAGAAGACCAAACTGATTTATATGTTCAGCTCAATCTCAATCATAGTCTCAACATACTTTTTTAAAGAAATTATAAATTCTAAAACTTCTGAAGAAATTGATAAATTCTAAAATTGAAATTGAAATTCAAAGAATCTATCATAGCCAAAGCAATCTTGGAAAAGAATAAAGTGCAAAGATGCTACCTTATTTTAGAATTTATTTTACAGCTATAATTAAGACACTGAGGTGTTGGGGTAAGGATACATTAAATAGGTCAAGAAAATTGAACAGAGCTCAGAAATAGACTCATGTATATACAGTAAATTGCTTTTCCATCAAACACCCAGTCAGTGGGAAATTCATTAGAGAAAAGGAGTCTTTTCAAGAAATGGCAATGGAACAACTCACTATTCATTTGGAAAAGGTGAACCTTAGCTCCCTACCTCACACCATAAATAAAATTTAATTTGAGAAAAATAATAAAAGCTAGAACCATAAAATGTCTACAAACACCTAAAGAAAATATCTTTGTGATCTTGAGGTAGGCAATGATTTTTTAGAGGGGATACAAAAGCATGAATTTTAAAAGAACACAATTTATAAAATAGACTTTATCAAGATTAATAATCTACTTATTAGAAGATATCATTAATCCCCTGTACCCCAAGAAAACAAAAAAGAACTGAGAAGTGAACCATGAATTGGGAGAAAATATTCACAATACTTACATTTGACAAAGGATTCACATCTAGAATAGATAAAGATTTCCTACAAATTGACAATAAAAATCAAATCCATAAAAAATGGGCAAAAGATTGAACAAGCACTTCACAAAAGATAATAACTGAATGATACAAATTAAACAAATAAAAATGGATTCAACATCATAGTACTCAGGAAAATGCAATTGAAAACCACATGATACCATTCCATACCCACTAGAATGGCTAAAATAAACAATGTCTGGCAATTTTCAAAGTTAGTAAGGATATGGAGTAACTGGAATCAGATCAGTGCTATTGTGAAATGAGTTTAAATTTCTGCTCATGTTAAATTCTGTTCAAAGTGGTTTGATTTATGTGATAAATTGTTTCTGGAAAATGTTATTCATCCATGCAATTACCCAACAATTATGCATTTACAGTTCACAATGGGTGAAACAAAGTTGTTGGTACCTTCAAAGAGCATGTAGACAAGTTTGCAAACTAAAGCCTTAAGTCAGCCACTATATAACTACTGTTGTTTATCACATTTTCTTGAATCCCAGACAAATGTATTATCTTACAACCAATTTCAAAGTAAATCTGACAGCTGGTTGATTTTTGTTTTATTATTATACTTTAAGTTCTAGGATACATGTGCACAATGTGCAGGTTTGTTACATATGTATACATGTGCCATGTTGGTGTGCTGCATCCTTAACTCGTCATTTACGTTAGGCATATCTTCTAATGCTATCCGCCCCGCTCCCCCTCCCCACAATAGGACCTGGTGTGTGATGCTCCCCTTCCTGTGCCCAAGTGATCTCATTGTTCAGTTCCCACCTATGAGAGAGAACATGCGGTATTTGGTTTTCTGTTCTTGTGATAGTTTACTGAGAATGATAGTTTCCAGCTGCATCCATGTCCCTACAAAGGACACGAACTCATCCTTTTTTATGGCTGCATAGTATTCCGTGGTGTATATGTGCCACATTTTCTTAATCCAGTCTGTCACTGATGGACATTTGGGTTGATTCCAAGTCTTTGCTATTGTGAATAGTGCCGCAATAAACATACGTGTGCGTGTGTCTTTATAGCAGCATAACTTATAATCCTTTGGGTATATACCCAGTAATGGGATGGCTGGGTCAAATGATATTTCTAGTTCTAGATCCTTGAGGAATGGCCACATTGTTTTCCACAATAGTTGAACTAGTTTACAGTCCCACCAACAGTGTAAAAGTGTTCCTATTTCTCCACATCCTCTCCAGCACCTGTTGTTTCCTGATTTTTTAACGATTGCCATTCTAACTGGTGTGAGATGGTATCTCATTGTGGTTTTGATTTGCATTTCTCTGATGCCCAGTGATGATGAGCATTTTTACATGTATCTATTGGCTATATGAATGTCTTCTTTTGAGAAATGTCTGTTCATATCCTTTGCTCACTTTTTGATGGGGTTGTTTATTTTTCTCTTGTAAATTTGACTGAGTTCTTTATAGGTTCTGGATATTAGCCGTTTGTCAGATGAGTAGATTAAAAATTTTCTCAAGGCCCTGTAGGCTGCCTGTTCACTCTGGTGGTAGTTTTTGCTGTAGAAGCTCTTTAATTTAATTAGGATCCCATTTATCAATTTTGTATTTCTGCTGCTGTTAAGCTTTTGTGTTTTAGACAGAAGTCCTTGCCATGCCTATGCCCTCTGAAATGATATTACCTAGGGTTTTCTCTAGGATTTTTAAGTGGTTTTAGGTCTAACATTTAAGTCTCCTAATCCATCTTAGAATTAATTTTCATAAGGAGGTGGAAAGGGATCCAATTTCTGCAGCCATTTTATAGTTTGTGCCTAATTTTCCTAGTACCATTTATTTAAATAGGGAATCCTTTCCCCATTTCTCCTAGGTTTGCCAAAGATCAGATGGGCTGTAGATGTGTGGTATTACTCTGGAGGATTCTGTCTGTTCCAATATTCATAACTCACTTTGGTACCAGTACCATGCTGTTTTGCTACTGTAGCCTTTGGAGTATAGTTTGTCAGGTATGGATGCCTCCAGCTGTCCTTTTAATATTAGGGATTGTCTTGTAGTAAATACAGGGTCTTTTTTGGTTCCATATGAACTCTTTAAAGCAGTTTTTTCCAGTTCTGTGGAAGAAAGCCATTGGTAGCTTAATGGGATGCATTGAATCTTATAAACCACCTTTGGGCAGTATGGCCATTTCATGGCCATTGATTCTTCCTATCTATGAGCACAGTATGTTCTCCATTTGTTTGTGTCCTTTTATTTCACTGAGCAGTGGTTTGTAGTTCCCTTTAAGAGGTCCTTTTACATTCCTGTGTTGGATCTCAGGTCTTTATTCTTTGGAAGCTAAATTGTGGAATGGAAGTTCATTCAAGGATTTCCATTCTGTTTGTCTGTTACTGGGTGTATAAGAGCGCTTTACTCTGCACACACTCTTGTGTCCGACTTCTATTGAAGCTGCTTATCAGCTTAAGGAGGATTTTGGGCTGAGAGCAGTGGGGTTTCTAACATACAACTGACTGTCACATTCAAAAATAGGACAATTGACTCTTCTTTCCTAAATGAATACCCTTTATTTCTTTCTCTTGCCTGATGGGTCTTAGCCAGAACTTCCACTGGTACACTAGGAGTGAGAGAGGCATCCCCTGTCTTGTTACTTTTCAAAGGAATGCTTCCAATTTTGCCCATCCAGTAAGGATATTGGCTGTGGGCTCATTAAGTAAATAGCTCTTATTATTTTGAGATACATTCCATCAGTACTGAATTTATTGAGAGTTTTTAGCACATATTATTGAATGTTGTCAAGCCTTTTTGCATCTATTGGAGAGGTAATCATGTGGTTTTTGTCTTTGGTTCTGTTTTATATGCTGGTTTCCATGCTCATTGATTTGCATACATTGTACTCAGCCTTGCACCATCCCAGGGATGAAGCCCACTTGATCATGGTGGATAAGCTTTTTGATGTGCTGGGCTGCATCTAGCTCTTATGCATTTTATTGAGGATTTTTGCATCAATTTTCACTAGGGATAGCTGGTCTAAAATTCTATATTTTGTTGTATCTCTGCTGTGGCTTCTGTAATTGTGTGGATGCATGCTGGCCTCGTAAACAATGAGTTAGAGACTCCTCTTTTCATTGATTGGAATAGTTTCAGGCTGAATGGTACCAACTCCCTCCTTGTACCTCTGTAGAATCTTGCTGTGAATCCAGTCTGGTCCTGACTTTTGGTTGGTAGGCTATTAATTATTGCCTCACTCTGTGGCTTCCAAGGTTGGTCTATCTAGGGATTCAACTCTTCCTTGTCTAGTGTTGGGAAAGAGTGTAAAGCTCTGTGAAAATTATCCATTTCTTTCTAGATTTCTAGTTTATTTCATGTGAGATGTATTTATAGTATTCTCTGATGGCTTGTATTTCTGTGGGAGTTTGGTGGTGAGACCCCTTTATTGCGTCTATTTGACTCCCTCTTTTCTCTTCTAGTGGTCTATCAATTTTGTTGATTCTTTCAAACTGCATTCAAGATTTTTGGAGGTTTTTGTGTCTCCTCTGTCTCCTCTCCAGTTCTGCCTCATCCTTAGCTATTTCTGGCCTCTACTAGGCTTTTGAAATGTGTTTGCTCTTTGCTTCTCTAGTTCTTTAATTGGGAGTGTTAGGTGTCAAATCGATCTTTCCTACTCTCTCCTGTGGGATTTGAGTGCCACAAATTCCCCTTCTACATTAATTGCTGTAAATGTGTCCTAAAATTCCCAAGTATGTTTTATCTTTGTTCCCATTGGTTTTGCAGTAGGCCATCTTTATTTCGCCTTCATTTCATGTACCAGAATAGGAGCAGGTGGCTCTGGCCAGAGTGCCTTGATTGGTTTCTTAGTCCTGAGTTCTAGTTTTGATTGCACTGTGGTCTGAAAGACAGTTTGTTATAATTTCTGTTCTTGTACCTTTGCTGAGGAGTGCTTTGCTTCCAATTATGTGGTCTATTTTGGAATATTTGCGATGTGGTGCTGAGAAGAATATATATTCTGTTGATTTGGGGTGGGGAGTTCTGTAGATGTCTATTAGGTCTGCTTGGTGCAGAGCTGAGTTCAATTCCTGGATATCCTTGTTAACTTTCTGTCTCGTTGATCTGTCTAATGTTGACAGTGGGGTGTTAAAGTCTTCCATTATTATTGTATGGGAGTCTAAGTCTCTTCGTAAGTCTCTAAGGACTTGCTATATGAATATGGGTGCTCCTGTATTGGGTGTGTATATATTTAGGATAGTTAGCACTTCCTGTTGAATTGATCCCTTTACCATTATGTAATGGCCTTCTTTGTCTCTTTTGATCTTTGATGGTTTAAAGTCTGTTTTATCACAGACTAGGATTGCAACCCCTGCTTCTTTTTGTTTTCCATTTGCTTGGTAGATCTTCCTCCATCCCTTTATTTTGGGCCTATGTGTGTCTCTGCATGTGAGATGGGTCTCCTGAATACAGCAAACTGATGGGTCTTGACTCTTTATCCAATTTTCCAGTCTGTGTCTTTTAATAGGCCAATTTAGTCTATTTACATTTAAGGTTAATATTGTTATGTGTGAACTTGATTCTATCATTATGATATTAGCTGGTTATTTTGCTCGCTAGTTGTTGCAGTTTCTTCCTAGCATTGATGGACTTTACATTTTGACATGTTTTTGTAATGGCTGGTACCAGTTGTTCCTTTCCATGTTTAGTGCTTCCTTTAGGATCTCTTGTAGGGCAGGACTGGTGGTGAGAAAATCTCCAAGCATTTGCTTGTCTGTAAAGGATTTTATTTCTCCTTCACTTATGAAAGTTAGTTTGGCTGGATATGAAATTCTGGGTTGAAAATTCTTTACTTGGGGGTCGGAGCAAGATGGCCGAATAGGAACAGCTCCAGTCTCCAACTCCCAGTGCGAGCGACACAGAAGACTGGTGATTTCCGCATTTTCAACTGAGGTACTGGGTTCATCTCACTAGGGAGTGCTGGAAAATCGGTGCTGGTCAGCTGCTGCAGCCCGACCAGCGAGAGCTAAAGCAGGGTGAGGCATCGCCTCACTTGGGAAGCGCAAGGGGGAAGGGAATCCCTTTTCCTAGCCAGGAGAACTGAGACACACAACACCTGGAGAATCAGGTAACTCCCGCCCCAATACTGCGCTGTAAGCAAATGGGTACATCAGGAGATTATATCCCACACCTGGCCGGCAGGGTCCCACACCCATGGAGCCTCCCTCATTGCTAGAACAGCAGTCTGCGATCTAACTGCAAGGCAGCAGCAGCCGGGGTAGGGCTTGCCATTGCTGGAGAGGCTGGCAGGGTAAACAAAGCCGCTGGGGAGCTCAACTGGGTGGAATTCACAGCAGCTCAAGGAAACCTGCCTGTCTCTCTGTAGACTCCACCCCTGGGGACAGGGCACAGATAAACAACAACAAAAGCAGCAGAAACCTCTGCAGACGCAAATGACTCTGTCTGACAGCTTGAAGAGAGTAGAGGATCTCCCAACACGGAGGTTGAGATCTGAGAAGGGACAGACTGCCTGCTCAAGTGGGTCCCTAAACTCCATAGCCTAATCTCAGAGACATCCCCTCACTAGGGGCAGTCTGACCTCCCCACACTTCACAGGGTGGAGTACACCCTGAGAGGAAGCTCAAAGCAAGAATCAGACAGGTACACTCGCCTTCAGCAATATTCTCATTTTCTGCAGCCCTGCTGCTGGGATACTCCAGGCAAACAGGGTCTGGAGTGGACCCTGCTAATCTCCAATAGACTCTGACAGCTGAGGGTCCTAAGAAGGAAAACTATCAAACAGGAAGGACACCTGACCAAAACCCCATCAGTATATCACCGTCATCAAAGACCAGAGGCAGATAAACCACAAAGATGGGGAAAGCAGCAGAAAAGCTGGAAATTCAAAAATAAGAGTGCATCTCCGAAAAGGAGCACAGCTCATCAGCCAGCAATGCATGAAAGCTGGATGGAGAATGACTTTGGGTCGAGATGAGAGAAGAAGGCTTCAGTCCATCAAACTTCCTCAGAGCTAAAGGAGGAATTATACCCAGCGCAAAGAAAACTAAAAATCTTTGAAAAAAAGTGGAAGAACTATACAGAGTAATTAATGCAGAGAAGGTCATAAACCAAATGAAAGAGATGAAAACCATGACACAAGAAATACGCGGGATAATGGACAAGTCAGTAACCTAATTTTGATCAACTGGAAGAAAGAGTATCAGCGATTGAGGATCAAATGAATGAAATGAAGCGCAGAAGAGAAACCAAAAGGAAAAAAGAAGAAAAGAAAGGAAATAAAAGCTCTGCAGGGAAGTATGGGATTATGTAAAAGACCAAATCTACGTCTGATTGGGGTGCCTGAAAGTGAGGGGAGAAAATGGAACTAAGTTGAAAAAACACTCTTCAGGATATTATCATTCAGAGAAATTCCCCCACCCAGTAGGGCAGGCCAACACCAAACTATAAAAAGGAAATTGGCACAAAGATACTCCCTCTAGAAGAGCAACTCCAAGACACACATTGCCAGATTCACCAAAGTTGGAATGAAGGAAAATCCTGCGCGTTGCAGAGAAAAGGCTAAATACACACAAGGGAAGCTCCATCAGACCCACAGCAGATCTCTCGCAGAAACTCAAGCCAGAAGAGAGTAATATATTCAACATTCTTAAAGAAAAGAATTTTAAACCCAGAATTTCATATCCAGCCAACTAAGTTTCATAAGTGAAGGAGAAATAAAATCCTTTTACAGGATAAGCAAATGCTTAGAGATTTTGTCACCACTAGGCCCGCTGCCTTACAAGAGACCCTAAAGGAAGCATAAACATGGAAAGGAACAATCAAACGTTTATGGCAAAAACATGCCAAAATGTAAAGACCATCGAGTCTAGGAAGAAACTGCATCAACTAACGATAAAAATAACCTGCTAATATTATAATGGCAGGATCAAGTTCACACATAACAATACTAACCTTAAATGTAAAATGGACTAAATGTCTAATTAAAAGACACAGATCAAGTAAAATAGATATTAAAGACTAAGACATCAGTCTGCTGTATTCAGGAGACCCATCTCACAGAGAGACATACATAGGCTCAAAATAAAGTGGGATGGAGGAAGATCTACCAAGGAAAATGGAGAACAAAGAAAGGCAGGGGTTGCAATCCCAGTCTGGTGATAAAACAGACTTTAAACCATCAAAGATCAAAAAGAGACAAAGAAGGCCAGCTACATAATGGTAAAGGGATCAATTCAACAGGAAGAACTAACTATCCTAAATATATACAAAATCTACCTAGGAGTACCCAGATTCATAAAAGCAAGTTCTTAGAGACTTACAAAGAGACCCCAGACTCCCACAATAGCCTAAATGGGAGACTTCAACACTGCACTGTCAACACAGATAGATCAACCCAGACAGAAAGTTAACAAGGATATCCAGGAATTGAACTCAGCTCTACCAAGCAGACCTAATAGACATTCACAGAACCCCACCCTTCAAATCAACAGAATATACATTCTTTCTCAGCACCACGACTTATTCCAAATTGACCACATAATTGAAGTAAAGCACTCCTGGAGCAAAGGTACAAGAACAGAAATTATAACAAACTGTCTCTCAGAACACAGTGCAATCAAACTAGAACTCAGGATCTAAGAAATTCAATCAAAACCGCCAACTACATGGAAACTGGAACAACCTGCTCCCCTGAATGACTACTTTCGGGCATATAAATCTAAATGAAGGTAGAAATAAAGATGTTTTTGAAACCAATGAGAACAAAGATAAATATAACAGAATCTCTCTGGGACATTGATTTAGCAGTGTGTAGAGGGAAATTTATAGCACTAAATGCCCACAAGAGAAAGCAGGAAAGATCTAAATTGACACTCTAACATCACAATTAAAAGAACTAGAGAAGCAAGAGCAAACACATTCAAAGCTAGCAGAAGCAAGAAATAACTAAGATTAGAGCAGAACTACAGAGCAGGCAACCCTCCAAAAATCAACTAAACCAGAGTTGGTTTTTGAAAGATCAACAAAAATTGACAGACCGCTAGCAAGACTAATAAAGAAGAAAAGAGAGAAGAATCAAATAGATGCAATAAAATGATAAAGGGATATCACCTCAATGACCCCACAGAAATACAAACTACCATCAGAGAATACTATAAACACCCTATGCAAATAAACTAGAAAATCTAGAAGAAATGGATAATTTCCTGACACTACACCTCCAAGACTAAACCAGGAAGAAGTTGAATCCCTGAATAGACCTCAATAGCAGGCTCTGAAATTGGAGGGCAATAATTAATAGCTACCAACCAAAAAGTCCAGGACCATTTATTCACAAGCTGAATTCCCTACCAGAGGTACAAGGAGGAGTTGGTACCATTCCTCTGAAAACTATTCCACCACAGAAAAGAGGGAATCCTCCTGTTCATTTTTATGAGGCCAACATCATCCTGATACCAAGCTCTGCACACACAACAAAATATAGAATTTTAGACCAATATCCTCCTGATGAACATCGATGCAACAATCCTCACAAAATAGTGGCAAAACCTTGATTCAGCAGCACATCAAAAGCTTATCCACCATGATCAAGTGGGGTTTCATCCCTGGATGCAAGGCTGGTTCATTCAAAACGCCTAAAACGGAATCATACTAGTACCAGAACCAAAGACAAGAACCACATGATTGTCTCAAGGATGCAGAAAAGGCATTTTGACAAAATTCAACATCCTCTTCATGCTAAAACGCCAATAAATTCGTATTGATGGAATATATTCCCAAATAATAAGAGCTATTTATGATAAACCCACAGCCAATATCATACTGAATGGGCAAAAACTGGAAACATTCCTTTGAAAACTGGCACAAGACAGGATGCCCTCTCACCACTCCTATTCGCTAGTGTTGGAAGTTCTGGCTAGGGCAATCAGGCAAGAGAAAGAAATAAAGGGTATTCATTTAGGAAAAGAAGAAGTCCAATTGTCCCTGTTTGCAGATGACATGATTGTATATTTAGAAAAACCCCACTGTCTCAGCCCAAAATCTCCTTAAGTTGATAAGCAATCCCAGCAAAGTCTCAGGATACAAAATTACGTGCAAAATCACAAGCATTCTATACACCAGTAATGAGACAAACAGAGAGCCAAATCATGAATGAATTTCCATTCACAATTGCTTCCAAAGAGGCCAAAAGAACTAGAACTAACTTACAAGGAATGTGTAAAGGACCTCTTCAAGGAGAACTACAAACCACTGCTCAGGAAATAAAAGAGGACACAAACAAATGGAAGAATACACCGCGGCTCATGGATAGGAAGAATCATTATCGCGGAAAATGGCTATACTGCCTAAGGAGAGGTGATTCAATGCCATCCCCATCAAGCTACTAAATAGCTTCAGCCATGAATTGAAAAACTGCTTTAAAGTTCATATGGAACTAAAAGAGCCCACATTGCCAAGACAATCCTGGGTCAAAAGAACAAAGCTGGAGGCACCATGCCACTGACTTCAAACCATATAGCACTGCAAGGCTACAGTAACTAAAACAGCATGGTACTGGTACCAAAACAGAGTTATAGACCAATGGAATAGGAACAGAATCCTCAGAAATAATACCACATCTACAGCCATCTTTCGATCTTTGACAAACCTTGGAGAGAAACAAGAAATGGGGAAAGGATTCTATTTAATAAAATGGTAATTGAAAATTGGCTAGCCATAAGTAGAAAGCTGAAACTGATCCTTTCCTTACTCCCTGCACGGTACCATCCAAGATGGATTAGGACTTAAATGTTAGACCTAATACTTCATGGAAAACCCTAGAGGAAAATCTATAGTACCATCTGTGACATAGGCATGGGCAAAGAGTTCATGTCTAAAACACCAAAGCAACGGCAGCAAAATGGCAAATGGATCTAATTAAACTAAAGAGCTTCTGTACAGCAAAAAGAAACTACCATCAGAGTGAACAGGCAACCTACAGAATGGGAGAAAATTTTGCAATCTACTCATCTGACAAAGGGCTATTATCCAGAACTCCACAAAGAACCTAAACAAATTTACAGGAAAACAACAACCCTATCCAAAGTGGGCAAGGATATGAGCAGACATTTCTCAAAGAAGACACTCATACAGCCAACAGACACATGAAAAATGCCCACCTACCACCATCAGAGAAATGCAAATCAAAACCAATGAGATACCAACCACACCTGTTAGAATGGCAATCATTAGAAAGTCAGAAACAACAGGTGCTGAGGATGTGGGAGAAATAGGAACACTTTACACTGTTGGTGGGGATTGTAAACTAGTTCAACCACAGAAAACAGTATGGCAATTCCTAAGCGATCTAGAACTAGATGTACCATATGACCCAGCCATATTACTGGGTATATACCCAAAGGATTATAAGTTATGCTGTTATAAAGACACATGCACATGTATGTTTATTGCGCACTATTCACACAGCGCACTGGAACCAACCCAAATGTCCATCAGTATACTGGATTAAGAAAATGTGGCACATATACACCATGGAATACTATACAGCCATAAAAAAGGATGAGTTTGTGTCTCCAGGGACGTTGATGCAGCTGGTTCACCGCCTGAAGTAAAGTATCACAAGAACGAAAACCAAACACCGCGATAAGTGTTCTCTCATAGTTGGGAACTGAACAATGAGATCACTTGACCTCGGAAGGGGAACATCACACAACGGGCCTATTATCGGAGGGAGGGGAGGATTGCACTGGGAGTTATACCTGATGTAAATGACGAGCTGAGGTGCTGACGAGTTGATGGGTGCAGCACACCAAAATGGCAACAAATATACATATGTAACAAACCTGCACATTATGCAATATGCACCAGAACTCTAAAGCATAATAATAATAAATAAGTAAATAAAAAAGTAAAAAAAAAAAAAAGAAAATTCTTTTCTTTAAGAATGTTGAATATTGGCCCCCACTCTCTTCTGGCTTGTTGAGTTTCTGCTGAGAGATCTGCTGTTAGTCTGATGGGCTTCCCTTTGTGTGTAACCTGACCTTTCTCTCAGGATGCCCTTAACATTTTTTCCTTCATTTCAGCTTTAGTGAATCTGTCAATGATGTGTCTTGGAGTTGTTCTTCTCGAGGAGTATCTTTATGGCGTTCTCTGTATTTCCTGAATTTGGATGTTGGCCTGCCTTACTAGGTTGGGGATGTTCTCCTGGATGATATCCTGCAGAGTGTTTTCCAACTTGGTTCCATTTTCCCTATCACTTTCAGGCACACCAATCAGACATAGATTTGGTCTTTTCATATTATCCCTTACTTCTTGAGGGCTTTGTTCATTTCTTTTTACTCTTTTTTCTCCACACTTCTCTTCTGTCTTCATTTCATTCATTTGATCTTCAATCGCTGACACTCTTTATTTCAGTTGATCGAGTTGGTTACTGAAGATTGTGCATTTGTCATCTATTTCTCATGTTATGGTTTTCATCTCTATCAGTTCTTTTAAGGTCTTCTCTGCATTGATTATTCTAGTTATCCATTCTTCCATTCTTTTTTCAAGGTTTTTAGTTTCTTTGCGCTGGTTACATAGTTCGTCCTTTAGCTCTGAGAAGTTTGATTAACTGAAGCCTTCTTCTCTCAACTTGTCAAAGTCATTCTCCTTCCAGCTTTGTTCTGTTGCTGTTGATGAGCTGCATTCCTTTGGAAGGGGAGATGCACTTAATTTTTTGAATTTCCAGCTTTTCTGCACTGCTTTTTCCCCATCTTTGTGGTTTTATCTGCCTTTGGTCTTTGATGATGGTGACATACTGATGGGGTTTTGGTGTGGGTGTCCTTTCTGTTTGTTAGTTTTCCTTCTAACACGTAGGACCCTCAGCTGTAGGTCTGTTGGAGTTTGCTTGAGGTCCACTCCAGTCCCTGTTTGCCTGGGTATCAGCAACGGAGGCTGCAGAGGATAGAATATTGCTGCACAGCGAGTGTTGCTGTCTGATTCTTGCTCTTGAAGCTTCTTCTCAGGGGTGTACCCCACCGTGTGAGGTGTGAGGTGTCGGTCTGCACCTCAGTTGAAAATGCAGAAATCACCTGTCTTCTGTGTCACTCATGCTGGGAGCTGGAGGCTGGAGCTGTTCCTATTCGGCCATCTTGGGCACGCCCCCTCTGGTTGATCTTCTTACCAAGGACTTTTGATTAAATCAATGGTACATTTTACAGTTGAGGAAATGCATTAAATACCTATAGCTATTATATTTAAATCATCCAGCTGTTCTATCTGGAAGAAGTATATTTGAAACATGAAAAGGGTAAAAGCAATGATTATCTCCTGATTGAAAAATAAATTGTAGGTGGTTATAGACTCTCATTTTATTTATTTTGTGGATTGGGAGAAGGGTTCATTCTTTCTAATTTCTGTCACAGAGAGATTGAAAGCAGATCCTTTGAATGCCAAAAAACTGAAAACGGGATTTGGTGAAGGGGTTGAGTTGGACTGTGGGGTCAGACAGACCCCTGTACTGATCTTTTATTTACCAAGTACTTAAATGTAGGATAATTGCTTACTCTCTATGGGCCTCAGTTTCCTTCTGTATAATGATGCCAGACTTAATGGGCAGTAGTGGGGTTTAATGAGTTTCATTTAAAAGGTGTTCAAGACAGTGCTTCACATATTGTAGGTATTCACTAAATTGCAGCTCATATTATTAACTAAAATCCTTCTTCTGATAAGAATCAGAGTTGTAGCCCCCAATTCTAAAGAAGGTTGGATACCATCTCTTTCTAATCTTTGCCAATTTTATAGGCAAAAATCTCTTGCAGTTTAAAAAAATTAAATCCACGAACATTCAAATCTTCTTTTATGTTTCCCAATAAAATTTTATAGAAAATGGGAACATTGTTACTTAATGACTTCCCTTAGGGTTAAGGAAAAGGGAACACCTCAGGTTCTGAGGTTTCAATTCCTGTTATGGCCAATAAACATAAAAATAGGTTTCACTTTGCCTATAGTTCATGTCATTAGTTCTTTGGGTTTTATTTTATTGTTTGGTGGGGCTGTAGTACTCAGGTTACTTTTGGCTTGGTAATAAGGTAGCATACTGGACATTTTTACAAGATAAGTGTAAATATAGTACTTTAACATGTATTAATCCCAAGTTTCTGTTTATATCTCAAAACAGTCCTTGTTTTTAAAAAGTTATTTATTTCAGAAGAAAAATATTTTCTTTATAAGCCCTTTTATTCTTTGATTCTTTTGTATTTTTAAATATATCATAGTGGTACATATTTTTGAGTTACATATATTTTCATACATATATACAATAAGTAATGACCAAATCTGGGTAATTGGGATATACATTACCTCAAAGGTTTATCTTTTGTGTTGGAAACATTGTAATTTCTTCTTTTTTTAGCTATTTTGAAATATATAATATATTATTAACTATAATTTTCCTACTGTACTATCTAATACTAGAATTTGTTTTTTCTAACTGCATTTTTTACCCATTAAACTAGCTTCAATTTATCTACCTCCTTTCCCCTTTTCCTTCTGATGCAGTTTGGCTCTGTGTTCCCACCCAAATCACATCTTGAATTGTAATCCGCGCATATCGGGGAGGGACCAGGTTGGAGGTGATTGGATAATGGGGGCTGTTTCTCCCATGCTGTTCTCTTGATAGTGAGTGAGTTCTCATGAGAGCTAGTGGTTTTAAAGAGGGGCACTTCATCATTGTTACACATGCTCCCTCTTGATGCCTTGTGAAGAAGGTACCTGCTTCCGCTTCACCTTCCACCATGACTGTGTTTCCTGAGGCCTCCAATCCATGCTTTCTGTTAAACCTGCAGAACTGCGAGCCAATTAAACCTCCTTCCTTTATAATTACCCAGTCTCAGGTAGTATTCTGTATAGCAGTGTGACAATGGACGAATACACCTTCCCAGCCTCTGTTTACCATGATTTCACTGTCTACCGCCATGAGATCTACTTTTTAAACTCCTACATATGAGTGAGAACATGTAGTATTTGACTTTCTGTGCCTGGTTTATTTCACCTGACATTATAACCTCCAGTTCCCTCCATGTTGCTAAAAATAACAGGATTTCATTCCTTTTTATGACTAAATAATATCCCACTATGTCTATATACCACATTTTCTTTCTTTTTTTCTTTTTTTTTTTTTTTTGAGATGGAGTCTGGCTCTGTCACCCAGGCTGGAGTGCAGTGGCATGGCGTGAATCCTCAGCTCACTCTGGCCTCTGCCTCCCGGGTTCATGCCATTCTCCTGCAGCCTCTGGAGTGGCTGGGACTACAGGCAGCCCGCCCCTGTGACTGGATTATTGTATTTTTTTTTTACAGTAGAAGCCGGGGTTTCACCGTGTTATGTGGGATGATACCAGATCTCATAGGCTGCGTGATCCACCAAATCTCAGCCTCCCAAAGGTGTTGGGATTACAGGCAGGCCACGCCCACCCTATATACCACATTTCTTAATGCATTCATCATTGATGGACATAGGAGATTCCATGTATTTTTTTGCTAGTAGCAAATATGGTTCTGCAGTAGGAGCAGAATTCTTCTCTTCAACATGCAGTTTCCTTTCTTTTGGAATATATGTAGCAGTGCTGGATCATAGGATAGTTTATTCTATTTTTGCCCAATTGTGAGGAACTTCCATACTGTTTTCCATAATGGCTGTACTTTACATTCCCTGTCACCCATGACCATTAGCTTTCTCATCCTAAGCCAGCATTTGTTATTTTATTTTATTTTTTATTTTTGCCTTTTTGATAGTAGCCATTTGCTTGCAGGTGTGATGATATCTCATATGGTTTGGTTACATTTCTTTACTTGACTAGGTCATGTTAGACATTTTCACATACTTTTGGCCATTTATCTTCTTTTAAAATGTCTCTTCAGATCTTTTGTTTATTTTAAAATCAGATTATTAGTTTTTTGATTTTTGTTTTTTTTGCTTTTATTAGTTAAGGTTCCTCATCATATTCTAGTTTTTTTAATCTCTTGATAGATAGCTTACAAATATAAGCTATCTCTTCCATTTCATTCACTTCCTTTTTCATTCCCACTTGGGGGCTTTTAACCAATTATAATCCCTTTATGCTTTGTTTTGTTTGTTTTAGTAGTTTGTGCTTTTGAGGTCTTGCCCTGCCATTAAAATCTTTGCCTAGATCAATGTCCTGTAGCATTTCCCCAATGTTTTTCTTTAATCATTTTATAGTTTCAGGTCTTACATTTAAATCTTTAATCCAATTTGTGTTGATTTTTGTATATTGTATAAGATGGGTATTTAGTTGCTTCTTGTGCATGTAGATATCTAATTTTCCCAGAACCATTTATTAAAGAGACTGTATTTTCTACAACATATGTTCTTCGTACTTTTGTCAAAAATGAGATATCTATAAGTGTGTGAGTATCTCTGGGTTCTCTGTTCTGTTCCATTGGTCTATGTGTCTGTTTTTATGCCAGCACCATGCTGTCTTGGTTATTACAGTTTTGTAGTATAATTTGAAAACAGGTAGTGTGATTATTTCAGTTTTGTTCTTTTTCCTCAGAATTGCTTTTTTATTTGGATTCTTTTGTGGTTCTGTATGAATTTTAGAAGTTTTTTTTCTATTTCTGTGATGACTTTCATTGGTAGTTTGATAAAAATTATATTGAATCTGTAGATCATTTTGGGAAGTATAGACATTTTAACAGTATTAATTCTCCCAATCCATGAACTCAGGATATCTTTCCATTTTTTGGTGTCCTCTAATTTCTTTCATCAGTGTTTTATAGCTTTTCTTGAAGAGACCTTTCACTTATCTGTTTAAATTTATTCCTAGGCATTGTATTTTTTATGCTATCATAAATGAGATTGCTTTCTTAATTTTTTTCAGATTGATTACAGTTAACAAATACAAACTTGATTTTTGTAAGTTGACTTCCTATCTTGCAATTTTACTAAAATGAGTTACCAATTCTAAGAGTTTTTTAGTGAAGGCTTTAGGTTTTTATAAATACAAGATCATGTCTTACGCAAACAAGAATGATTTGACTCCTTTCTTTCCCATTTGAATGCCTTCTTTTCCTTTCTCTTGCCTAACTGCTCTTGGCTAAGATTTCTAGTACTACATTGAAAAAAAGTGTTAAAAGTGGGCATCCTTGTCTTTTTTGAGATCTTACTTAAAAGGCTCTCAGTTTTTCCCTTTTCAGTATGAGATTAGCTGTGGGATTATCATGTATGGCTTTCACCATGTTGAGGTATGCTCCTTTTATATCGAATTTGTTGAAAGTTATTATCGCAAAGGGATGCTGAGTTTTATCAAATAATTTTTCAATATCAACATAATGATCATTTTTTTTTGCCCTTTTTTCTGTTGATGTGATGTATCATGTTTATTGATTTGATTATGGTGAACCATGCTTGCATCCCTGGGAGAAATCCCACTTGATCATGGTAAATTATCTCATTAATGTGTTGGCTAATATTTTGTTGAGAATTTTTGGATCTACATTTATCAGGGATATTGGCCTATAGTTTTATTTTTTTTGTGTGTGTTTTTGTCTTGTTTTTCTATAGCATAATGCATGCCTTGTAGAATGTGTTTGTAAGTATTCCCTGTTCTTCAACTTTTTTTTGAAATAGGTTAGTAGAATTGGTATTAGGTCTTTCTGAAATGCCTGCTAAAATTCAGCAGTGAATCCATCATGTTCTGGGCTTTCTTTAATGGGAGACTTTTTATTACTACTTCAGTCTCATTACTCAATATTGGTGTGGTGAGGTTTTTCCATTTTTTTCCTGGTTTAATCCTGGTAGGTTGTATTTTTTTACATTTGTTTTAGGTTTTCCAATTTATTGACATCTAGTTGTTTATAATAGTCTCTAATGATCCTTTGCATTTCCATGGCAACTATTGTAATGATTCCTTTTTCATCTCTGATTTTATGTATATGGGTCTTCTCTCTTTTTCCTTAGTCTAACTGAAGGTTTGTCAATTTTGCTTATCTTTTTAAAAAACAACCATTTATTTTGTTGATCTTTTATAGTTTTTAAGTGTCAATTTTATTTGTTTCAGCTCTGATCTCTAATATTTCTTTCCTTCTGCTAACCATGATTTGCTTTATCGTTGCTTTTCTAGTTCTTTTAAGTGCATGTTAGGTTATTTAAGAGGAGCGTTTCTGTATTTTTGATGTAGATCTCTGTAACTGCAATATTTCCTCTTAGTGTCCCTTTTGCTGTATTTCATAGGTTACAGTATGTTGTGTTTCTTTTGAATTTTATTCAAAGAAATTAAATTTTCCTTTTAATTTCTTCATTGATCCATTAGTTGTTCAGGAAGACGTTGTTTAATTTCCATGTGTTTGTATTGTTTCCAAAGTTCCTCTAGCTTTCTAATTTTATTCTGTTGTGGTCAGAAAAGATACTTCATATGGTTTAGACTTTAAAAAATTTATTGAGACTTGCTTTTCGGCCTAATATATGGTCCATCCTGGAGAATGTTCCATGTGCTGAAGAGAAGTTGCATGAAATGTTCTGTAAATGTCTGTTAGGTCTATTTGATCTAGAGTATAGTTTAACTCTGATGTTTGTTTGTAGATGTTCTGTATGAGTGTTCTGGCCGTTGCTTAAGATGGGGTGTTGAAGTCCCCTACTATTATTATATTGCAGGCTATCTCTCTCTTTAGATCTCTTAATATGTGCTTTATATGTTTGAGTTCTCCAGTACTGGATGCATATATATTTATTCTCCTCATTGTGCTCCTTTCCATTTCACTGATGGTACACACTACTGACCATTTATATGACAATTATTTCTTTATGAAGTTGTTTCTCCTTGTGCACTCAACAAGACCTTATTAATTTCGTGCCCTAATGTTCACTGATTCACAGATACATTAATATAATCTTATCGTTATGGTTTTAGAACTTAGAATGGACTACCAAACTTTGAAATTTGCTCTAAATGACTAAAAACTCAGATAGTTCTTATCTCTCTGGGCAAGTTTAGTTCCAAACATTGGACGGGGTGGGTGTTAACTAGGCAACTTTTCACCATCCCTTTCAACTTTGTGAATCAACATTAACAAACTTATTTGCTTTGCTCTCAAAATAGTAGAAATGTACTTTATACCAAGTCTTCAAAACTAGTTATTAGAAAGAATTTAAATATAGTCAACACAGCATTCATCCTAATTTACCTATCACCTGTAGTACTTATGTACATACTGTAGTAGTATGCCCAACTAGGCTGGGCATAGTAGCTCATGCCTTTAATAGCAGCCCTTTGGGAGGCTGAGGAGGGAGGATCACTTGAGCCCAAGAGTTTGAGATCAGCCTGAGCAGCATAGTGAGACCCTGTCTCTACAAAGAATAAAAAAAATTAGCTGGGTATGGTGGCATGCCCCTGTTGTCCCAGCTACTCAGGAGGCTGAGGCAGGAGGATTGTTTGAAACCAGGAGTTTGAGGGTGCAGTGAGCTATGATTGTACCACTGTAGTCTAGACTGGGTGGCAGAGTGAGACCCTGTTATAAAAATTATTAGTAAAAATGAATCACTTTATGATTCAGATAAATTACACAAAGCTTCAACAGCAGGCTTTTGGAACAATGTGTTTCCTCCTTTAAAAGATTCTTAGTGAATATTTAATGAAAGTATATTTAAATCATGATGAAAATAAGATAAATGAGTCTTAAACAATATGAATATAATTTCTGCTTGTCTTATGTTCACACATAAATTGCTGTTTGCCTTTATCCAAATATTATCAGTGATAATCTCATATATTAAGTATTTTGGCATTTTTTAAATCAACTTGTGTTTATTATCACAGACTTTAGGACAAAATTTAAGCAGAAATAAATAAAAGGAAAAGTGTAAAAACCATTCACAAATGTAAACATTCTGGCATTTTTCTGTCTGGGCTTAAAAAATATATATTTCTGGAAACGTTGTTGTTTATTCAGTGTACATCACTGACTTCCTTTTTCCTTCCTTACAGAATCTCGAGTGTGTTCAGGTATTTTACCCCTCCCCATAGCCAGGTACTTTGGAGGGAGAGGTTGACCCTTCATTAGCCCTGGGGGTGACTCTTGATTGGTCTAAGCCAATCAAGGTTGTTTCCCTTGTTTGGGATTGGCTTAGGCAGGTGATGCAATTCTGACCAATGAGACATGAAGGGAAGTCAGCTTGGTGACTCAGGGAAAGGATTCACTGTTTTAAGAGATAAACACAGGAAGAGATGGCTTCTTTTTTTCTTTGGACATTTTCATGTCTCTATGTGGTCTGCAAGTCCAGTTCTCATCTTGTGGCTATGAGGGATGCTGGGCTAGCTTGAGAGAAAATTATTTGCACTACGAATGGCAAATCAGGAAGCTACAAGTAACTTGAATCCTTGATGACATCATTAGGTTGCTGAATTAACCAACCTTAGAACTGTTTATCTCTGCTCATATGGCTCAGTGAGATAAAATACTTTCGTTATTTAAGCCAATGGTCTTCAAACTTCATGCTAGTACCCCAGAAAGGCAAAAACAATCCAGGTGGTAAATAGGTATAAATAGCTTTAAAGAAATCAATTTCCAGATCCTCAACTTTTACAAGTACTCTGTACTAAAATTGATTGACCTTTGGAACACACATGAAACAAGGAGGTTGTGGCAGTTCTCACTTCCCACCTCTTTCATAATCGCTTCTTTTACACTTTACACAGGAAGGATCTACCACTCACTTATTCTAAGTTTCACTAAGATTTATCACCTAAGGTGTAAATTAACATCAAGAAAGCTCCCTTAATTGGGGCATCAAAATCAATACCTCATCTATCTGATTAACAATAGTATTTCCAATAAAAATTTTCTTTTTATTAATAATTTTTAATAATTTACAACTTTTTGGCAATTTGACTAATTCTGTAATAATAATATTTGACATAACTAGAAGATATTTTGATTACTTGGAGTTTTGTTTAAATTTAAAATTAAAAAATATTTTTATTGCAGAGAAGTGTGACAGAATATCTATAAAGGATTTTCAAGCATAAAAGTACATACTTCATTAGAATAGCTGTGAGGAAGGTCTAATGGAAGTACAAGTTCAAGGAAGAAAAGGAATACGTATTAAATAAGACCTTTTAAATTTCATTTAAAAATTCATGACAATGGGCATAAAATTGTAATGCCATTAAATTTCCATTGTTAAATTCAAAATTGGGAATTAAACTTTTTTTTTTTTAAAAAAACAATGTTTATGATTTGCTGGTATTATATGCCTCACAAATATTTAAACTTATGATAAAACATTTTAGATATCAACTTAAAAAATGAGAAGATACATAGTTTCTCAAAAAAATGAGAAGATACACTAGCCTAAGATTTTTGAAGTTCACTGTGTAAACTATTTTGAATTGAGTTTTTTGATGCCTAAAGCATTCATCTGTCATCTGTCTGTCTATTATCTATTTATTCTTACCATTTATCAACTTTACATGTAGTTAATTTAACACACATTAAAACTGAATGATCCTGGCCATCCCCTCTGCAGTTGCTTGTGTTTCTACCTCTTCTGCTTTATCTGGCCAGTTATTGCTCCTTAGCACTTACCACTTACCAGTTTCCAATATCTGTTGACTTCTGTGGCTGGTCGTAATTTCCTTTCTCTTTTGCTTTGTCTTTTAGGATTTATGCCTTAGATTTTTTTTTTTTCCTGTAATTTTAATGGGGTTTCAGTTTGAAACAAATATCAGTGAATTGTTCAGTCTGCCATGTTTTATCCAGAGGCTGATAATCTCTTTCCTAACATATTTTAAGTTAATCATATAATAGGAATGTTTTCCCATATTGTTAAATACCTTGATCATTACGCATTTTAAAAGCTACATATGATTTCACTTTATGGGGGAGTTATTAGTGCAATTTCTGATGGCCAGTTCAATCCACAAAAGATTTCTGTATATTCCTCAGATTCCTTATCTTTTATTTTCACTACATATTATACGTTATATATCTGCATTGTACAAAGCAGACTTGTTCTTCTTCCTTTCCTTCCACATAAATCAGCTTTGTTATATCGCTGATAAGATCATCTAAGAGATAGGAATGCAATAAGGACACAAATATGGAGGTTTTCTTATTTTGGCTTTGTTCCTTTGAGTGTCGTATCCCACCACTTTTGTGCAGCTAAAGCTATCACAATCCTGATCCCCAGCTGCCCTCAGCTCTCCCAAGGTGAAAGCTGATAAAATCCAAGAGGCAGTGAGAGACCAGAGGAAAACATGAACACAAAGGACATACACCATCTAACAAAAAGACCGCTCATAACAAGTAGACCCTTTCTTATCCAGGTGAGAAAAAATAATAAAAGCTTCTTATCAGTCAACTTGATCTGGAGTGGAAAGAATGAATGTAGTCTTCGAAACAGCTTAATAAAGTAGAATGGACTCGGTGGGAACATTTTAGACATAGCTTACATTCTACTCTTAACCTTTCAGGACACAGTCACTGCCCTCTGTCAATTACTGTCATCTCTTTACTGACAAGCCTGATGGGTTATAAGTCCAAGAATCTTCCAAAGGCATGACAAAAAATAAATCTCTAACATTGGTGTGGTACTTCCGGTGGCAGAAACTTAGGGTCAGAAATGGAGGAAACCATTGTAGGAAAAAGCAAGCCTAAGAACTACTATCTATCAAACAAATTTGTCATTGTGTTTATTCTTGTACAGAACATATATAAGGGTGTTTTCCTTTTTAAAGATAATTTTAAATGGGTCTTCATGAAAGCTAAGAGAGTTTGATTTCTTCTGTCTCTCTATTTCCATGTCTTGTTTTCAGATAAATCTTCTGATGGATTCCCACCTGAACCTGATCCTAATTCCAGAAACACAAAGCCTGGATTCTTTGTGTTCACTACATTTATTCTGTCTTTCCATGAGCTAAGGCTCTAAATCCCACAGTGAAGCATACATAAACACCAACTAGACAGGATTAGACCACACTATTTAGTTAATCTTAGTTTACAAAACCTCTTCTTTCTTTGTCTGAAAGACTGCCACAGAAATTCAGCAAATGTGAGAACGTTCTGCACTATGGGTAGTGAGAGGGTAAAAATAACTGCGTGCTTTCATGAGCCCTCTCTTTGAGAAACCCTGTGGACATTTTCAGGGTGAAGGATTTCTATTTTAAATGCTTCAAATCATCATCATGAGGGAGAAGAGCACAGCAGTATTTCCTTCCAAAATGTAAGCAGCACAACCTCCCAAGAACCTTGATGTGTAGTTAAAACGACCAAGAAGGGAGCCTCTCGCTGATCTCCATCCTCCAATTTATTTCTCTCTCTCTCATGTTTGAAAGGTTTGTTTTGGATCCAGTGACAATAATACTGGTAGGAATATAACTAAAGTACTTTGAGTTCTAGGAGGAGGAACAAAGAATGTTTTTCTATAATATGTTCACATAATTGGACATCCATTAAATAATTGGTGTGTAGCTAGAAATAAAAATGGCTTAAACAGAGAAAAGTTTCTATAACAGCTGTGAACACAAAGCCAACAAAGGACTTGAGGGACAAACACTTCTAATATGCTCGTAGAATCACCTGATGTCATAAGCACCTGCTTTATACAAAAACCACTGTGGCAGAAGCATCTATGTGTATACTTAGGGTGACAAACATTCCGTTTCAATTCTGAATTTAAATAAAAGATGCTCTAGTCTACTTTTTTTCTTGTAATCTCAGGCTCAGGCTCTGCAGACAACTCTTTGAATCTCCCAAAAGATCATGTTTGCTTTGGTCGAAGATTAGATATTCACCCCAATTTTCACATACTTTGTCCTCCCAAGTCGGAACAACTTGAGCTTTCAGAGTCCAAATGTGTTAGACTCATCCAGGGCTCTTGAAGTCAAGTATTATAAATTACAGAATTTAGTTTGTCACAGATTAAAACTTTTATTTCAGTGAAAACAGTGACTGTCACATGTGTGTATTATGGTCACTGTAAATCTGCTGTAAACCGAAAGAGAAACTAAAACTAGCAAAGGGTGGTGATGGTGGCAGCGGTAATGTCAGAGGGACATGTATGTGACTAGTGTAAATAGGAAAGATACATTTGGTGCAAGGCTATCATTACTATCACATTCTCTGGCCTTAGCATTTACCTACTTCTCACCTAGAAAATGGCACTGCTATTTTAAAATACAAAGTCAGAAGTTAAAAATAACTCAATATCTTAATCTCTGGAGTTTACACTTAGTTATGAATTCACTGCTAAGCAACGTGTGATAAAATACTAGACTTTAGTGTTTAAATCTCCATCCTAGTCCAACATGCATTTATTATTATTATTATGTTTTTGAGACGGAGTCTTGCTTTGTCGCCCAGACTGGAGTGTAGTGGTGTGATCTCGGCTCATTGCAAGCTCCACCTCCCGGGTTCATGCCATTCTCCTGCCTCAGCCTCCCGAGTAGCTAGGACTACAGACGTCAGCCACCACGACCGGCTAATTTTTGTATTTTTAGTAGAGACCGGGTTTCAACGTGTTAGCCAGAATGATTTTGATCTCCTGACCTCGTGATCCGCCTGCCTTAGCCTCCCAAAGTGCTGGGATTACAGGCGTGAGCCACCGCGCACAGTCCAATGTGCATTTATAAATAAAGGCTTACTCATCATTGGCCTGTCCTGATTTCTCTAACTAGGAGGAGTAGTTCTTTCTATGGAGGCAATGATTTTTAGATAAGGGTGCAAATATTTTTGAAGCATTTAGAATAGGGAGTGTTTCCACAAAGGTTGTGCAGATCTGTCTGCTAACATGGCTTTAAATGCAAATTTCAGTGACAATCCAAAACGTACTCCCTGCCAATATCATATTCCATATGAAATCTTGGCATCTTCAGCAAATGATATGTTTATTGATTCAGTCTCCTTGGTTACTACTTGGTCCATGGAGAAGTGCTTTGCTGTATCTGGAATAGCTATGATAGTGCTTTGGAAACAGTTTTGAATATTGGCCATTGATTTTAAATAATAAAGGTTACATTTGAAATTTGTTTCTATTCATAGAAAGAAAATCCAAATGGAAAAAAATTGACACACATTTAATTCTACATCACTCTTTGGACAAATTGCTTTCCTTAGATAAAACAAAGGTGTGAAAGTTGGCGGTTATATGGAACACAGTCTTTCATTTGTATATCCTGCATGCTGCCTGTTTTATCCTACATACTCCATATGGGACCACTGCCTTCCAAGAACTGGACAGCATTTCCACAGATGTTCCTCCTGTGGATCGATCCTGATCCTATCAATTACACAATGGACCCAGTAAATTATAGAATAAGCCTGCTGTCCTGTTTTTGTGCAAATGATACTTCACAGAGCCCTCTATCCTTCTCCACTCATCCACTTCTTCAGGCATTTGATATTGATGGTTTATATCTTGGTTTTGCTCTTCTTATTTCTTTTCTTCTTTTCTGCTCTTCTCCTATATTTTTTCCTTACATTCTCTCTTTACTTTTATTTTTCTCTAATTTTTTGTCTACTCCTTCATTCTACTCATTTTCTCTAATATTTATTTTTCACATGATGCAATTACTTCTTTTTTTGCCTCTGATCATTAAAATCCAATTCAGAGTACTTTTATATCCTGCATTGAATTATGTGGAATGTATCTGTGGAAACTGCTAGCCTGTTCAATGGTGTGTTATTCTACTGCATCAGATTATAATTATGACTGCTTCACGTTCCCCTGTACCATTAATTTAATACTGTATATGTCTAGTCTTCCTTATTTTTATGTTTGTATTCTCCAGAGTCCACCACGGAGAAGATACCCTATACATGTTTGTAAAATGCTGAATTGAATAACATTGTTTAACCATTTTGCCAGCCACGGAAATAAACTAACTTAAACTCCTATGTAGCCCTGGTACACAATGCAGTGTCTGGTATAGAGTAGGTGCTCAATAAAGGTCTGTTTAATAATAATAAATGTCTGATGGATAAAATAAAGATTAGCATCTTTATAATATAAAATATATATAATATAAAGCCTGGCTTAACATATTGTTGCCAACATAAACATATTTTCTGTGTTTCTTAGGTTGATATACCCATATTTTGGAGCAAACTGGTTTACTTGGAAAGATTATTAAGAACTCAGTGGACCAGTCAGAATTTCATCCAGTTTCTAAGGCTTACATGTGCCTCGCAAATATTTTAAGTCAACATCTCTTCTGACTACCTATCTGCTTTTCTTTCTACTTCTTTTCCCCCTGTAGTTAAGACCACAAAAAGCTTTGGCTTGCAGCAAATATACATTTCCATGGAAACCAAACCAAAAGCAATAGAAAAGGGAGGCATTGAATATAAAATGTCTTTTGGTTGCCAAATTTCAGCCCATTCCTGATTTCCTTTAGTTTTGTGTTGATTTCTTTAATTCAATGTTAACACCTAGACCAAGGCTTTTTAAATTTAAAAAACAACTTTAAAAATTAAAGTTTATGTGTTGGCTGAGTTAAAACAGATAGTTATAAACATACACAAACTCGAAGAATTTGGAAAAATAACCTTCATGAATGAGGTTTTTGTTTCAATGTGATTTTTATGGGAGCTTCATCTTTGCCGGGTTAAGTAAAGATGGTGTTTGTTGTAGATTTAAACTGTTCCCTGACAGCTGATGACCTTATTCGTGTACAGAATTAGGATGATTTTTTTTCCCTTTTATATGAAGTGTAAGGAAAGTGTGGTTGGATATAGTTAATGGGAAGTAACAAATGGTTACATCAGCAGTTGCATAAAGGATGTTTCTTGCTCTTCAGCAAAGTGAATTTCTGAGAAATAAAGCAGTAGGTCTGACCTGGCTGTGGATTACCAAGTAATCATGGCAGGTAGCTTGTGAGTGAGCATGAGACTAGCACCACTTTCTGTACCTGGGAGCTGTTTGTGGTTGCACAGGTCCCTGAGCTCAGAAGACCTCATGTTTTGTTTAATGCTCTGCTGTTGCTGTCTTGATAGTCTCAGTAATTTTTGAAGAATTTCATCTTTTCACATTTTCATTTTGCAGTGAGCTCTGCAACTTACTTAGCTGGTCTACTGCATGGGACTTATCTTTCATAACATTTTCAAAGTTGGAAGAGATCACTTAGATTTTTTTCTAACCAGTTAAAAAGTAGAAGACAGATTCAAAAAGGCTGAGCAGAGATAGCAATAAAGTTGTACCCTTCCATCTGAGATCCTCCAAATGTACTAGGAGTCTGTTTTATGACTTCAGCCTACCCTGGTCACCAGCAGGTTGAGTGCAATAATTCTGGGGGCTGTGAAAAGCAATTTATATTGTGATAAGTAAAGATGACCTCAAAATCAGCTTGTACTAGTGTATCTCAAAAGCCTTGAAATATTTATTTGTGTTAATTCAGCAATTTCACCTCTAGGGCAAAGTGTGCAAAGCTGTTATGTACAAGCATATTTATTAGGTTATTTGTGATAGTCAAAAACTGGAGATAATCTTAATGTGATTAATTAAATAAATTACACTCTACTCAATGGCATATCAGGCAGCCATTAAAATGACATTTTACGTGTGTACTACTACATATTAAAAATAATATTAGAATATACTATGTATAGAATGATTCATTAAAGAATCAATACATAAATAAAAATTTACAAAGCTGTCCAACACAATGTAGTTATCTCTGGGAGGTGGGACCATTGTTTTGTGTGTGTGTGTGTGTGTGTGTGTGTGTGTGTGTATTAATGTGTTCTGTTTTCAAGAATGAGTCTGTAGGGCAATTATACTAGTTAAGAACAACCAACTAACTAAGCAAAAACAACCATTTGCAAGATTTGTTTCCAGGTGCAAGAAAACTGTGTTACAACTTTTCATCATTTTTTTAATAAACTGTAGGCATTAAAGAAATAATCATAAGTTAAAAAGATTCAATGGGATGTTATTTTCTTCCCATTACAGATATTATAAACATCTTCATTTTCTTCTGGACAGTCAACTATAATTTACTGTTCTTTGGCTTTCCTCTGAAACTTCTCCAGAAACTGTGGCAGGTGCAGAACGCATCACCTCAGCTGTTATTGTATATAGGTGTGAGAGAAGTGGCAGAGCCCCCATCTGTGAGCTACTTTGCTTGCCACATAAATAATCTGATAAAAAGATTCAGGACCAGATTCTCTGCTGTTAGGCTATGACTCTCACACCCTGGAAGGAAAGAAGGTATTGTATATACTAGAATCCCTGTGTACTGCATTCTTTGAATTCTTCCAACCACTATAGACTATCCTGATAAGTCCACTTAGCTCTGATTCTTGCTTCAGAGGGCAGCAGCAAGGTTGAAACTTATAAAATCATCCTGTCTATACTTATATGTATGTGTTCCCTTCTATTAGGTCTTGATTCCATAGGTCAATTACGGTTTAATATGACAGACTGGCAAGAACCCAAACTTGTCTTGGGGTGGTGAGATTTCATTTCTTTGAGTGTTGATGGAGGTGAATTACAGTTCTTTGTGTCTATCTGAGACTTCTGCCAACATTGTGCAGTACTACGTATTAACTAATGCACAAAATCATATATTAGAGCTTTGCCTACAGCAATAGCAACACTTGTTGAGCCAGGGATTGGTTAGCATATTGGGCAGAGACAGTTGCCTAAACCTGTTGGCCTTTTGATAGAATCTTTATGATTTTATATTTGTTCATGTTCATTACAAGATATTTACATCTAGGACCCTTTCCCTTTTCATTTAGCCTATACAATACAGCCTTTTAAAAATATTTAGAGGCAGGCTGGGCGCAGTGGCTCAAGTTTATAATCCCAGCACTTTGGGAGGCCGAGACAGGCGGATCACGAGGTCAGGAGATCGAGACCATCCTGGCTAACACAGTGAAACCCCGTCTCTACTAAAACAAAAAATACAAAAAAAAAAAAAAACCTAGCTGGATGAGGTGGCAGGCGCCTATAGTCCCAGCTACTCTGGAGGCTGAGGCAGGCGAATGGCATAAACCCAGGAGGCGGAGCTTGCAGTGAGCTGAGATCTGGCCACTGCACTCCAGCCTGGGCGACAGAGCGAGACTCTGTCTCAAAAAATATATATATATATATATTTAGAGGCATCGGAGAAAGTTTGGCAAATATTTGTTTGTAATGTTAAAATGTAGAAATTATTATAATCAGCAATACATTTTCAGGCTATTATATTCAGATCCCAGTTTAAATCTGAACAGACACACAAGTTTGAAAGAAGTGCATTTATAGAGAGAGGAGATGGAATAGGAAAATTCAATCACTTTTTATTTTCTTGATCTCTAAGGATGCAAAGAGGAAAAGAATTAAGGCTGGGTGCGGTGGCTCGTGCCTGTAATCCGAGCACTTTGGGAGGCCGAGGCGGGCAGATCACGAGGTCAGGAGTTTGAGACTAGCCTGACCAACATGGTGAAACCCCTGTCTCTAATAAAAACACACAAATTAGCTGGGTGTGGTGGCATGTGCTTGTAATCCCAGCTACTCAGGAGGCTGAGGCAGGAGAATTACTTGAAACTGGGAGACAGAGGTTGCAGTGAGCTGAGATCACACCACTGCATTCCAGCCTGGGCAACAGAGTGAGACTCTGTCTCAAGAAAAAAAAAATACTACAAGGCTACAGTAACCAAAGCAGCATGGTACTGGTACCAAAACAGAGATATAGACCAATGGAACAGAACAGAGTCCTCAGAAATAATACCACATCACAGCCATCTGATCTTTGACAAACCTAGAGAAACAGAAATGGAAAAAGGATTCCGTATTTATGTAAATGGTGTTGGGAAAATTTGGCAGCCATAAGAGTAAGCTGAAACTGGATCCTTTCTTGCTCGCCTCGAGAGTCGTTCCAAGATGGATTAGAGACTTAAATGTTAGACCTAATACCATAAAGCCTAGAGGAGAGGAAACCTAGGTAGTACCATTCAGGACATAGGCATGGGCAAAGACTTCATGTCTAAAACATCAAAAACAGCAGTAGCAAAAGCCACAAAATTGACAAATGGGATATCATTAAACTAAAGAGCTTCACGCACAGCAAAGAAACTACCATCAGAGTGAACAGGCGACACACAGAATGGGAGAACATTTTGCAATCTACTCATCTGACAAAGGGGCTAATATCAAGGCCTACAAGAACTCAAACAAATTTACAAAGAAAAAAATAGAAACAACCCCATCCAAAGAAATTGGGCAAAGGATATGAACAAACATTTTTCTCAAAGAGGGCATACAGCCAACAGACACATGAAAAATGCTCATCATCACTGGCCATTAAATGCAAATCAAAGCCACAATGAGATACCATCTCACACCAGTTAGAATGGCGATCATTAAAAGTCCAGGAAGCAACAGGTGCTGGAGAGGATGTGGAAATAGGAACACTTTACACTGTTGGTGGGATTGTAAACTAGTTCAACCATTATGGAAAACAGTATGGGCGATTCCTCAAGGATCTAGAACTAGATGTACCATATGGCCCAGCCATCCCATTACTGGGTATATACCCAAAGGATTATAAATCATGCTGCTATAAAGACACACTTTTCATGACATTGCGGCACTATTCTAATATAAAGACTTGGAATCAACCCAAATGTCCATCAGTGACAGACTGGATTAAGAAATGTGGCACATATACACCATGGAATACTATACAGCCATAAAAGGTTTGTGTCTTTGTAGGGACATGGATGCAGCTGGAAACCATCATTCTTAGCAAACTATCACAAGAACAGAAAACCAAACACGCATGTTCTCACTCCACCCAGGGTCAGGAACTGAACAATGAATCACTTGGTTCGGGAAGGGGAACATCACACACGGGGCCTATCATGGGGGGAGGGCAGGGGGGAGGGATGGCATTGGGAGTTATACCTGATGTAAGCCAGCGAGTTGATGGGTGCTGGCAGAGTTGATGGGTGCAACACAGCAACATGGCACAAGTATACATATGTAACAAAACCTGCATGTTATGCACATGTACCCTAGAACTTAAAGTATAATAATAATAATAATAATAATAAAAAAAAGAGAGCATGCTATTTTAAAGATGATTGTACATTAAGGAAATTAAGAAAAATGTACCTTAATTTAACAAAACTTTGATTTTATTGTAGTCAATTAAATTGTATTTTTATTTGGAAATGTCTATGTTCTTTCCTTGAGTGTAACAAAGTATTAATTGAAGACTCTCAGCATTGTTTTCTTGTGTATTCTTATCTCTCTTTCTTGCAAGAGGAGTTGAAGGAAAAATTGTGCCAGAAGATGGCAGTTATAGAGAACATCTAGGAGATAGGGGTGGGAGAGGCAAAAAAAAAAAAAAAAAAAAAAAAGGCAGAAACCTCAGACAAATACACAGACAACAAGCTCAAATATGTGTGCACATGTGAGAGGATACACACACACACACGTGCACACACACACGTGCACACACACACAGAAATATAGCTTTTCTTTATTCCCCTATGCCAATATAAAGATATGGCTGCCAAAGCTATTGTTGCCAATTTGTAGGCGTGTCCTCTCATACTGTCTTGATCATAATGGCCACTGTTACTCTTTTTAGGAATTGTTTCTGTTTAGAACTCTACTTTTTAAAAATCTGCAGTCTAACTTTGAAAATGCTATTCTTGTTGTTCGTTGTTAGCTTTGCCAAAGCCATTTCTTTGTATTTACATTTAGTCCAGATTGCTTGACATAATAACCTAGGCTGCTTTTGAGTTGTTGCTTTCATGGACTTAATCTAGGACAGTGCATCTCAAACTTTAATGTCTATGGGGATCTTGTCTTTGGTGTATCTAATTTTAAAAAGACCTTAGGGATCTTGTTAAAAGATTCTGTTTTAGTAAGTTTGAGGTGGGGCTACAGATTCCGTATTTCTAACAAGTTCCTAGTGATGTCAATCTTTGTCAGTCTATGGACCACACTTTGAGTAGCAAGGGTTAGGTTGCTCCACTTTAGTTCACAGCACAAGCGCTGTTTAGTTATCTAGTTAATGTTATTCTCTCTATCTTTCAATCTTGCAATACAATACAAAAAACACTTAATACAAAAACATTTCATGTATTTGCTCACATCATTGATGGAGATGCTAAAGCAGTATCTTTTGGCCAAGTATCCTTGTCTCTATTTCTTTTTGGCAGGAGAAGTTGAAGTCCTCATGTCACATAATTGAAAATTAACTCTTACATTCATGATGTTTAATATCTCTAGTGGACATGATGTCATTATTTGTCCAGTATAGTTCCTTTTTCCTTTGGGAATTTATTCTTTCGACTTCTAATTGAATGATTCTGGTAGGGCTTTCTTTTGTGGTTCTTTGCCCAATATTCATAGGGCTCAAGACAAGACCAATCATATTGGTGCTTTCCCCAGTCTAAGATGATTTAGTCTAGAGAATATTAAGTGACCCACCCTGAGTCAGAGGTCTCCCAGGAATTGTTCTGTTTGGAGGTGGATATGAAGGGGTATTGTCCCTGGGTCATGGAGCTGGTAGAAGACAAATCAGACAACACGATGATACTGATTTTAGTGGGAGAGAATAAGACTACCCAAAGACCAACAGAGACGAGAGATGGGTAGGTGCAGAGAGAAAAGCAGGCAGAGAAGCACTGAGATACTAGTTTGACACCACGAAGATCTGGGTTGTCTTAACTCTCTTGGACTTTTATTTCAAATATTTGAGTTACCCAGTTCTTAGTAGCCAAATGTCCCTTTTTGTAAAGCCAGTTTGAGTTGGTTGTCTTCCAATTATAACTGAAAGACGCCTATTAAATATCCAATGCACATTTCTTTAGAACAATAAAATAGAGGGATGTCTCACTGAGGCTGCTGTATCTCATGGCCACACTATAGTTAGGGTATGTAAACTCAGCTTGCAAACAAGAACCAGAATTAATGAAGAACAACTGAAACATATCTCTTTTTGCCAGCAAGTGCATTATGCATGTGACACCAAAAGGCTAAAAACATAAAATATAATAATTATAGTTATTGTCACAAGTTTGACTGAACATGAACATTCTCAAGACAAAATGCATAAAGTGAACTCAAGTTTAAAACCAAAGACATTGATTAAAGAAACAGAAAAATAAATCTGCCTGGCTCAAAAAGTAAATGAGGTCAGGCCATTTAAAACTGAACATTAGAAAAAGAAAAGCAGCTTAGGCTAATTTTAATAGAAAACAAAGGATTGTTTGTGAGTAATGGTTTACCCGCAAAGAAGAAAAAATATTAAAAATTCATTGAATAGCAATAAAACATGCATCAGAACATCTCTCTAGGGATCTCACTCCTAAGAGGAGGGTATCAGGGAGGAAGCAGCCCATACTTGGGGGTAGATTTCTCAACCACCTGTAGTGGAAGGCTGTTCAAACTACACGTGCTCCTCTTACTCTCTTTTTGGAGCTTCTCATATACGTTTCTAAAGGGATATTTTTTCCTAACTCAAATCCTATTCTCAGGTGACAATCTCAGCAAAAGAATAGCAGTTATTGATATTAACTGCTGATGATGGTTAATATGTGTGGTGGACATGATGTCATTGTTTGCCCAGTATAGTTCCTCTTTCCTTTGAGAATTTATTCTTTCCACTTCCAATTGAGTTAAATAGGCTAGTAAAAATTGATTTAGACTCAGTAAAAGAGACTCTTATTTAATAAAAATTGAGCGATTTATATGAAAACCAAAACATATATAATGTAAATAAAGATAGGATGGCTCTATTATTTTTAGTTCACAAGAACATGTATGACAAAAGGATAGATGAAAGGACTGAGAGGCAATGGAAAGAAAATGAACAATACTTTGAGGATTATGTAATCTATGGGGTATATTACATCCATTATCTCATTAAATTCTCAAAATGTTATGAATTCAATAGTCATATATATTTAACAGATAGATTCCTAGAAACAACTTTCTCAATCACATAGTTGTTGTGTAATGGAGGCTGGACTCCAATATATTATTGTTTGGTTCCAAAGGCAATGAACATTCCAGTCCTCTGTGGATGAACAACAAATAGCTATTGAGTGCCCATATATGCCTAAAGGCCTGGTAGGGGAAGACTAATATATATAATTTACAACACAGTTCAAGTGTTTGAACAGAAATGGACACAATATGCTTGTAATAAAATAGAATTTACAACATAGTTTAAGCATTTTCAACAGAGATGGAGACAATATGCCTGCCATAGTGTGGAACAGTGTTTTATACACTAATGTTTATGGCCTCTTGAATGGGCTATATATAGGAAATTATTGAGGGGAAGTCCTGGAGCACTAGAGAAAAAAGATCTTAAAGATGATAATTTTCTGCAAAAAGCATCGCAGCAAATTTTAATCTCATGGAACACAAAAAAGCCAATACTGATTTCAGAGTCAGCAGATCATTGACTAGAATGACTTTGGCAAAGTCATTATGATTAGTATCATCATTAATAAAACAAGGAGGCTTTACTAGGTCTTTTCTAACTTTTATTATATTTAGAAACTACAGAGTTATGAGTCTAAACTATTGATAAACTTCTCAGGCTGTATTACATTTCTCTGTAAGGTTGCAAAGCCTGAAATAGATCAATTATTCAAAATACTTTGGTGTATTTTAATTAAGCACATTAGACTTTCAATTAAGAAAACATTAAAAATAATGGAGCTTCCATTTCTTTATGTCAATCTCAATCATCTCTATCCCATTATTAAATACTGGAATGCCTCATATTTGTTTTCTTAGGAACTATGCTCTTCTTACTCTATACTTTCTAAGATACCTCATCTTCTGATGTGTGTGGTAGACAGAAGTCTAAGATAGCCTGGCACGGTGGCTCACGCCTGTAATTCCAGCACTTTGGGAGGCCAAGGCTGGTGGATCACGAGGTCCAGAGATTGAGACCATCCTGGCTAACATGGTGAAACTTCGCCTCTATTAAAAATACAAAAAAACTAGCCGGGCGTGGTGGCGGACGCCTGGAGTCCCAGCTACTCCAGAGGCTGAGGCAGGAGAATGGTGTGAACCTGGGAGGTGGAGCTTGCAGTGAGCCGAGATCGCACCACTGCAGTCCAGCCTGGGAGACAGAGCAAGGCTCCGTCTCAAAAAAAAAAAAAAAGAAGTCTAACATGGCCCCCAAGATTTCCATCCTGTGATGTACATATGCTGTGTATTTCTCTCTTTAGTGCAGATGGAACTTTTAAGTAGCAAAGATGGAAGGATTTTGCAGATGTAACTTAGGTCTGTAGTAAGATGATTTTTTGTTAATCAAAAGGGAGATCATCCTGGTTGAGCCTGACCAGATCAAGTGGAACCTTTAAAAGAGGGTCTTGAAATTCAAAATGAGAGATTCAAAATGAGAGAAATTCAAAGTGAGAGAGACAGGAAGCACTGTTGCTGACCTTGTAGAAGAAAATCGCTATGTTCTAAAGAGGGTCGCAGGGCAGGAAATGGCAGGCAGTCTCCAGGAGCTGAGGGGCTCAGTCCTATGACCGCAAAGAACTAAATTCTGTCAACGACCAGTGAGTTTCAAAGAGAACCCTGAGTTGTAGATTAGATTGAAGTCCTAGCCAACACTTTGATTGCAGCTATGTAAAACCCTGAACAAAGAACTCGGTTTATCCCTGCCTGGACTCCTGACCCATGAAAATTGATACTTGATACAATAGACGGGTGTTGTTTTAAGTGGTTGAATTTGTGGTAATTTGTGATGCAGCAATAGGAAAATGAATACAACATGACTTCAATTATTACAGATGACTCATAAATTTATATCTCCAGCAATACCTTCTCTTGTATACCCAATTGTCTATTTGATATTTTCTGTTGGCTGTCTTAAAGCTACCTCAATTTCAATGTGTTTAAAATCAAACCTGTGTTTGTTACTTTCAAGCAAAATTCACTGAATATCATCTGTCAACCATCAAACTGGAAAGCAAAAATCCTAGAATTGTTTTGATACCTTGCTCAACTTCATCCCTTTTATCAAATCCATCATGAATTCCAATTCATTTTATGTATTTGTGGCCTATGCTTCAGTCTGGTTTACTCATCTACTCTATCCCCCACAAGTATGCCCTTCCCTGTAGTTTTGAGGCTAAAAAGTTAAAGATAACATTTACTTTTTTTTTTTTTTTGTAGCTGTTTTCTCATTAGACTTGGATTCTGTGAGGCAGATGCATTCATGTGAATTTTGCACGGTGAACACAAACAATGAGAGGTGGCAGCCATGTAGGAGGGGCTCAGACCATGCAGCAAACACTATTGTGGAGATGATGACTCTTCTGGGGCAGCTAAGGCAGTAGTTGTACTGTCTGGTCCTTAGCATCATGAGGGCCTTGGATGTTTCCAGTAGAACAGGCAGTCTTGTAGTGTGTTGGATGTTTCTCTTTGTTGTGTTGCTTCTGGCTGTGGGGCATTCCATCTTGGTGTTTGACCCTGCTAGAAATTCTATAAGGTACTTAATATCCTGATATAGTCTCATTTTTTGCTTACACTGGATTAGGTTGATGGATATATTTTTTAAAGTCAGCTAATCCATCATTTTCTTTCCATCTTTACTACCACTATCCTATTATAAGCTTTGATTATCTATTACATGGACTCTATCAATAGTCTCTTAGCTGGTTAAACTCTGTATCCACTGTGCCCCTTATAACTCTTATAATCCACTCTCTACTCTTCAGCCTGAATGATCTTTTCAATATGCAGACCTCTGTCACTTAAAATATTCAATAGCTCTCCAATGTTCTTTATATTTTTTATATTATATATATTTTAATTTTTATGGGTACATAGTAGGTGTATATATTTATAGGGTACATGAGATATGCATTATATGCAGGCATATAATGTGTAATAATCACATCAGGTTAAGTGGGGTACCCACCGCTTCAAGCATTTATCCTTTGTGTTTCAAATAATCCAATTATACATTTAGTTATTAAAAATGTACAAAAAATTATTATTGATTACAGTTTCCCTGTTGTGATGTCAAATACTAGAGCTCATTCATTTTTTCTAATTATTTTTTATATCACTAACCATCCTCTCTTTACTCCTACCCCCTACTACCCTTCCCAGCCTCTGGTAACTACCCTTTTACTCTCTAAGAGTTCAATTACTTTAATTTTCAGCTCTCACAAATAGGTGATAACATGTGATATTTATCTTTCTGTGTCTGGCTTATTTCACTTAACATAATAACCTCCAGTTCCATCCATGTTGTTGCAAATGACAGGATCTCATTTTTTATGGCTGAATAGTACTCTATTGTATGATATGTACCACATTTTCTTTATCCATTTGTCTGCTGATGGACACTTAGTCTGTTTCCAAATATCTGCTGTTGTGAATATCGCTGCAATATGCATGGGAGTGCAGATATCTCTTTGATATACTGATTTCCTTTCTTTTGGGTATCCATCTAGCAGTGGGATTGCTGGATCATATGGTAGCTGTATTTTTAGCTTATGGAGGAACCTACAAACTCTTCTCCATAGTGGTTCCCTCCAACAGTGCAGTGGGGTTGCATTTTCTCTACATTCTCACCAGCACTTGTTATTGCCTTTCTTTTGGTTAGAAGTTATTTTAACTGTTGTGAGATGACATCTTATTGTAGTTTTGGTTTGGAATCAAAACTGGAATATTCTCTGATGATCAATGATGTTGAGCACCTTTCTTATATCTGTTTGCCATTTGTATGTCTTGAAAAATGTCTGTTCAGATATTTAGCTCATTTTTGATCTCAGACTATTAGATTTTTTCCTATAGAGTTGTTTGGGCTTCTTATATATTTGGGCTATTAATCCCTCGTCAGAAGGATAGTTTTCCAATATTTTCTCCCATTCTGTGGGTTGTCTCTTTACTTTGTTGATTGCTTCTTTTGCTGTGCATAGGCTTTTAAACCTGAGGTCATGTCATTTGTCCTTTTTTGTTTTTATTGCCTGTGCTTGTAGGGTATTAAGAAATCTTTGCCTAGTCCAATGTCCTAGAGCATTTTCCCATTTTAAAAATTAGTTTCATAGTTTGAGGTCTTAGATTTAAGTCGTTAATCCATTCTGATTTTATTTCCGTATATGGTGAAAGATAGGGGTCTAGTTTCATTCTTCTGCATATGGATATCCAGTTTTCCCAGCACTATTTATTGAAAAGACTGTCCTTTTCCCAGTGTATACTATTGGCATCTTTGTTGAAAATGAGCTCACTGTAGATGTGTGGACTTGTTACCTATTTTGTTCTCTATTTTATTCCATTGGTCTATGTTTCTGTTTTTATGCCAGGAGCACGCTGTTTTGATTAATGTAACTCTGTAGTGTAATTTGAAGTCAGGTATTGTGATTCCTCCAGTTTTGTTCTTTTTGCTCAGGAATGCTTTGTCTATTCTGGGTCTCTTGTAAGTCCATATAAATTTTAGAGTTTTTTTTTTTTTTATTTTGTGGAGAATGTCATTGGTATTTTTATAGGAATTGCATTGAATCTGTAGCTTGCTTTGAGTTATATGGCTATTTTAACACTATTGATTCTTCTAATCCAAGAACATAGAATATATTTCCTTTTTTTGGTGTTTGCTTAAATTTCTTTTATGAATACTCATTTCTTTGGTTAATTCCTAGGTATTTAATTTTATTTTTTGATATTGTAAATGGGATTACTTTCTTGATTTATTTTTCAAATTGTTTGCTGTTGACATATAGAAAGGCTATTGATGTTTGTATGTTGGTTTTGAATCATTCAACTTAATTGAATTTTAAAAATCAATTCTAAAAGTTTTGTTACGGAGTCTTTAGTTTTTTCCAAATGTAAGACCTTATAATTTGCAAACAATGATATTTTGACCTCTCCTTTCCAATTTGGATGCCCTTTATATCTCTTTCCTGTGTGACTGCTCTAGCTAGGACTTCCAGTACTATGTTGAGAAACGGTAGTGACAGTGGGCATCCTTGTCCCATTCCAGATTTTAGAGAAAAGGCTTTTATTATTTTCCCATTAGGGATGATACCAGTTTTGAGTCTGTCATAAATGGCTTTCATTGTGTTGATTTATGTTCCTTCTCAGTTTTTTGAGGGTTTTTATTACTGAAGAAATGTTAAATTTTATCAAATGTTTTTCAGCATCAATTTAAATGTTCATGGTTTTTGTCCTTCATTCTGTGGATATGATGAATCACATTAATTGATTTGTGCATGTTCAACTATCTTTGCATCTCTGCGATAAATCCCACTTGATCATGATGGAATGATCTTTCTAATCTGTTGATTTCTATTTGCTAGTATTTTGTTGAGGATTTACATTAACATTCATCGGGGATATTGACCTGTAGCTTTCTTTTTTGATGTGTTTTTCTGGTTTTGGTATCAAGGTAATACTAGTCTCATAGAATAAGTTTGGAAGTATTTCCTCTTCCTCTACTTTTCAGAATAGTTTATGTAGAATTGATACTAGTTCTTCTTTAAATGGCTGGTAAAATTTAGCTATGAAGCCATCAGGTCTTGGGCTTTTCTCTCCTGGAAGACTTTTTATTATAGTCTCAATCTTGTTGCTTGTTATTAAACTGTTCAGGTTTTAGATTTCTTTATGGTTAATACTGGTAGGTTGTATGTGTCTAGGAATTGATTAATTTCTTCTAGTTTTTCCAATTTATTGGCACATAGTTGCTCATAGTAGTAATAATCCTTTGAATTTCTGTGGTATCAGTTGTATTGTCTCCCTTTTCATCTCCAACTTAATTTATTTGAGTCTTCTCTCTTTTTTTCTTAGTCTGGCTAAGGGTTTGTTGATTTTGTTTATCTTTTCAAAAAACCAGCTTGTTGTTTCTTTGATCTTTCATATTGTTTTCTTTGTTTCCATTTCATTTATTTTCACTCTGATCTTTATTATTTCTTTTCTTCTGCTGATTTTGAGTTTGGTTTGCTCTTGCTTTTCTGGTTCTTTAAGGAGCACCTTGACGTTATTTATTTGAAGGCTTTGTACTTTTCTGATATATGTGCTTATAGGTATGAGCTTTCTCTTAGTACTGCTTTTGCTGTATCCTAGGTTTTGGTATGTTTGGTTTCCATTGTCATTTGCTTCAAGAAATTTCTCAATTTTCTTCTTAATTTCTTAATTAACCAATAGTTTCCAGAATTCCTCTTGTTATTATTTTCTGGTTTTATTCCATTGTGGCCAGAGAGATGCTTGATATAATTTCTTTTTCTTTTGAATTTTTAAAGACTTATTTTGTTGCTCCACACATAGTCTATCTTTGAGAATGATCCATGTGCTGAAGAGAAGGATATGTATTCTGCAGCCACTGGACAAAATGTTCTGGAAATATCTATTAGGTCAATTTGGCCTAGGATGCAGATTAAGTCCAATGTTCTTTGTTGATTTTCTGTCTGGATGATCTAGTCCAATGCTGAAAGTGGGGTGTTGAAGTCTTCAACTATGATTGTATTGGGGTATATCTCTCTTTATCTCTAATAATATTTGTTTTATATATCTCGGTGCTCCAGTGTTGGGTCCAATGTATTTACAGTTGTTTTTAAGCTCTTGCTGAATTGACCCCTTTATCATTATGCAATGACATTCTTTGTCTCTTTTTATAGCTTTTGTCTTGAAATCTATTTTGTCTGATATAAGTATAGTGACTCATGATCTTTTTTGTTTTCTATTTGCATAGAAGATCTTTTTTCATCCCTTTATTTCATCTCTTTATAGGTGATGTGTGTTTCTTGTAGGCAAGAGATAGCTGGTTCTTGTTTTTTATCCATTCAAAGATCCATTTTATCTTTGTCTTTGTCTTTTGATTAGAGAGCTCAGTTCATTAGTGAAGGTGATTTTCTCTGATGGTATGTTTTTAATTTCTTGGTTTTTATTTTTTTGGTATGTGTTGTATCCTTTCCGATTTGAGGTTATCATGAGGCTTGGAAATAATATTTTAAAACCAACTATTTTAAATTAATGACAATACTGAATGCACAAACAAACCAACTGACGAGCAAAAATAATACAAACTGTGTAATTTAATTTCATCTCCCTATTTTTTAACTTTTTGTTGCTTCTGTTTATTTCTTGTACTGTCTATGACTTGAAAAGTTATAGTTTTTATTTTTGATTGGTACATCTTTTAGTCTTTTTACTTAAGACATGAGTAGTTTATACACCACAATTACAGTGTCATAATATTCTGTATTTTTCTGTGTACTTACCATAATATTAACAGTGAGTTTTATAACTTTAGGTAATTTATGTTTACTCCTTAATGTCTTTTTATTTCAGGTTGAAGAACTTCCTTTAGTAACTCTCAAAGGACAGGTATGGTGTTGATAAAATCCCCTAGCTTTTGTTTGTCTGGAAAAGTCTTTATTTCTCCTTCATGTTTGAAGGCTGTTTTCACCGGATATATTACTCTAGGACAAACATCTTTAGGTTGTTTATTTGAAGTTTTTCTATGTTTTTGATGTAGGCACTTATCTGTAAACTTTCTGTAAACCTAGCCGTAAACTTTCCTCTTAGTACGGCTTTTGCTGCATCATAGGTTCTGGTATGTTTTGTTTCCACTGTCATTTGTTTCAGGAAAGTTTTCAATTTCTTTCTTCATTTCTTCATTGACCCATAGTTTCCAGAATTATTCTTGTTATTCATTTCTAGTTTTATCCCATTGTGTTCAGAGAAGATTTTTCCTTCAGCACTTAAAATACGTCATGCCTCTCTCTCTTGGACTGTAAGGTTTCCACTGAAAGTCTGCTGCCAGACATATCGGTGCTCTATTATATGCTATTTGTTTCTTTCCTCTTGCCACCTTGAAGATCCTTTTTTCATCCTTGACATTTGTGAGTTTAATTATTGGATGTTTTGAGGTAGTCTTTTTTGGGTTACTTATACTTGTTGTTTTATAACCCTCTTGTACTTGAATATTGATATCTATCTCTAGGTTCGTGAAGTTCTCTGTTATTATCCCTCTCAATAAACTTTATACACCTGTCTCTCTCTCTTCCTCCTTTTCATAGTCAATAACTCTTAGATTTCCCCTTTTGAGACTATTTTCTAGATTCTATAGGCATACTTTTTCGGTTCTCTTTTCTTTTATCTCCTCTGACAGTGTATTTTCAAATAGCCCATCAAGCTTACTAATTCTCACTTCTATTTAATCAATTCTGCTGTTAAGAGACTCTGATGCATTCTACAATATGTCAATTGTGATTTTCAACTCCCGAATTGCTGCTTCTTTTTAATTATTTCAATCTCTTTGTTAAATTTATCTGATAGAATTCTGAGTTATTTCTCTGTGTTACCTTGAATTTCGTTGAGTTTGCTCAAAACAGCTATTTTACATTCTCTGTTGGAAAGATCATGTATCACTGTCTCTCCAAGATTGTTCCTTGATGTCTTATTTAGTTTGGTTGGTGAGGTCATGTTTTTCTGAATGATCCTGATGCTTATGGATATTCGTTGGTATCTGGGCATTGAAGAATTAGGTATTTACTGTAGTCTTCACAGTCTGGGCTTGTTTGTACCCATTTTTCTTGGGGAGGCTTTCCAGGTATTTAAAGGGACTTGGGTGTTGTGATCCAAGTTCTTGATCTCTGTAGCGGTATCTGCATTGGGAGCACCCAAACCTAGGAATGCTATGGCTCTTGCAGACTTGTAGATACCACCGGAATGGTCTTGGATAAGATCCAAAAGAATTCTCTGGATTACCAGGCAGAAACCCTTGTTCTTTTCTTTCACTTTCTCCCAAACAAATGGAGTCTCTTCCTCTGTGTTGAGCTGCCTGGTGCTAGGGGAGGGGTGACACAAACACCCCAGTAGCTATCACCACTGAGACTGTGCTGGATGTGACCTGAAACCAGCACAGCACTGGGTGGGTCTTTTCTATGGCTTGTGGTAATCATTAGCCTGGCTACCTCCTGTATTCACTCAAGACCCTAGGGCTCAACACTCAGCAGATGGTGAGATCAGTCAAGTTTGTGTCCTTCCTTTCAGGGCGGCAATTTTCCCTTAACTACAGGTGAGTACAGAGATGTCATTTAGGAGACAGGGCCTGGAGTCAGAAGCCTTAGGAATCTGCCTAGTTCTCTATTCTACTGCCGCTGAGCTGGCACTCAAGCCACAATACAATGTCCTTCCCACTCTTCCCACCGCTTTTCACAAGCAGAGGAGTCTTTTCCCCTGGCCGCCACTGCCCAAGGCCTGCAGTGAGTACTATCTGGCTATTTTTGATGTTCAGTCAAGGCCCAGTCAGCATGAGATGAGTATGGCCAGGGCAGTGGACTCCCATGTGGCTCAGGGCATGTCCAGAAATGCCTTCCAAAAACTAAGGTCTAGAACTGGGGACCCAAGAACCCAGTTGGTACTCTTCCCCACTGTGACTGAATTGGTACCTAAGCAGCAAGACAAAGTCCCCTTACTCTTCCGTTTCCTGTTCTCAAGCACAAGGAGTCTCTCCTCATAGACAACACAGCTGGGTATGTGCTGGGTCACACCTGAAGTCAGCATGTCTCAGTGTCTCACACAAAGTTCATGGTGTGTACTACCTGGCCACCACTGCTGATTATTCAAGGTCTAAGAACCCTTTAGTTAGCAGGTGATGAATCCTGTCAGGACTGGGTCCTTCCCTTCAAGGCAATGGTTTCACTTCTGGCCCAGGGTATACCTAGAAATATCATCCATGATCTGGGGCTTGGAATGGAGGCCTCAGGATTCTGCCTGGTGCCCTATCCCTACTGTGGCTGAGCTCATATCCAAGTTGCAAGACAAACTCCTTTTTACTTTTTCCTCTCCTCTCTCAAGTGGAAGGAAGAATTATCTCCTAGAACTGCCAGCTGCACTCCCTGGGGTTGGAGGAGAGGTGGCACAAATCCTTTGGCTATCCCAGCTGTTTTCTCACTAGGTCATGTGCTCCGAACCCAGCACAGCATCAGAACTTGCCCAGGAATTGCAGTCCTTGTGGCCTAGGCGGCTTTTCAAGTTTATTTAGAACCTGAGATCACTTTAGCCTGTGGTGATGAGGCTTGCTAGAACTCAAGTTCTGACTGCTTGGATGGGTGATTCCCCTCTGGCTAGGGCTGCTCTAAATGCTTTCTCTGTAGGCACCAGTTGAGTTCTGCCCAGTGCTGCTTTCCAGAGTGACAGGACAGCACTGAGTCCCAATACAAAGTCCCATGATCATTATGCTTTCCCTCCTCCAAGTGCATAGATTCTCTGTGCCACATGGCCACTGCCAGGGGATGGAGAAGGAGTATTGTTGGCAATTGAAGACAGTCATCCCTACCCTATTCAGTGCCCCTTTCAGTAATATGAAGTTAAAACCAGGTCCTGTGATAGCTCACCTGATTTTTGATTCTTATGAAGGTGTTTTTTTTGTGTAGATAGTTGTTAAATTTGGTGTTCCTGCCAGAAGGAAGATCAGTGGAGGCTCTTTGGCCATCTTGTTTCACCTCCCTCCTCCATTGTCCTTTAGATAAGACCAAAATCTTCCCTAGCCTACAAAGACGGATCACTTTAGTTCATCTTGTACTTCTTTACCCCTTAGTCACTGAAAGTCAAGAGATGTTTAATCTCTTGCAGGTACCATGTACCTTGCCACTTTACCAAATCTGTAGAGCCTACCAGCATCAGACTGCACAGATTTAAGGTCTTACACACCAGCTCTCTTCTTCAAGGGAGACTCTTCCAACTTTCCCTAATTTACACCTTCCTGTGATTTCTAAAATCAGCACTTCCTTAAGGAAGCCCTTATTAGCCTCTGCATCTTGGTCAATTACCTCATGTTTTTGTTGCATTATCTATCCTTTAGGGATTCCATTTGCAGAGTTGCAGTTTTCTATCTGTGTAATCATTTGACTAACAGCTGCCTCTCTCACTATATGGTCAACACCCTGTGAACAAGTACTTTTTGTTTTTACTCACACTATATTCCTTCCACCAAACATTTGCTAAATAATGAATGAAGCATTTATAGTGTTCTAAGTATTCTTCTAAGTGATTTATAAACCTTAACTTCTTTTTTCTTTTCATAAATACTATGAGGGAGGTAGAATGATTTTATTCTGTAAGTCAAGATAATTTAAGTTACCTTGTGGTAAAGATAGCCTCCCAAATCCAGTGATTTAAGATGACCTCAGCCAAAGTTTTTTTCTCGCTTATGTTTCATGTAACATACAGGTTAGCAGATGGAAGGCATTATTGTAGTTATTCAGAGACTCAGGTTAGATGTTTCATCTTGACACATGCTTCTGAATTATTGCAGAAGCGAAGACAGATGATGGAGAATCATGTCCCAGATCCTAGATGCTTCTACCTAGAAGTGACACACTTGGGAAAAGCAAGTTGCCTAGCCATGTCTAACTACAAGGGGGCAGAGGTATACAGTCATAGCAGAGACCTATCAAAAAGAGAATCATAAATATTTGGTGATCAGATAAAAAATTGGTCCACTGCATTTATTATTTTCACTTTAAAACGAATAAATAGACATACAGAGCAGCAGCTTGCTTAAAAACAGAGGAGTCAGAGCTTGAATTTGGAAGGTTTGCCCACAAACCCCTACCTCAGATCTCTATGTTATTTTTCTTTTTCCACACTGGTACCTAGACATTTCCATTCCAGGAAAGAATGGTTAACCATGTCTCTGTCATTGCTTTTGCTCCCAAAGGAAAGGAATCAAATCAATTGCTGCTATATCCAGAGTTTCACCCTCTGAAGATCATAAAAATGAAGACATTTCTTTAGAAAGTTCACAGTCAGAAGCTGATATGCCAGCGATCTCTTTTTTTTATTTCCAACTTTTAGGTTCAGGGGGTACATGTGCAGGTTTGTTACATGGGTAAATTTCATGTCATGGGGTTCGGTGTGCAGATTATTTCATCACTCAGGTAATGAGTGATTCTGTTCCCATCCTATACCCTAAAGTAGGCTCCGCTTTCTATGATTCCCTTCTTTGTGTTCATGTGTACTCAATGTTTACCTCCCACTTATTGGTGAGAACATGCAGTATTTGGTTTTCTGTTTGTGCATTGATTTGCTTAGGATAATGGCCTTCAGCTCCATCCATGTTGCTGCAAAGAATGATACTTCATTCCTTTTCATGACTGCACAGTATTCCATGGTGTATATATACCACATTTTCTTTATTCAGTCCACTGGTGATGGTACATAGGTTGATTCTATGTCTTTGTTATTGTGAATAGGGCTGCAATGAACATACGCATGAATGTGCTTTATGGTAGAATGATATATATTCCTTTGAGTATATACCCAGTAATGGGGTTGCTGGGTTGAATAGTAGTTCTGTTTTAAGTTCTTCGTGAAATCTCCAGACTGTTTTCCACAGTGACTGAACTTTACGTTCCCATCAGCACTGTATCAGTATTCCCTTTTCTCTGCAACCTCACCAGCATCTGTTATTATTTAACTTTTTAATACTAGTCATTCTGACTGGTGTAAGATGGTCTCTTACTGAGATTTTGATTTGTATGCACCTAATGATTAGTAACATTGAGCACCTTTTCATATGTTTGCTGGATGTGTATATGTCTTGTTTTGACAAGTATCTGTTCATGTCTTTTACTCATATTTTAATGAGATTATTTGTTTATTTGTTTAAGGTCCTTATAGATTCTGGATATTAAACCTTTGTTGGATGCATAGTTTGCAAATATTTTCTACCATTCTGTAAATTGTCTGTTTACTCTGTTTCTGTTAGTTTCTGTTGCTGCATATAGTTTCTTTTGCTGCATAAACTAAACTGTTTAATTTAGTTAGGTCCTACTCATCAGTTTTTGTTTTTGTTACAATTGCTTTTGTAGCCTTCCTCATGAAATCTTTGCCATGGCCTATGTCCACAGTGGTATTTCCTCAGTATTCTTCTAGGATTTTTATAGCTCTAGGTTTTAAGCCTTTCATTCATCTTGAGATGATTTTTGTCAAAGGCGAAAGGAAAGGATCCAGTATCAGTCTTCTGAATATGGCTAGCCTGTTATGCCAGCATCATTTATTGAATAGGGAGTCCTTTCCCTGTTGCTTGTTTTTGTCAACTTTTCAAAGATCAGATGGTTGTAGATGTATAGCTTTATTTCTGGGTCCTCTAACCTGTTCCATTAGTCTACATGTCTGTTTTTATAACAGTACCATGCTGTTTTGGTTACTGTAGCCCTGTAGTATAGTTTGAAGTTAAGTAACATGATGCCTCCTGCTTTGTTCTTTTTGCTTAGGATTGCCTTAGCTATTCAGGCTCTTTTTTGGTTCCATATTAATTTTAGAATAGTTCTTTTTTCTAATTCTGTGAAGAATGTCATTGATAGTTTGATAGGAATAGCACTGAATCTGTAGATTGCTTTGGGAAGTATGATCATGTTAACAATATTGATTTTTCCTATCCATGAATTCAGAATGTTTTTCCAATTCCATTTCCATTTGTTTCTGTCATCTCTGATATCTTGAGCAGTTTTATAATTTTCATTGTAGAGATGTTTCACCCCCTCGGTTAGCTGCATTCCTAGGTATTTTATTCTTTTTTTTTTTTTCTTGGCTATTGTGAATGGGATTGCATTCTTGATTTGGCTCTCAACTTGGACTTTATTGGTATATAGAAATGCTATGAATTTTTGTTGGGTTTTTCTCTGTCCCTTTACTTTGAGCCTATGGATAACATTGCATGTGAGATGGATGTCTTAAAGACAGCATATAGTGTTACTTCTTTATCCATCTTGCTACTCTATGCCTTTTAAGTGGGCACATTTAGCCTGTTTACATTCAAGATTAGTAGTAGTATGTGTGGATTTGATCCTGTCATCTTGTTGTTACCTGGTTCTTACACAGATTTGATTGTGTAACTGCTTTATAATGAAAGTGGTCTATGTACTTAAATGTGCTTTTGTGGTCACTAGTAATGGTCTTTTGTTTCCATGTGTAGTACTCCATTAAAAACCTTATAAGGTAGGTCTGGTGGTAACTAATTCTCTTAACATTTGCTTGTCTGAAAATAATTTTGTCATTCACTTACAAAGCTTAGTTTGGCTGGATATGAAATTCTTGTTTGGAATTTCTTTTTTTAAGAATGGCGAGGCCAGGCACAGTGGCTAATGCCTGTAATCCCAGCACTTTGGAAGGCCAGGGTGGGTGGATCACAAGGTCAGGAGATTGATACCATCCTGGCTAACACAGTGAAACCTCGTCTCTACTGAAAATACAAAAAATTAGTTGGGTATGGTGGTGGGTGCCTGTAGTCTCAGTTATTCAGGAGGCTGAGGCAGGAGAATGACATGAACCTGGGAGGCAGAGCTTGCAGTGAGCCAAGATCGCGTCACTGCACTCCAGCCTGGGCAACAGAGCAAGACTCAATCTCCAAAAAGAAAAAAAGAATGCTGAATATAGGTCCCTGATCTCTTCAGACTTGTAAGGTTTCTGCTGAAAGGTTCACTGTTAGCCTGATGGGGTTCCCTTTGTAGGTGACCTGTCTTTCTTTCTAGCTGCCTTTAATATTTTTTCTCTCATGTTGACCTTGCAAAATCTAATGACTATGTGTCTTGGAGATGCTTGTCTTGTATAGTGTCTTGCAAGGGTTCTCTGAATTTGCTGAATTTGAATGTTGTCCTCTGTAGCAAGGTTGTGTAAATTTTTATAGACAGTATCCTCAAGTATGTTTTCCAAGTTACTTGCTCTCTCTTTCTATCAGGGACTCCAAAGAGTTGTAGGTTTCATGTTTTTACATAATCTCATCTTTCTCAGAGGGTTTGTTCATTCTTTTTCTTTATTTTTGTCTGACTGAGTTAATTCAAAGAATCGATCTTTGAGCTCTGAAATTCTTTCCTTGGCTTTGTCTATTTTGCTGTTAATACTTCTGATTTTATTATGAAATTCTTATAGGAAGTTTGTCAGTTCTGTCATACCACTTTGGTTCTTTCTTAAAATGGCTATTTCATCTTTCAGTTCTTGTATTGTTTTATTGGATTCCTTAGATTTTTTGAATAGGGTTTCAACTTTCTCCTCAATCCTGATGGTCTTTGTTGCCACCCAGGTTCTGAATTCTGTGTCTGTCATTTCAGTCATTTCAGCCTGGTTAAGAACCATTGCTGGAGAGTTAGTGCCGTCGTTGGAAGGTAAGAAGACACTCTAGCGTCTTGACTTGCCAGGGTTCTGGGATTCATTTCTCATCTTTATAGTTTAATGAGAATTTTTCTAATCTTTGAAGTTGCCTTCCTTTGTATGAGACTTTTTGCCTTTACTTTCCTTGATGGCCTTGGGGTTTGATTGTGATATAAGTTGGGTTCAGTCTGGTAGCTTTGTTTCTGGATGACTTCGGGGGCTAAGGCTCAGCTCAGTACTGCTGGGCTGTATTCTCCAATGCTGGGGGGTGGGGACCAGGCCCATGGCTTTTTTCTTTGTCCCCTCAAGATTAAGCACCTGTTGATCTTGGGGGCAAAGGTTTTCCTGGTCCTCTGGCAACAACACTGTGATGAGGGGTGCCAGCAAAATTGTTTCATCAGGGTGGTGGCAGTAGGTCCCATGCTGATGTTCCAGCAGTGGCAGAGTCACACCGCAGCAGGGTCCACACACATATGCATGCCCTGGTGGCAACAGAGTGGCAGCATGGCAAGCACCATATGTGTATGCTTGTGCTGGCAGTGAAAGATTGGCAGGTTACATGCACTGTTGGTGATAGGGTGGCAAGGTTGGTGCACATGCCAGTGACAGTGGGGCAACAAGTTCTACATACTTGCACGCACTGGAAAGCAGTGGAGGGAGGCTGCAGGCAAGTGCCTGCTGATGAGGACCCATCTGCAGAAGCTCTTTCATGGTTAAGTGGGGTCCATCAGAAAAGGATTTATGAAGGTAGCTGTTGGGAAGGACCTGGTTGGGCATCTGAGTCTGTACTGCAAGTGGGCGTGGCCATGAGGGACCCTGAGACAGGCTGTCAGACAGGGGGCGTGCTCAGACCAGACTAGCCTCATCTCACAGGCAAGATAGTCTTCTTCTGTTCAGGTCTGACAGTCAACAAAAGCCAAAGCTACCCCAAAAGAGCATGGTGAGCTTTGAGAGATGGGCATTTCTGGCCATGTTCCACTGCAGCCTCTCCTGCGCCAAACATTCTGGGCTGGACACAAGCTGCAGTCCTGTTCTTAACAATTCTCCAAGCAGCTCTCCCTGTCAGTTCAAATGTCCAAGGGGTTCATGGCTTCTCCTGCAGCTAGGATCCTGGAGGTCCGTGGTGAGAGTGGGCCACACTATGCCTATTTAACTCATCCCTTCTCCAGTAGCTGCTCAGGGCCAGGAGTACGTTCCAGTGCTCAGCAACCCCATGCAGGGTTCCCAGCTTCCTCTCCCTTCAGTCCAGGGTCTGCACCCTTCCTCTGTTCATTCTCAACGCCTTCTTTCTGAAGATATGCTAGGACTGTGCCAATCTTCTAGGTGGTCTGGTCTCCGTGGAAGATGCTCTTCCTGGCTGCATCTAGTCCATCATCTTGGCTCTTCTCTGTAGTCAAATGTTATCCTCAAACATAAACTGAAAAAAACTGATCTTATTAAAGGTTTTTCTGATAGTTTCTGCCAGTGATTTGCATGAGTCAATTATGTCTACTATTTTTTTTTGAAACGGAGTCTTGCTCTGTCCCCAGGCTGGAGTGCAATGGTGCGATCTCGGCTTACTGCAACCTCCACTTCCCGGATGAAGCAAATTTTCCCACCTCAGCGTCCGGAGTAGCTGGACCACGGGCACGCGCCACCATCCCCGGCTAATTTTTGTATTTTTAGTACAGACGGTGTTTCACCACGTTAGCCAGACTACTCTCGAACTACTGACCTCAAGTGATCCATCTGCCCGTCTCAGCCTCCCAAAATGCTGGGATTACAGACCTGAGCTACCACGTCTGGCCTATGTTTACTAATTTTTAATCAGAAATACATTCCCCTGTGTAGTGTCACTCTGGACCCTTAAATGAATTTGAGAACATGGTGAGTAGTTAACTCTAAAGCTCTAAATTTACTTGGGCTTTTATGAAAATAAAACCCAAAACTAGCATTTACGTAAGAGAGTAAGCAATAAGCTATTTACTTATTTGCTTTCAACCATAGGACAAGAGAAAAATAATGGAAAATTTGAGTGTGTTTTTATTAATTATGTACTGGCTAATATTTTAAATAAACTTGTAATTTTGACTGATAATTTTATAATTTATTTTGCCAAATATCAGGAAATACTTTTTTCAAAATAAAAAAATTCAGGCAAGATACCATATAGACCTTGCCTATCCCAATATCAATTACTTAAGAATAAGATTTATTACTTATTCAATGAATATTTTGTAAATATTAATATTTAACCAAAATAGTCATATTCATATTATCTGCTCACAATCTTTTCTGTGCTCACATTAAAGACAATTTCTTACTTTTCAAGTAGAGATGAATTATAATAATTTCTGTATGGAAATGATTAGCATACTGTGTTTTTTCCCTATTATAGAAATGTAAATATTATAATAATAGAATAATGCTCTTTGGGACAAAACTCTGAAACTAAAGATAGAAAAAGCATAAAGTACAATAAAACATTAATATTGAAGGAATTGTTTGTGGGCATGTGTGTATTTGCTGCCAGCATACTTTTGAAAAGTTCTGTATTCCTCATTTTAAAATATACATTTTTAATGGACTAGATTGTAAGGCGGTTGATATGGTTTGACTGTGTCCCCACCCATATCTCATCTTGAATTCCCAGGTGTTGTGGGAGGGACCCAGTAGGAGGTAACAGAATCATGGGGGCAGATCTTTCCTGTGCTGTTCTCATGACAGTGAATAAGTCTCATGAAATCTAATGGTTCTATAAAGGGGAGTTTCCCTGCACAAACTCTTTCTTTGCCTGCCACCATCTATGAAAATTCCTCTTTGTTCCTCCTTGCCTTCTGCCATGATTGTGACGCCTCCCAGCCATGTGGAAATGTAAGTCCGTTAAACCTCTTTCTTTTGTAAATTGCCCAGTTCGGGTATGTCTTTATTAGCAGCATGAAAACAGACTAATACAATAGACATTGATTATTAAGTATTTATCCTTATGTAAATGCTATGATAACTAACAAAACCCCACAAAGGACTGAAATAGGTCTGCAACAGAGGCTTATACAGACTTCAGTGTTTGTTTCAGGGAAAAAGCAGGCAAATGTGCCATTTACCCTGGAGAGTCTTGGGGAGAAGACTCCATAGAGAGTAGTTTTCCCTTTTCTGAGTGGTGCTGTCAATATCTTGGTATTCCAGGATTCTAGGTGACAGAGGCCAGTTTAAGTCTCAGCTAACTATAAGTGACTCCCACTAAAATCAGCCAGAGAGATACATGAGCATCTTGTCCAAGCAGGATGATCTTTCGTCTCTGCCACAGAACCTGAATTTGGATATATTTACATATCTCTACAGAATATTTGCCTGTTTAACCCTCTCAGAAAACTGCCTAAAAAACTGATAATGTTTTATAGGTCCTTAATCCCACTTTCCCTAAATGAATAAAATTCCCTTCAAGCCTCTGAAAGTAGCAATCTAGATGTTTACAGTGTGCTTCTGTTTAGTTACCTTATACTGCTGTCCCTTCCTCGATTTTAGTTTCACGAAGGTCTTCCCACTTTAACACCATTTACTGACCAGGATCTCTCTCTCATTTACTTCCGTCCCTCTGTCTCTTTCTATCATACCTCCTTTTATATGACACTAGACTCTGCAAAACCCCCTTGGAAATGAGGCCACTTCCTGTTAAGTGATCCTGGGGAATGTGGAATGTAAAGACAACTGAGAATAAGGTAGTGTGTCCTGTTGTAAAGGTACATAAAAGCTGTAAAACATGAGAGCAGGGCAGGGGGCACGGGTGGGAGAGGAGGGTGGTGAGTTTTGCCATGTGCTGTTTCTCTCCAGATCTGCTTTTTTAAAGTCACTTCTGGCCCCTTGGCCAATCTGCACTTAATTACCTGTTCCTGCTCTATTCCCCAGACAGCCAGCAGTGTGGTCAGTCTATTCCCCATCCCTCTGTGAGGCCCAGCTCTGGGGTGAAGCTGATGTATTACAAATGCCTTGTGGACCAAAACAATGTATGTGTCTGCTGGGATTTTCACTAAGTGGTCAGGATGCCAACCACAGTCCTGATCATTTTAAATGGCTTGTGATCTGAGGCTAGGGAGATGCTCATTAGTGGCCATAGGAGTCCAGCGTCAGGGACAGATTGAATTAAGTCGCTCTGCTTTCTGCCAGCACAAGCATGAATAGAAGAGACCGCGTCAATAAAAGTTCCTGAGATGTAGCCATAGAATAAGGTACTTGTGGATGATTATAAACATTTTGCCCTGTGGTGACTCTCCTCTATCAAACCTACTCCAAGCCTGATAAGCGCTGCCTCTTTAGGAGTCATTAATTTCCCTGAAAATTTAAACAGCTGTCACTTGTGATCCTCCTCAGGTGCTCATGTGGGAGAGATTAGCTTGTGTTTATAAGCCGATCTGTTCATTAAGCGCCTGCCGGTGTGGAACCCCCTCCACAGACTGTGAGTCAGGCCTACAGATCTCCCACAGATAATTGGGGGCTGCTGCAAATTACACAGTGGTACTGCTGGCCCCAAGGATGGTGTGGTCTTATTAACATCAGCTGGGTACAGCACACCATTTTAATGATTTCCAGTAAACCAAGCAAGCCCTCAGAGCTCCATGAGCATTTGGGCACTGACAGTTAAAGAGATTGCACAGGTTTGGGTTTGCTGTAGTTACTGTCAACTTCTTTCTCATTAACGCTTGAAAATCTTGGTTTCACTCTAAGATGCAGTGATGCTTCCATGGTCTGTTTTGATGTTCAAATTAGTTCTGGTGCTTTTGATGGCTATGATAGTAAAAAAAGATACTTCATGAAGCTATGTGGCTCCCAAAGGAGGAAGAACATTTTGGCAGTGATTTCTACATTCATACTCGTGTTTTAGATAGCATTTTCCATTTATGTAATCTTTTAATGCAATTTGGTGTATTTCTGTGTTCTCTAATGTTACTAAGTTCTTGCAAACTAATAAAAAATGTTATATTTTGACATTTTAAACAGAAGTTTTAAACTTATTGAAATTTTTTTGTCTAGATCTTTAAATAGTTTGGACAATTTGTTTTCTTGTCCAATAAACATATAGGTGAGACATTTATATTATTTTCAGTAACAAAATGCTAGATGCCAGAGAGGAAACATTTCCAAATTTCTTCAAAATGCTGTCTCCATTGCAGGATTTTATTTTGAAGAGCAGTGACTCATACTCATTGTTGGAACATCTAACTTTAACTCCCACAGACAGCTTAAATGTATTTATAGGGAAAAAATTTTTCTTGGGAGGACGGTATGGGTAGTCATTGTAATCACATTGAAAAGACTGGCAGATTTTACACATTTAAAAGAAATGTATCCTGTCTTTATGTTCAAAAACTCTTATAAGAACTGGGCCACAAGATAAAACAGCAAATCCTTGAAGTACAAAAGATTTTCCTGATCTTTTTCTGCCTCATCCCATATATTCTAAATTTTTCTTTTCTAAAGCCTTATTTGTATAAAATTTATTATAGTGATGACATCTTGTGGCTTGAAGGGCACCTCTGGCTTTAACTTCTTTCCTACCTTAGTTGGCCTATGAATGAGGCAGGAAGCAGTCTTTTGTAGGGTGCAATTTCTATAAGTTTAACCTCCAATCCTTTTATGATATGTAGTGAAGGCAGTGGCTCCAGTAGAAGTTATATGATGTAGTCTTAAAAGCATTGTTTTATTAAGTAATTTTTATACAGTTGAGAATCTAACTTCTTTTTTGCATCTTTCCTTTCATGGCTGATAGGAATAAAAAAGCTGTCTTCTTGACAGATATAAGCTGAGACATGAGGGAATATCACTATGTTCATCTAACTTATACGAAACCTCTGTCGTGCTGGACCGCCCTTAGTTTCAAGACGGATGGCACCAGATTCAAGAGGCCAAAGGAGAGACATGGAGCCAGTAAATGAGACATAGGGTTTTATTGGCATGAAACTTACTTACAGGGATGGTCCAGTGGCCTCAGGCTGCACAGGAGCACCTTAACCACTTGCAAAAATCACGCAGTTTATATAGCAGTTTCACTTAGCACCCTCTTCCTAACAACTTCTACCTGGCAACTCTCACTTACCCCAAAATAAAGGGCCTTGATCCCCCATATGCCTGTGTTCCACAGGACAGGCTGAGGGTTCAGGTGTTTCTCATTGAAAAGGAATGAATCTCTGGGTTGGCCACTCCTGGCTTCCTTAGCTTCGAACTCTGGACACACATTCAGGTGCATCTGTCATACAAGATCATTCTCAGAGCATGCTTACGTTAAGTTCTTGGTATCAAGTACACCTACCATACAACCTCCTATACTTTGTAAGGTGCTGCTTATTTTGGCAACACTTCAGCAGTGTTTTCTATGCATCTTATTTTGGCAACTCTTCAGCAATGCTTTCTATGCATCATCCAAATCTATTTGTTGATATAGAAATGTTTTGCAGTTTTTCAGTATATTGATTTCTATTAACTACATCAGATATTTTTACTAGGAGGAGAATATATTTCCCTGGTGATATGCGACTTTCACCATTAACTAAGAAACCACAGAAATGACTTTTAAATAAACAAAATATATTAAATATAGTTCAATGTTATAAATAAATGTTTCTGATTTGAGAAAGCATGACTTTAAACATTGATAAAAATGACTGTGCTATATTGTATATGTCTACGTTAAAACTGTCTTAACTTCTTCTAATCATGAGTTAATATCTTAAGGTATAATATATCCTCATTGTTAGATTCATTGATAAAAATTGTGACTGTCTATTGTTAAAAATAATGAAGGTAAACCCATATTTCAAACAGTGTTCTTTTAATTAAGATCTTTTTATACATGACTACATGATCTTTCTTTCACATATAATGTGGCTGATAAAAAATTTATAATAGCAGCTAGCACATTAGTTGCCTTTTATCTGGTGTTTTGCTTGTGCTTGAGTTAGCATTTTTTAATCTGTTGGGTTATTTGCAACATTCGTTTTAATCTACTTGACATTTTGTGAGAGTAAATTCATTTGAAACCAGAGAATCTCTTGGTTCTTTTAATAGGATCCCCCAAAACAAAATGTCAGAATACAATTGACCCTTGAACAATATGAATTTAAACTGCATGGCTCCACTTATACCTGAATTTTAAAAAAATAGATATATTAGAAAAGTTTTTGGAGATTTGTGATAATTTGAAAAAAACTTGCAGACAAACCATGTAGCCTTTTTAATATTGAAAAAATTAAGAAAAAGTTAGATATGTCATAAATGCGTAAAATATATGTAGATACTAGTCTATGTGTTAATTGATTATTATTGTTATTTGGCTAAAGCTTCTGGTCAACAGTAAGCCATTAGTAGTTAGGTTTTGGGGGAGTCAAAAATTATCTGCAGATTTTCAACCATGCAGAGAGGGTTGGTGCCTCTAACCCTAAGTCATTCAATGGTCAACAGTACATTGGAAACAAGCATGTGAGAAAGTGTATTGTTGTAGCCCCTGTTATGTTTTGAAAGTAACTCCTCTCTTACCTTGGGATACTTTGCTCATTACATGTGGCAGACAGTTCTGATACAGACTGAATGAGGGGGAATGTCTACCTACACAGCAAAGCTTAGTTAACATTCGTATTGCTTAGATTAACAAATAAGGCTTTAGTGTTTTTCCCCAAACCTAACAAATTGTCTTTCATTAATGCCCTTCAGGGGACTACTCCCTGGGAGAAGATAAAAAGTATCTTTGCCTCCTAATTCTTTATATAGTTCTGGCTCTGGCTACCAGAGACTGTAATAGGATTAGCAATGATGTGACTTTAGTTAGTGATTTTCTGTTTTTGTGGATCAGCTTTGATCTTAGTAGAAAAAAGTATATAATCATACGGTAAATCTTCTGGTGGAACCTATACTGCTATATCCAAACTGAAAAATGTTGGAGGTTTTAAAATAAAAATAAAATATGTATTACTGAGACACATTGTGTGTGTGTGTGTGTGTGTGTGTGTGTGTGTGTCTGTGTAGATGTATGTGTAGTTGAATACTGAATATTTCATGTATATATTTGTGAGGGAGAAGCTTGAGTTTTTAAAGACTTCTAAGATGACCTGGACTGTCCTACAAAAGTAAGAGATTCCCAGGGAGCAACTAATGTCTGTGCTCTTACATTTTCTTTACTGAAATGAACACCAAAAAGAAGAAAATCCCCAAACTCTATGAAAGATTTACTTTTAAATAAAATATGGCTTTTATAGAACAGTAGAAAACTTTGTGGGTTTTTTTTTTTTCCTGGTATCTTTAAAAGAAAATACTTGCGACTCAGGTATATATGCTAAATTATCTTAATCTTTAAAAAGTGAAATTCAATTAGTAACTAAACATTTTAATGTATTTGAAGAACAAAAATGACTGCTTGGGCAGGGGTCCTTCTTCACCCTGATGAAAATGAGTAAGGCAGGAAAGTGCTCAGGAGGGATGAACCTATATCCTGAGGATTAGAAAGAAACAACTGCATCTGTTTCTGAAAATATTTCTCACTTAGATGCTTTTCCCAGACATGTTTTGTGGACTCTCACCTTGGTGAGATGCTTTGTGTTAGTGGACATTTGAAATTATCAGAGAAAAAAGACAATGTATAAACTTTGAGTCAAAGCTAACAAATAAGCAAAATGTGCTGAATCCATCATTTATGTGAAGCATCCCTTTCTTGGAAAGTTTCTAATGCTTCCTGTAAGTAGTCATAACTCAAAATGTCAAGTCATGTGGTGCTGGCTAAAATCCACATTAAATGTTTCATTTTTTTTTCTTTCCATTTGTTTTTTGTTTGAATTCTCTTTTGATGACACGTATTGCTTCATAAAGTTTATGCTCTCTTCTTTCCTTCATAATTGCTTTGTTCTCCATGCTTTTTGTTTCTCTGAATAGAGAATACAGTGTGGGAAGACAGTTAATAGAACATGTATTTTGAACATGGATTTGTTCTTCAAATACATTCAAATATCTAGTTACTAATTGAGTTTCACTTTTTAACTATTAAACTTGGCCATGTTTTAATTTATACCAAATCACATTGAGGAGATCACATCTGTGCCTCAGTTTCCTCACTATAAAAGGCAATTCTATTACTGTGGGTATAGGTTTGGCTGAATGTGGCTCATACCCCAAATAGCAGGGACATCAACCGCTAGAAATTTATTTCTCATTCATATGAAATCTGGGCTGGTATTGTGACTCTGCTCTGGGAAATTACCAGGGCTCTACCACGTGTCAGAGACCAGGCTCTTTCTATCTTGCAGTTTCAGCAACCTTAGAGTACTGCCGCATTTAGATTATCCAAATGACTCACTCCCACTTCTGAATTCCAACTGTAGGAAAAGAGAATACAACCTGGAGGCTGTGCCTGTTGCTTCTACTCTCATCCATTGGCTGAACTTAGTATCTGACCACACATAGCTGCAAGGGGAGGCTAAGAACTGCAGTCTTTATTTTAGATGACTCAGCGCCTCACTGAAAATTGAGGATTTCGTTGTTCTAGAAGAGTGAGTAGTTATTACAGTTTAACTAGCATTATCCACACAGTGCTCACAATTCTTTTAGAGGTCTACAAAGAGGCTTTAATTTTAATTTTTCTTAAAATCAGAAGAAAAGGAATATGATCATAATGGATATATAATAATGGATCCAGCCTGGATTTCATTTGCTTTTATTCTAATGCGGTCATGAAATAAAATTTCTAATGCTTTCTTGTAGAGGAGAAAGACCACAAAGGGAAAATCCTAGGGCCACAAAGTCATGATGTGGCCCAAACCATAGAGATGTTAATAAAACTTTCCATACAATATTGTAAGGGAAGAATTAATGTGATTAAAAATAGATATTAAAATTACTCTTCTTTGTCATTTTGCCTTTATTATTATTACTATTGTATTAGTTTACCCTTAAAGATACTGTTTTTTTCTGAATTTAACATCATCATCTTACTTTTCAGGGAATCTCTTCTTCCATATATAGTCAAACCTACATCTCTGTTGGGGAGACAGTTTGTATAATTTGAGGACAACAAAAAAGCACCTTTGTCTGTAATTCTGTCATCTACTGACTTGCCCTGTTAGAGACACTCCTTTGGGTTAAGGCATTAAGTGTGGGAGGCCCTAGTTGAAAGTTCACGCCACTTGAAAAAATTTCAAAGCAGAATGTGAAATATCTGATCTTTGTCTACCTGTAAAAATAAATACCGAAGTGTATAAAAAATTTCTTATGGCAAGATGGAGTTTTATTTACTATTTTCATATTTATTTAATTTAAAGTTTAAAATAAATAAATTTTATAATTGGAAGCTCCCAATAAATGTAATTTTAAATTTTAAATATATTGTTCAATTGGTAGTTAAAATTAATTAGAATTTATTTTCTTGAATAAGATGATGTATCTTGACCGAGAACAGGCCCCAGAGATAAGGGGTCATGGGATAAATGCAGGTGCTTTAGGAAAAGAATCAGGAAGATACCTGATTTGTGAGGATAATCTATACACTGTTGTTTTTTATTTTTTCAAAAACTGTTAACCGGCAATGTATTTGCATACTGGGATGTGTTTATATTAATAATACATTTCTCTAAATATCAATATTTAAAACTTTAAAAATTAATATCTACATATTTCAGTTGTATTAGTAGCACTTACAGTGGCAACCTGTCTTTATTCATGCTTTCTTGTAAGGTTGTGATTAAAGCTCTAATAATTTTAAATGACCCAATCCTTGCGTTCAAGCTAGTGTGCAGTCTGCATACACTGATGGATAAACACAATACATCTTTCTGAGGCAAACATTTTACTCTATGTAATATGTGCATTAAGACAATCCCTTCCCAATAGGCAAGAATGGTTCTCTTCTTTGGCCTATTTGTAATGCATGAATTTGTTTATTTGAAAATATGTTTGAAATTTACAAGAAATAACAACCCTATTAAAAAGTGGGCAAAGGACATGAACAGATATTTCTCGAAAGAAGACATACGTACAGCCGACAGACATATGAAAAAATACTCAACACCACTGATCATTAGAGCAATGCAAATGAAAATCCCAATGAAATACCATCTCACACCAGTCAGAATGACTATTATTAAAAAGTCAAAAAACAACAGATGCTGGCAAGGTTGTGGAGAAAAAGGAATGCTTTTACGCTGTTTGTAGGAGTGTAAATTAGTTCAACCATTGTGGAAGACAGTTTGTTGAACCCTCAAAGACCTAGAGGTAGAAATACCATTCAACTCAACAATCCCATTACTGGGTATATACCCAAAGGAATAGAAATCATTCTATTACAAAGGTACATGTATGAATATGTTCACTGCAACAGTATTCACAATAGCAAAGCCATGGAATCAACCTACATGCCCATCGCTGATAGATAGGATAAAGAAAAATGTGGTAGATATACACCTTGGAATACTATGCAGTCATAAAAAAGAGATCATGTTCTTTGCAGGGACATGGATGCTGTTGGAAACTAATTTTCTCAGTAAACTAAAGCAGAAACGGAAAACCAAATATCATGTGTACTCATTTATAAGTGGCTGTTGAATGATGAGAACGCATGTACACATGAAGGGGAACAACACACTGGGGCCTGTTGGAGGATGGGGATTGGGAGGAGAGAGAGAATCATGAAGAATAGCTAATGGATGCTGGCTTAATACCTAGGAGATGGGATGATCTGTGCAGCAAACTGCCATGGCACATATTTACCTGTGTAACAAACCTACCCATCCTGCACCTGTACCCCTGAACTTAAAATAAAAGTTGGAAATAAAAAAAAAAAAATATGTTTGACAGTTGAGTCATTCTCTCTGCCTTGGCTCTTTAGAGAGAACTTGTGAATTTTGCCATGTGAATATGTTGGTACCTAGAGAATGTGTATTTCGTACATGTCACTAAGCCTTATCCAATAGTTTATTGCTTTTGATTCCTTAAGTAGACACTTGTGACCTGGGTTAGGATTCTTCTAAATGGACTTAACTGTTATACTCAGGAAGTAAATATTCTCTTATGTGGAAAGTCAGTTTTAGAAAGTGTTTGCATTAGCCCATAAGTATTTGACATGGTATAGGAGAGAGCATATAGAATGGAAAGACAAGATTGAATAAACTGCAGGTCCTTCTACCTTCCATTGTCTTGCTTGGTTTTAATGTTAATGGCCTTGACTGATGGCCTTCCACTTCTTCACCATGAATATGATTTCACACTCTGTAATTTAATAAGCAATTTTCTTAGATTACTTGATTAATATTCAAATTTAATTTTATATCTTTGTGCCTACCTTATATTGATCCTTTATGAAGTAAGAAATCATCTTGTCATAGATTACTATTGACACTAAATATTCAAATTTAATTTTACCTCTTCGTGTCTATCTTGTATTGATCCTTTATGAAGTAAGAAACCAACTTGTTATAGATTACTATTAACACTAATTCTTTCTACTCATTTCTTAGATTATTAAAAACAGACACACTAGGAATGAATTTCCATCCAGATAATTGGGTATAAAGACTATAATGTTTAAATTTTTATATAATTTAGCTTACTACCTATTTATGTTCTCTTTCTGTTATAGCAGGAAGGAATATTTATTTCCATTAATTTGGGATTTCCTCTCCTTCATATTTCCTTAAGGAATGTATCTAAGATTTCTGAGTGGCTGTGTAGTACCACCACATTGATTGGGGAGGGGATTCATGTGGTCTCTGTGTCATATTTCCATGGAGATATCAGATAGGATACGCACTTTCCTAATTGGTCTTAGGTTATTCATCTACACAGTGTGCTGTGGGGATGTCCTCAGCTCCCTGGGCATAATTCCTTTGGCCGTGGGGGCTCTTCCTGGCTTCTGCATCACTCACAGGAGCAGGAAATCTTTCTGCTTCCATCTGACATGCTGACACACTGGCATCTGTCTGAGGCTATCCATGGTCTCTTAAACCTTTCTAGATACTTGGCCTCATATATATATATATATACACACACACACACACACACACACATATATATGGAGAGAGAGAGAGAGAGAGACTGATTATTCACTTGTATACTTGTATATCAATAAACACCTCTCAGAATAACCATCAATAGTGTGTGTTTCCTAGAGCCTTTTCCTGGAAACCAGACACTGTTTCAGTGCCCTATAAAAGTATGTTAGATCCTTGAGCTCTCCTCTGGGAAACAGGGAACAAGACTTTCTCGCTAGGATCCAGGGAGGATTTGCTCTCCTTAAAAATTCTTTCCATCCTTTCTCCATCTCCCCTGCTGGAAATCCTTTATCTACCCTAAGCAGAAGTCAGATTATCTTAAATTTAAAAAGTGTCTTGGCCAGGCATGGTGGCTCACGTCTATAATCATAGCACTTTGGGAGGCCAAGGTCGGAGGATTGCTTAAGCCCAGGAGTTTGAGAGCAGCATGGGCAACATGGCGAAACCCTGTCTCTACAAAAAATACAAAAAATCAACTGGACGTGGTGGCATATGCCTGTCATCCCAGCTACTTGGGAGGCTGAGTGGGGAGGATCACCTGCGCCTGGCAGGTTGAGGCTGCAGTGAACTGAGATCATGGCACAACACTCCAGCGTGGGTGACAGGGTGAGACTAGGTCTCAAAAATAAATAAATAAATAGATAAATAAATAAATAAACAAATAAATAAATGTCTCTTAAGGAAAAACCAGGAAAGCTTGCCCTAAACCAACTCTAAAAGAACACAGGGAAGATGATCTGCTCAAATAAAGGAAATAATTTTTAAAAAGGGCCAGAAGAAAAAAAGGAGCATAGGTAAATATCACAAAAATATGATTCTACCACATTTTAGTTTCCATTTTCTACATGACTTTCTGCTATCTGAGCCCTTAGAAAAGAAAATTAAGTTCTTTTCTATATTTTCTAAAATTTTCTTAGAATGAACACAGTGGACTCATGCATCCGAGTGATGATTTTCTAAGCATCTTGTCTCTCTCCTCTTTCTTTTTCATACTACTTCCTTCATTAAAAAAAAAATCCCCATCAGTGTATGGGAGAAATAAAGTAACAAAAGTAACATACAGCTAAACTAAAACTCAAATCATTAGTAGTATTTTTTTATAAGCTTAATATGGAGGAAGACAAATTGCTGGCAGGGTTTGCTATATTTTGTGATATTTTAAAAACTAAATTATCTGTGATTTTTCTGAGAGTTGTTTGTAGACACACAGGTCAACAAGTCTGTTCCCTCACCTCCTTGCCTTTCCCTTTTACCTTTCCTAGAAGGGCAAAGATTTCCTACTGTAAGATTGCATAGAATCTATGGCCAGTATCAAAAGTTATGATTGAAATCCTCGGACCTAAGGGGCAACTATTATAAGCTTTGCTTCCAAGGGAAATCAGCTTTTGACAGGGTAATTTAAGCCAAAACAAAGGTCAGACTGGCAGAGATACATATATCTACTTAGGGACAGATGGGTTCTAGACAGATATATTCTAGAATAGAACCCACAACTCTAATGTGTTCATGGCTGATATTTTTCAGTTTTGACACTCTGTCTGACTGAGTTTTGTTACTAAATTTTTTCAACATCCTACTCCATACAGGAACTATCAGTCAATAACACGTGACATGCAAGGTGCAATTTATTTGCTATCTTTGACTAGTGGTTAAAAACGTGGGTTTTGGTATCAGATTGCCTAGGTTTAAGCCCCAACTCTACAATTTAGAGACTGGGCAAAACGATTTGCTCAAGACATTTAACTTTTTTATGACTCCTCAAAAGTTATTTTAAAAATTAAATAAAATATTCAATGTAATGAGGTTAGAATAATGTCTATATCCAACACATGTTATTATTACTATTATTCATATAAAGGGTTTTCTATTTAAAATATTTAGATAAAGATTGACATGATTTCAAATCTGAGAAAGTCGCCCTTTGTCTTCAGTTTTTTTTGTTTTTTAACTTAAGAAAAGCTTTATGGTTTCATTGGGAGGATATGTGAGCAATTATTCTAGGAACCCTTGAATGTGGAGACAAATTGGGGGGACCCATGAATGATTAGAGCTGGAGAAACTATTTTTGTGTTTAGTATACCACTTTATTGGATGTGCATATAATTGTGCTGTGTGGACAAAGAACAGTGTTTATTTATTTGCTTTTTTTGCATATACACATATATATGGTACATATGGGGATGGGAGAAACGTGTCTTATTTGAAACTGTTTACCTCCTACTGTAAGATGGCATAGAATCTATGTCCAGTGTCAAAAGTTATTATAACTGAATTGCTCAAACTTAAAGGGCAACTCTTAAAAGCTTTGCTTCCAAGGGAAATCAGCCTTTAAAAGGGTAATTTAAAGTCAAAACAAAGGTCAGACTGGCAGAGATACACATATCTACTTAGGGACAGATGGATTGAATCTGCACTTGCTTTGGTAGCCAGTTAGATGTGTGAAAACTTCTGCTTTGAGTATTTTAGCTTTAAAAACTTGATATAACAGAAGTTTGATTATAGTAATGAAATTAGAAATGGAATTACAGTGCTGTATCATAACTGGAAACTGGAAGTTGGTATTGCTCTTTGTTCCTCTCTAGAGTTTTAGTCTCCAGTTATTTGGGAGTGGGTGGCTAGTGAAGTCTGAATATATTGTATTACCAAAAAAATCAGTTATAGGCTGGATGTGGTGGCTCATGCCTATAATTCTAGCTCTTTGGGAGGCCAAGGTGGGAGGATCTCTTGAACCCAGGAGTTCAAGACTAGCCTAGGCAACATATTGAGATCCCATCTCTATTATAAAAAAAAGAAAAGAAATTAAATTTAAAAATCAGTTATGTAAAAATTATGGGTTGGGCACTGTGACTCTTGCCTGTAATTCCAACACTTTGGGAAGCTAAGCCCAGATTCGGGCAAACTGCTTGAGCCCAGGAGTTTGAGACCAGCCTGGACAACATGGTGAAACTTTGTCTCTTAAAAAAAAAAACTAGCCAGGTATAGTGATGTACACTTGTAGTCCCAACTTGAGCCCAGGAGGTCAAGCCTGCAGTGGGTGATGGAGTGAGATCCTGTTCCTAAAAATAATTATGGTAAAGAGGAGGCTCATGGTTGAGCTCACACCAAGGTTAACAAATACTTCAGTAATTACTGATGCATTTGTGAAAAATAATTGGGAAATAATATGGTGTAGTAGATCACCTTAAAACTCATTCTAGATCCTTTCAGCTCTCACTAGTTAATTAGTTACTTAAGTAAAATATTACTGAAGATCTACCATTTCCTGACATCTGGATGGAAAAATAAAACATAATGTGAATGATAGTAGTGCGTAGCTCAGAAACTGGAGCCCAGAGGGAGACGAGAGCTCATCACGTGGAATGGGTCCACCTGCATAAAGTGATAGTTGCATCTGTGGAAGTGACTGAAAAACCTCCAGAGAGAATAAAGTGGAAGAAAAGAGGAGACATTAAAGGATGAAATATCAACACTTAGGGAAAGATAAGAGAAAAGCCAGCACTAATGGGATAAATAAATATCAGAGAAGTGGCAGAGAGCAGGGCTGTGGGAGAGAACTTTGAGGTTGAGGGAGTAAGGCTTCTGGTTCAAGGTGACAGATTGAACATACATATCTCTGTTCTTCCTCCATAAATTCCATTAAAATAAAACTTAAAAATATCAAAGGTTAATACATTTATAGTAGTACTCAAATCAGGCAGAGACACACGCAAACTATTAATCTTGATTAGTTTCTGGAAGATAGAAAATATGTTGCATATTAAGAAATGGAGAAGCAGGAGCGCAGCCTAGAATTTGCACTCACAGAGGGCTGCAGGGAAGGTAGAAGCCACGCCGCCTAAGGCTGGTGCCTCTGAAGTTCTCCCAACCTGGAGATAAGACTTCCAGCTTTTGAACAAGGCAGTGGCCACAGATCTACTTCTATGGTTGTTCTCCAAACAGCTGTGCCTCTTCTGGCACTGCTTGCCAAAGAAATTGGTTTGGGATTCCCTGAGTAAAACCCAGGGCTGTATGGGCTTAATTTGATCCCTGATTTCTGCTCACATGGTTTAAAAAAACTTGTGGGCTCAGAGCTTACAATCCATCTCTCCTATTGAAGAAGCATTGTGGGGAACAGGACTGCATGCTGGCAGAGAGAGCCCAGACCAGCCAAGTGTATTAACTAAACTAGCCCTCAGTTAATAACTTTAAATTGGCAAATATCATATTAGAGGAGAAATAATCTTACACCCAACACACACACACACACACACACACACACACACACACACACACACACATATATACACACACACAGTACCAATAAGAACGAATGAATTACCACTGCACCCAGCCAATAAACAGATAATTTAGGACATAGAACATGTCTGTCTGTCTATCTATCTATCTATCTATCTATCTATCTATCTATCTATCTATCTAAAATACCCATTTTATCTCTCTCTCTATATATATGTATACATATAAAATAGTCATTATAAAAAAGAAGCAACCATAGAACTATAAAGACTTACTGGAAATTTAGGAATATGATGTCTGAAAATAAGGAAAATGGAAAATAAGTGGTGGGATAAAACCTGATGAAATCTGTTAGAAATTAGGATAAAAGAAAACTAGGAACATATAGAAGTAAAGTTGAAAGTCTTAGAAGATCCATCGAGGAAAGCTAGTTTAAGAAAGAGAGAAGAGAACAAAATATCCTAAAGAAATTACTGGAGAAATAATGAAAGAAAATTTATTTTTTAGCCACATGCATCTTCAGCTTGGAAAAAAAAAACACAGGATGAAGAGCATACAATTGAAGTAGAAAGACCACAGCTACACAGAGGCTCATGAAGGGTAAAGAGATTTTTGAACGCTTCCACTTATGGCTTCCAATAAATGAGAGTTCAACTTCTTACAAGAGATATTGTATCCTTGAAAACTGAAATCTGAGAAAAATATGACTACAGCCTATAAGTAAACGCCCAGCCAAACTCTCAAGCAAGAGTTCAGGTAAAATAAGGACATTTTTGGGTGTGTAAGCTATAGAAAATATTACTACTCATAGATCATCCTCTGAAAGACTTGCTTATGTAATTTATCCAACAAAAAGAACAAAGGAACTCAAGAAAGAGGTAAAAAATGAGATCAATGAGACAGAGTACTTAATATATTGTGTTTTATGATTATGCAACAGAATATCTCTGTTTTATAGGAAATATACACTAAAGTATTCAGAAATGATAGAACAAGAAGTCAGCAACATTCTCTCAAATGGTTCAGGAAAAGATGCTTTGTATTGTATCTTCGCCTTTTCTGTAACTGCATGATTATTTTGAAATAAAGATAATTTAAAAAATAAAATAGAGGGAAAAAATTGCAAAAGGTAACAAGAAAAAAAACAAAGTCACCTTTCCAGTGAGTCCCACACTTTTCTATCTAAAATTCCACCCCCATTCTCCATTCCTCAGCTCACCTTCCGAACATCAATCAACAATTGACTTATTATTATGTATTTAGTAGTTTAGGTTTCTTGTCTTTTGCCTCTGCCTCAACAACTAGTATAAACCTTTCATGAGGAACTCTGTTCACTGCTATATCTCTTGAACATGGAACACTGCCAACACATACTGACTTCTTGATAAATATTTGTTGAATGAACTGAAAACCTTATTATTACAAACAGTAGCAATAAGTAAAATGTCATTCTTCACAAAATATTATTACTAAAACTGCCACTACTCAATACTGCTTATTATTAGACATTACCACATTTCACTGAAATTTTTACATGGAAAGAAATCTGCTTAAACACCAGTTGTAAGATTATTGTCCCCTGGGATGTTCTTGAAATTAAGAGGTCTTTTGTAATCTATCCAAGGGAAAAAAAATATTTTAAATGGTAGTTTTCAATTTTAAGAGTATTGAGGTGGTGATCTGGCACATCATTCTTTTTAATGAACAAGGTGTAAATCAATTTTAAGATAAATACCAACAAATTTTTAAAAAGAAAAAAAAATGCCAGAATATCAGTTATGCAGTTGGTCTAGAATGCAAATTAGAACAGGGAGTATGAGAGCTCCAGAAAGTTTTTTGTCAAGGAGAAAAATAATTTCCTATCATAAAACATATGATTAAGAAGCTAAGTAACTTTAATGACAACATGAACAAATAGCATTAAGACAATAAATGAAGAAATAAAAGAATTATGCTGCCCCCACCCCCCTATTCATTAGTTATGTACTCTTTCCAACAGCAAGTTAATGAGAAGGAAACCACCTCCACTCAGTGTCCAGTTACACTACTTGATTCTGCAGGGAACTACATTTAAATAACTATAATATTGTAAAAGCTGGTTTTGGATATTTTCTTGGTTTTTTTTTTGTTTGTTTGTTTGTTTGTGTTAACCTATAGATAAAGCAGAGTTACTTTTAGCTATAAGAAGACAAATGTTATAAAATTGTGCAGAATAAAATGTGAGATGATGCCTAAAATGGATGAGTCAAGAAATAGAGGTTATATTTTATTTGAAGACACAGATGAACAAACAAAAACACTTAATAAAAATATGCCTCTTAGAGCCTGGGGGTGTGAAAGTGTGGGGATAGGGAGGTGAAAAAGCAACTTAAGTAGGCAAAATTCTTCACTCTTCACAATAGAGGTAGTAGTGAGATCTAGTTTTAACTGATAAATAAGTGAATGAAGATAAACCAGATGGATATAACCACCAAAAGAAACAGAAATCTTTATAACTGATTATCAAAAATGGGGAGTATTATTGAGAGCAAAGGATAGTTTATTTTTAATCTCAAATCTACTCAGTTTGGATTTGAAATGTTAAATTATATATGATGCACACAGAAAAATGTCAGGTACACTGGCTATGAACATTGGTTTCCCCTACAAGTGGAAGAGAGGGATAGTGAGCAAAGGACTTTGTTCCGCTCTTCGTTAAACAATTCTCAATTATTATTTTGCAATAAGTTATTTTGTTTTCAAATAAAATTATATATAATGATATGTATATGCTATTATAGAATAAGAAGGGGAACAGGCAACAGAGTTCAATGCTGCAGTGAGGCTAAATCAGATAAGAACCAAGATTTCTTTGGATTTGGTAATTTGGAGGAGACCTAATGAGTGCAATTTTCATAGAGTGTAGAGGCAGAAGTAGAATTGCAGAGGAACTCTTTCCTCAGTGAGAAGTGAAAAGGAGTGGGGGCAGCAGGTATGAATATAAGTTAATTTTGAGAAGTTTTGATGAACAAGGAAACAGAGAGCATGTGGAAGTTAAATAGCTGACTTTTAAAGACGATGGTTACCTAAAGATCACTTAGATTGTAAAACAGGGTGTGTCATATCTTATAAATGAAAGGATCATGGTATACAAAGAGCATTGAATGGCCATGTAAAGGTTTTCCAAGAAAAGATAATATCTGTATCTTTGTTCTCCTTTTCATTTTGGATGAGGCAAGCATCAAAAACATTTTCTTGGAGACTTATTTTACAATTTTAAGGCTCTTCCAATCTCCCTCCCCTTAGCCCACCCTTTCAGAAATGCCTTTTGGAGACACTCCCTACAGAGGCTTCTGAATCTAAGACATAATTATGTTTCTGTATGGTAAATGTTTGAGGCATACTTGACTATATCCTACTACCCACACATAATTCCAAAAATTCAGGGAAGTATCAGTGGGCATTTTTTCATTTCATAAAGTTATGTCATATTAAACAAACTCTGGTCCTTAGCCATATGACAAATATGCTAAATTGATAAACCATCTATCTTTGCCATCCGTAAATTACTTAATGAAACTTGATTGTCCTTAGAGACTAGGTCATTTCCTTTGGTGAATTCGAGGCATCTCAGTCATTTCAATTAATTTTTTGGGGGCCAAATCCCAATTTGTTTTTATTTGTTAATTTTTCATTTTTTTTTTTTTTCCCGAGACGGAAGGCTGGACTGCAGTGGCACGATCTTGGTTCACTGCAACCTCCGCCTCCCAGGTTCAAGCAATTCTCCTGCTTCAGCCTCCCGAGTAGCTGGGATTACTGGTGCCTGCTACCATGCCTGGCAAATTTTTGTATTTTTAGTAGAGATGGGGTTTCACCATGTTGGCCAGGCTGATCTCGAACTCCTGACCTCGTGATCTGCCTGCCTCGACCTCTCATAGTGCTGGGATTATAGGCGTAAGCCACTGCACCCAGCCCTAATTTTTCAATTTTTAAAAATTGACATAAAATTGTATGTAATTATGGTGCAAGACATAAAATTTTGATGTATGTATACATTGCAGAATGACTAAAGCTAATTAATATGCTCATTAAGTTATATACTTATCATTTTTGTGTGATAAGTATTTAAAATCCACACTTTTAACAATTTTGAAGTATACAATACATTGTTTTATTAACTGTAATCACCATTTGTACAACATATCTCCTAAACTTATTTCCCCTGTCAAACTGAGATTTTATATCCTATAACCAACATCTGTCTAATCCACCCCTCTGTCTCCAGCCCCTGGTAACCTCCATTCTCCTCTGCTTCTATGAGTTCATCTTTCAGATTCCACATATAAATGAGATCATGAAGTCAGATACCCAGTTGTGAAGCCAGATAGGGTCCAGGGAAATAATCCCAACTCGTTTTATTTTGTCCTCTATCCTCTGTTGTGTGCCATCCCTCAACTTATTCACATCAGGCATCCTAATTTACTTAGTATCTTGCCAACTGCCTCTGCAACCCAGCTTCCAGCAAAACCTAATCTTGAGAAAGAGTCAGAAAAATTCATCCAACCTAAATAAAGCCAGTACAATGTCTGGCCGCATGAGGCTTTTGATAAACATTGAATGCATGCATGAGATGTAAATGCCTAATAATGCTTCTTCTGTCTGTTGATTGATTGCTGGGTAGCAAACTACCACAACACTGAGAAGAAAAAGCACCATTTTAATATGTTCACAGATTCTGAGGCTCAAGAATTCAGTGAGGTACGAAGGGACAGCTCTTCTCTTCTCCATATGTTTGGGGCTTCAGCTGAGATGACTCAAATAGCTGGGTGACTCCAATGACAGAGTTGGGACGACTGGGACTTGGAGGTCCCCCCTGAAGATGATGTCTTACCTCACGTGTCTGGTATGTGACTTGGGATAACTGAGGGTCAGGTTCACCTGGGATGGTCAACAAGAGTGACCATGTCTTGTCTGCTGCTCATGCCTTCATGTGGCAGGACCTCCTGTGTCCTATAACTTGTTTGGGATTTACTCAGATTTTGCTTCTTAAAACATTCCAATAGCACCTCTGCTTGGATTTAGTTTAAGAGATTTCTTACAAACTTTTAAACATTTCAAAATATTGCTAATTCTTTAATTCCATTAATTTTCACTTTACAAATATCAATCCTTTTCGTAAACATCTTGACAATGCAATCCTGGCTTTTGTTTTTTGGCCAGTTTCATTCAGTTTGTCTTTTTTCAACGTAACTTTTTAGTTATTGCTATTTCTTATAATGAAATATTTTGTCTTAATGGAAAACTCCCTGCTTATATGATTTGTAATAGAGGAGGAAGAATTCAATTTCTGACATAGCTCTCTGTGTCCCTCCATCTCTCCAATTGATTGTCTTCTCCCTTTGAAAACGTTATTTTCCAGAATGTTACAGTGTGACAGAGACAATTTTGAGTAAGCAGCAGGGCAGTACTTCTCTGTAGTAAATGTGAAGTAGATGTGGGTTGCTTCTTAGTAAGTTTGTCACTACTTAACTTCATGAACTGGGACATGAAATTGTCTACCTATTCAATTGATGGCTGTTGCACAGAGGTAACATTCAAGACATTCCTCAACCAGTCTTAACCTTTCCCCAGAAGTCTTTTCCACTATTTGCTGAGGTAACCTTTTATGTCTCACCTTCTACAGCATTTTCTTTGAGAAGCCTTTACTGACACTCTATGCCTAGATGAAATACTCTTCCTATGTGCTTCTAGAGCACTCCACACTTCCAATCACAGCCCTGACCTGCACTCTTTCTTATTTTCTACATTTGTCGGCAGGTATAAGGAATGTAGGGGATACACCTTGTGTTGCTACATTTCCAGCCTTATCAAAATACTTACACATACTTGCTACTTAATAAATATTATTAGATTTAAGTTCTTTGGTTATTTATACCTCTGCTGAATTTTATTTTATTTTATTTTTTGCCATAAGTCTTCTTTTATTCTTGCTAGACTTTTCAGCAAGATTCCTGAGTCTTATAATCATGCTTATTAAGTTCAGTAGCCTTCAGTTTCCAGTATCTTTCTTTTCTTTATTTATAAAATGTGTTGTTGCTTTTTCTTCTTTCACAGGACCATTGATTTTTAAAGCTATAGATGCTTTGAAGAAAAAGTCACCTACCAAGCCCCTTTGTCATTTTAAAGATGAGGATACTCAGGGACAGAGATGTCCATATGAGTGAATGTTATTATAGTTCATTGACTTTAGCAGCACCAGAACTTAGCTCTCATGTGTCTTACTGCCCCACACTGCTGTAGACCATTCAAAACAAAAGTCAATGGCTTGCTCAGGGAATCTTCATAAGTCATAAAAAATATTGGAATGAAGTAATCAGAAGTAGGATGTTTCTCTTCTCCAATAATTTAATGATCCTTCTCATCCCTTTTGCTGTGATATGTTCCTCAAAATAATTTGCCTCTTTCAAGATACAACGATGTGTATTTCAGAAGACTATCATAACACTTTAACTTTTTTTGTGAGTGGAGAATCATACCTGAATGTTGAATAAGACCACTAGTTGGATGATGGTGTCCCACAGAGATAATCCAAGATAAAGCTATGCCGTGGTAGCAAATGAGACATTCTGTAATGTGATCAATGATTGTTGTGGATCACAACATTAATATTGCCCATATTTTTGGCATTCCTTCTCACTCTTGACACTGACTCAGTACCTGCTGAGCCTAAGCATACGACCATTTCACATTTGGCCAGAAGGCTAGCTTTCTTCTCACTGTGATCCCCTCTGGTATATTCTGGGCTATCCCTTCCTTGCTCTGTTTTAACGACATTAATATCCTTTCATTTTATTTTTTCATATAGTGTATGATTAATAATAAGGGTAAAAATAGTAATGCTCATACTGTACTAAATGGTCAAATCTTTGACTTTATAGTAATGCATTTTTATACATAGAATTCAAGGCTTAATTTCCTCTTCTTGTATCTAAAATAATAATACTAAGGTACTTATTCCTAATGTCTGTCTCCGCAAATGGATCACAGGCAGAATCTCAATGTGGATAAATCAGTGAAAAAATTCAGTTCCATCACTTTTGATGTTTCATTACCAAACATCAATTAATGCTCCTAAGTTAAACATGACCATGTGTCATTTTGTTGTAGCTAAGTGAATATGAGGTATGAAAGGATAAAATAACTCTTCTTAAAAGGTGAATAGAAGGCCGGGTGTGGTGGCTCATGCCTGTAATCCCAGCACTTTGGGAGGCCAAGGTGGGCGGATCAACTGAGATCGGGACTTTGAAACCAGCCTGACTAACATGGAGAAACCCCACCTCTACTAAAAATACAAATGAGCTGGGCGTGGTGGCGGGCACCTATAATCCTAGCTACTTGGGAGGCTGAGGCAGGAGAATCGCTTGAACCCAGGAGGCGGACGTTGCAGTGAGCTGAGATTGTGCCATTGCACTCCAACCTGGACAACAAGAGCAAAACTCTGTCTCAAGAAAAATAATAATAATAATAATAAAAACAAATAAATAAAAGTGAATAGAAAATTAGAATGTTAAATCACAAGCATTCTTATACACCAGTAACAAACAAACAGAGAGCCAAATCATGAATGAACTTCCATTCACAATTGCGTCAAAGAGAATAAAATACCTAGGAATCCAACTGACAAGGGATGTAAAGGACCTCCTCAAGGAGAACTACAAACCACTGCTCAGTGAAATAAAAGAGGACACAAACAAATGGAAGAACATACCATGCTCATGGATAGGAAGAATCAATATCGTGAAAATGGCCATACTGCCCAAGGTAATTTATAGATTCAATGCCATCCCCATCAAGCTACCAATGAATTTCTTCACAGAATTGGAAAAAACTGCTTTAAAGTTCATATGGAACCAAAAAAGACCCCGCATTGCCAAGACAATCCTAAGTCAAAAGAACAAAGCTGGAGGCATCACGCTACCTGACTTCAAACTATACTCCAAGGCTACAGTAACCAAAACAGCATGGTACTGGCACCAAAACAGAGATATAGACCAATGGAACAGAACAGAGTCCTCAGAAATAATACCACACATCTACAGCCATCTGATCTTTGACAAACCTGAGAGAAACAAGAAATGGGGAAAGGATTCCCTATTTAATAAATGGTGCTGGGAAAATTGGCTAGCCATAAGTAGAAAGCTGAAACTGGATCCTTTCCTTACTCTTTATACGAAAATTAATTCAACATGGATTAGAGACTAAAATGTTACACCTAATACCATAAAAACCCTAGAGGAAAACCTAGGTAGTACCATTCAGGACATAGGCATGGGCAAGGACTTCATGTCTAAAACACCAAAAGCAACGGCAGCAAAAGCCAAAATTGACAAATGGGATCTAATTAAACTAAAGAGCTTCTGCACAGCAAAAGAAACTACCATCAGAGTGAACAGGCAACCTACAGAACGGGAGAACATTTTTGCAATCTACTCATCTGACAAAGGGCTAATATCCAGAACCTACAAAGAACTCAAACAAATTTACAAGAAAAAAACAAACAACCCCATCCAAAAGTGGGCAAAGGATATGAACAAACATTTCTCAAAAGAAGACATTCATACAGCCAACAGACACATGAAAAAATGCTCATCATCACTGGCCATCAGAGAAATGCAAATCAAAACCACAATGAGATACCATCTCACACCAGTTAGAATGGTGATCATTAAAAAGTCAGGAAACAACAGGTGCTGGAGAGGATGTGGAGAAATAGGAACACTTTTACACTGTTGGTGGGATTGTAAACTAGTTCAACCATTATGGAAAACAGTATGGCGATTCCTCAAGGATCTAGAACTAGAAGTACCATATGACCCAGGCATCCCATTACTGGGTATATACCCAAAGGATTATAAATCATGCTGCTATAAAGACACATGCACACGTATGTTTATTGTGGCACTATTCACAATAGCAAAGACTTGGAATCAACCCAAATGTCCATCAGTGACAGACTGGATTAAGAAAATGTGGCACATATACACCATGGAATACTATGCAGCCATAAAAAAGGATGAGTTTGTGTCCTTTGTAGGGACATGGATGCAGCTGGAAACCATCATTCTCAGCAAACTATCACAAGAACAGAAAACCAAACACCGCATGTTCTCACTCATAGGTGGGAACTGAACAATGAGATCACCTGGACTCGGGAAGGGGAACATCATACACCGAGGCCTATCATGGGGAGGGGGGAGGGGGAAGGGATTGCATTGGGAGTTATACCTGATGTAAATGACGAGTTGATGGGTGCTGACGAGTTGATGGGTGCAGCACAGCAACATGGCACAAGTATACATATGTAACAAACCTGCATGTTATGCACATGTACCCTAGAACTTAAAGTATAATAATAATAAAAAAAAAGAAAAGAAAATTAGAATGTTGCATTTCAGAATAACCTTGCAGAGTTTATGCTTCAGTGTTTTATAAAATGAAAATTTTAAATGTATACTGAAATGAACTTTTTGAACAGTCTTCAATTTTAGACCTAAACGCATGAATATTTTAGTGTTTTTCTTATTTTTTTAAAATTGGCATTTTATAAATAGACATACTTGTGGGGTACAATTTTGATGTTTTGATACATATCTATGATACAAAATGATCCAATCAGAGTAGTTAGTGTATCCATTACTTCATGCATTTATCACTTCTTTATGGTGAGAACATTCAAAAGCCTCTCGACTAGCTATTTTGTAATATACACTATTTTACTTTCAAACAACATCACCCTATTACTTATTCCTCCTATCTAACTTTGCACCTGTTGACCAACCTCTCTTCATCCTCTGCTTTCCAGCCAGTTTTATTCTCTTTATGATAGCAACTTTTTTTTTTTTTTTTTTTTAAGATACCACACATGAATGAGATAATGGGGTGTTTGTTTTTTTGTGTCTGGCTTATATAACTTAACATGATATCCTCCAATTTCACCCATGTTGTCACAAATTATAGGATTTCATTCTTTTTAATGACCGAATACTATCCCATTGTTTAGATACAGCATATTTTCTTTATCCATTTATTGATTGTTGAATGCTTAAGTTGATTCCATATCTTGGCTAGTGAATAACGCTGCAATAAACATGGGAGTGCAGGTATCTCTTCAGTATACTAATTTCATTTTGTTTGGATATATACCTAGTCTTGAGATTGCTGGATCATATGGTATTTCTATTTTTAATTTTTGAAAATTTTTAATTGATATGTAATAATTGTACATAGTTATGAATTTCAGAGTGACATTTCAATACATGTATACATTGTTTAATGACCAAATCAAGGTAGTTAGCATATCCATCATCTTGAACATTTATTATTTGTTTGGATTGTGAACATTCAGAATTATCTCTTCTAGCTTTTAAAATATATACACTAAATTATTATTAGTCATAGTCACCCTAGAGTGCCACAGGACACTAAAATGAACACTAGAACTTATTTCTCTTATCTAGCAGTAGTTTTGCATCAGTTAACAAACCACTCCCTATTTTCCTCTCCCCACTATCCTTCACAGCCTCTAATAACCTCTATTCTACTCTCTATTTCTATCTCAATTATTTTAAGTCTCACATAATAGTGAGAACATGCAGTATTTATCTTTCTGTGCCTGACTTATTTCACTTAACATAATGTCCTCCAGTCTTATCCACGTTGCAGGAAGGATTGTCCTCCAGTCTCATCTGTGTTGTTATTGATAGGATTTTATTCTTTTTTATGGCTGGATAGTATATAAAAATATTATATACATTTACATATATAATTTGTATTACATAATATATGATATATTTTAATATATTTATAAATATATATTTGTATATTTTAATAATACATAATAATATATTTTCAGCTAAACATATTACATATATATTTTATATATATAATACTTTCTTTAACCATTCATCTGTTGATTGATATTTAGGTTGACTCTGTATCTAGGCTATTGTGAATGGTGCTACAGTAAACAGGAAGGTGCAGGTATCACTGTGGTATACTGATTTCCTTTCTTGTTGGTAAATATCCAGTAGTGGGATTACTGGGTAATATAGTAGTTCTATTTTAAGTTTTTTTGAGAAACTTCCATAAGGTTTTCTATAATGGCTATATTAATTTACATTCTTATTAATAGTGTATAAGAGTGCCCTTTTCTCTACGTCCTCACCAGAATTTGTTATTTTTTGCCTTTTTGATGATAGTCATTCTAACTGGGGTAAGATGATATCTCATTATCATTTTCATTTGCATTTCCCTGATAAATAGTGATACTGGGCATTTTTAATATACCTGTTGGCCATTTGTCTGTATTTTTTGAGAAATGTCAATTAAAATCTTTTGCCCATGTTTTTGCTGTTGAATTTTAAATTCCTTATATATACCCTAGATATTAATTCCTTGTCAAATGTATAATGTATAGTTTGCAAATATTTTCACCAATTCATTAGATTGTCATTTCACTGTTAATAGTTTCCTTTGCTGTACAAAAACTTTTATTTTGATGTGATCTCATTTGACTCTTTTTGCTTTTGTCACCTTTGCTTTTGAGGTCTTTCTTAAAGAAATTGTTGCCCAGCCCAGTGTAATGAAGCATCTTCCCTATGTTTTCTTCTAGTAGTTTTATTATTTTGGTTTTACATCTAAATCTTTAATCCATCTTGAGTGAGAAGTAGTGGGGTAGTTTCAGTCTTCTGCTTGTGGATATCCAATTTTCCCAGCACCACTTATTGAAGAGACTGTCTTTTTCCCATTGCGTGTTCTTGATATTTTTGTTGAAAATCAGTTGGCTGTAGGTGCATGAGTTCATTTCTGGGCTCTCTATTCTCTTCATTGGTTTATCTGTTTGTTTTTATGACAGTACCATGCTGTTTGGTTACTATACCTTTGTAGTATATTTTGAAATCAGGTAGTGCGATGCCTCCAGCTTTGTTGGTTTTGCTCAGATATCTTTGGCTATTTGGGGTTTTTGTGGTTTTATACGAAGGTTGCTTTTTCTATTCCTGTGAAGAATATCATTTTGTATATTGATAGGGATTGCATTAAATATGCAGATTGCTTTGGGAAGTATGGGCATTTTAACAATACTAATTCTGCTAACTCACGAACACAAGATATCTTTTCATTTATTTGTGTACTCTTTATCAATATTTTATAGTTTTCAATGTATAGATCTTTTACCTACTTGGTTAAGTTTATTACTAGGTATCTTATGGTTTTTGTAGTTACTGTAAATGAAATTATTTTATTGATTTCTTTTTCAGATAGTTCACTATTAGCATATAGAAATGTTACTAATTTTTAGATGTGTATTTTGTATTCTGAAAGTTTACTGAATATACTTATTAGTTCTACCATTGTTTTGGTGCAGTCTTCAGAGTTTTCTCTATATAAGATGATATAATCTACAAATAGGAACAATTTGACTTCCTCTTTTCCAGTTTAGATCTCTTTAATTTTTTTCTCTTGCCTAATTGCTCTGACTAGGACTTCTAGAACTATATCAAATAGAAGTGGTGAAAGTTGGCATACTTGTTCCTGATCTTAGAGGAGAAGCTTTCAGCTTTTCTTTATTCAGTACGATGTTAGTTGTGGGTCTTTATTGTGTTGACGTATGTACTTTTTGTACCTAATTTGTGGAGAATTTTGATCATGAAAGAATGTTGAATTTTGTCACATGCTTTTTCTCTATCTATTGAAATGATATATGGTTTTTGTCTTTCTTTCTGTTAATGTGGTGTACCACATTTACTGATTTGCATATATTAAGCCATCATTGCATCCATGGGATGAATCTGACTTGGTCGTAGTAAATGATCTTTTTAATGTGCTCCTAGATTCAGTTTGCTAGTATCTTGTTGAGAATTTCTACATCTATGTTCATCAGGAATATTGGCCTGTAGTTTTCTTTTTGTTGTTGTTGTTGTTGTTGAGTCCTTATCCAGTTTTGAAATCAACATAAAGCTGGCCTGATAAAATGAGTTTGGAAGTATTCCTTCCTCTTCAATTTTCTGGAATAGTTTGAGAAGCACTGGTAGTAGTTCTTTTTTAGAACTAATTAAGCAGTGAAGTTATCAGACCCTTGGCTTTTCTTTGATTCAAGACTTTTTATTATTTTTATTTTTATTTTTTAGCTGCACCAAAGGCATGTCCTAGCTTTATTAAAGGGCCTGTGCCACTGAGTCAATATAAAAACACAAAAAATCTCATCAGTTTAATAACAATGAAGAACCCTAAAAATGGAAAATGAAGGGGGTAAGGGAAGAGATCTGCTTATGGCACTGAGCCTGGCCACAGGGTCCCCCAATATTGCTGTTGCTATGAGGTCAGGGGGACAGCGATTGTCCTGAGCCCCCATTTACCTGGGTTGAGGACCCTTACTTCTTCTGGGGTGTGCTCAGCTTCTGCATGCCCCTGATCTCGTCCAGCAGGCCAGAGTTGAAGGCCTCGGTAGGTTTGTAACAGTCAACCAGCAGCTCCTTGACCCTGGCAGCCTGGACATCATCACTCTCCATGTCCAGGAGTTCATCCATGTCAATCTCCAGTTCTGGTGTCGCCTCTTCCTGGCAGCTGGGGAGTCGTTTAGTTGCTCCAGGATCCACTCCTCCAGGTTGAAGCCCTTCGTAGCTCCTTGTGGTCATACTTGATGGTGACCTTCCCTTGGCGCCTCACTGGGCCTTCATCATCTGTGCTGCCCAGGCCCTCTCCTGTGGCCCTGGGGGGTGGGCTCTTAAAGTAAACACATGGTCCTGAGTCACCACTCCCCCTCCCTGGGGCCAGGGCCACTGTCTGCCATGGTGGCCACGAGGGCCATGTACGTGCATCATGTCCCTCCCTGCACCTGGACGCCCGCTGCCTGGCTCATGGCGGCTGGCTCAGGTTAGTCTGCTGGCTCTGCTCTGTGAGGCTCCACGGAGATTATGGCGGGGGCACCTGGGGACAGCTGCAGCATGTGGAACCCCCAGGTCTGGCCTGGCTGCACCCATGACTTTTTATTACAGAATCAATTTTCTCACTCTTTGGTCTGTTCAGATTTTCTATTTTTTTCATAATTTAATCTGGGTAGGTTGTACTCCAGGAACTTATCTGTTTCTTCTATGTTATCAATTTGTTGGAGTATAGTTGTTCAAAATAATTTCTTCTGTGTCTTTGTATTTCTGTGGTATCAATTGTAATGTCTAATTTTTCATCTTTTACTACTTTTGAGTCTTCATCTTTTTCTCAATATAGTTAAAGTTTCTCAGTTTTGTTTTTTTAAACAAACATTTCTTTTTGTTGATCTTTTTAAAAATTAAACTTTTAAGTTCAGGAGTACACGTGCAGGTTTGTTACATAGATAAACGTGTTGTGGGGATTTGTTGTACAGATTATTTTTCACCTAGGTATTAAGCCTAGTACTCAGTGGTTATTTTTCTGGATCCTCTGCCTCTTCCCACCCTCCACCCTTCCATACAACCCAGTGTGTGTTGTTCCCCTTTATATGTCCATGTGTTCTCATCATTTAGCTCCCACTTATAAGTGAGAACATGCAGCATTTTGTTTTCTGTTCCTGTGTTAGTTTACTAAGGATAATGGCCTCCAGCTACATCTAGTTCTTGTAAAGGACATGATCTCGTTTTTTTATGGCTGCATAGTATTCCATGGTGTATATGTACCACATTTTTTAAAAATTGAGAAGGAGTCTTACTTTATTGCCCAGGCTGGAGTGCAGTGGTGCAATCTCAACTCACTGTAACCTCTGTCTCCCAGGTTCAAGCAATTCTCCTGCCTCAGCCTCATCAGTAGCTGGGATTACAGGCACATGCCACCACGCCTGGCTAGTTTTTGCATTTTTAGTAGAGACAGGATTTTGCCATGTTGGCCAGGCTGGTCTTGAACTCCTGACCTCAGGTGATCTGCCTGCCTCAGACTCCCCAGATGCTGAGATTATAGGCCTGAGCCACCACACCTGGCCTGTACCATAAATTCTTTATCCAGTCTACCATTGATGGGTATTATGTTGATGGAATATCTTTGCTACTGTGAATAGTGCTGCAATGAACATATGTGTGCATGTGTCTTTATGATAGAATGATTTCTATTCCTTTGGGTATATTCTCAGTAAGGGTATTGTTGAAAGTGGGCTGTTGAAGTACCCGACTATAATTGCATTTCAGTTTCTCCTTTTAGGTCTAATAACATTTGCTTCATATATATGGGTGTTCCAGTTTGGGTGCATATATATTTACAATTGTTATATCATCTTGTTGAACTGATCCCCTTATCATTATAGAATAATCTTTGCCTCTTTTTACTATATGTGGCTGAAATTCTATTTTATTGTATATAAATATGACTATTCCTCCTTGCTTTTAATTTGTGTTTGTATGAGATCTTTTCCCATCCCTTTATTTTTAGTCTGTTTGTCTTTACTGCTAAGGTGAGTCTCTTGTAGGCAGAATATAGTTGGATCTAGTTTTTTTATTCATTCAGCTACTCTATATTTTTTAATCAAAGAATTTAAACCATTTACATTAAAGATTATTGTTAGATAAGAACTTACTCCTGCCATTTTGTTAATTATTTTATTGTTGTTTAATAGATTATTTACTCCCACATTTTCTTTTGTTGTATACCTTTGTGGTTTGGTGTGAAGCTTTTATCCTTCCTCTTTATTATTTGTGTATTTGCTATAATTGCTTTCTTTGTGGTTATCATTGGGCTAGCATAAAGAGTCTTGCCAAAATAGACTATTTTAAACTGATAGCAACTTAACTTTGGTCACATAAAAATACTCTGGACATTTTCCTCCTTTCAATTTAAATTTTTATTGCCTAATTTTTCTTCTCTATTACATGTTACTTAGTCACTAATTGTAATTGTTGTTGTTGTTGACCACTTTTACTTTAAACCTTTATGTCAGAGAATTGAGAGATTTATATAGCACCATTATATCACTGTGGTATTCTGAGTTTGATTTATGAATTGATTGCTACTGGTGAGTTTTATACCTTCACGTGTTTTCATGGTAGTAATTATTGTCCTTTTATTTTCAGTTGTAGCACTTCCTTAAGCATTTCTTGTAGGGTTTGTCTAATGGTGATGAATTCTCTCAGGCCTTGTTTTTCTGTAAAGGTCTTTATTTCTCTTTTATTTCTAAAGGATGGCTGTGTTGGATATAGTATTCCTGGCTGAAAGAATTTATTTGTTAAACTCTCTTTTAATATATCATTCACTCTCTTGGCCTGCAAGTTTTCTGCTAAGAAATCTGCTAATAGTCTCATGGAGATCCCCTTCTATATCACTTGATGCTTTTCTCTTGCAGCTTTTAGAATTATCTCTCTGTCTTTGACTTTTGACAGTTTGATTATAATATGCCTCAGAGAGGATTTTTTGGAAGTTGAATCTAATTGAGGAGCTTTGAGCTTCTAGAATCTGGATGTTCATATATCTCCCAATATGTGGGAAATTTTCAGCTATTATTTCATTAAATAGGTTTTCTGTGACTTTATTTATTCATTCTCTCTCTAAAACTACCATAATAAGAAAATTTGTGTAATTAAGGGCATCCCATAAGCCACATAGGCTTTTTTTTATCCTCTTCTATTCTTATTTTATTTTTTCCCATCTGAGTTATTTCCAATGATCTGTTTAAGTTCGGAAATTCTTTATTCTGTTTCGTCTATTCCTGAAGCTCTCAATTGCAGTTTTTATTTCATTAACTGAATTTTTTCAGCTCTGATGTTTCTGTTTTTTTTCATGTAATATCTATCTCTGTTGAAATTCTCATTCAGATAATGAATTGCTTTTCTGATTGCATTGAAATGTTTGTTTATATTCTTTTGTATCTCACTGAGTTTCATTAAGATCATTAATTTGAAAATTTTCAGACATTTTGTTAATATCTTTTTTTTTGGAGTCTGCTACTAGAGATTTACTGTGTTTGTTTGGGGGGGAGATGTCATGCTTCCTTGGTTCTTCATATTTCTTATGTCCCTATGTCCCTACATTGATCTGTGCATCTTGTGGAATAGTTTCTTTTTCCAAGTTGTGAATTAATTGTCATAGGGATAGACTTCTTCCTGTAGATACTTTCTAGAGTTTTAGTGAGGTATGGTGCATTGACTTTCGTTTTGGGTGAGTCATTAACATGATCTCCATGCAGTTTCTTCAGCTGTAATCACTGTCAGTAATTTCAGTGATTGCCTTAGTGGTCTAGGCTGCATGAGTTTATGATGGTGTTGATATAGTTTTGCTGTAGGTGGGAGTGCTGAGCTGGTTGTTGGGTTGGGTGTGTGTAGGCACAACAGGCCAAGAGGCTGTGTCAGGCTTTCCAGGGAGGTGGAGGCCATTGCTGGGATAGCTGAAACTGAGCTGAGCCATGTGTAGACATGGCAAGGCCAGGAAGTCCTACAGCAGTCTGTCTGGGGGTAGGCCACCCTCAGGCCAGCTGTTGTGCCAGGCACGGGTTTGTGTGAGTACGTCAAGATGGGAAGTCCTGTGGCTATCTGCCTGTAGAGGTAGCATTGCTGCTGGACCAACTTTTGGGTTAAGTGAAGGTTCATGCTGGTGTAGTGGAACCTGGAAGTCTTGCAGCAGTCTGTGTGCAAGGATGACTCTTCTACCGTAATAGCTGTCAGGCCAAGAATGGATTCAGTGTGAGTGTAGTGGCGCTGGGAGGACCTGCAACAGCCTGTAGGGAAGCAGAGCTGCTGCAGAACTGGCAGTCAGCTTAGGTGTGAGTGCACATGAACTTGCCATCCAGCCAGGTGTACAACATGAGTGCATGTGGGCAGGGCATTGAGGTAGCTGCATGGTAGTATTCCCACTGTACAGGTATACCTGTTCCCTTAGCGGCGATGTCCTGCATGGACTTGAGCACCAGTCTTGGTTGTTCATATGGTCTAGAATCCAGGCAGCCAGGGTTGTGGTGCTATAGGCACCCATGTGAATGTGACAGAAAGATCATGGAGCCTCAGGGATGGTGAGAGTTAGTTGCTACAAACTGCCAGGACAGGACACACTCTAGCCACTCTAGCAGTGGGCTTGGTTTAAGGATGGTACCCATCCTTAACAGCCTGGAGTTTTAGTGAGGTATGGTACATTGTATGGGGTTCAGTGTAGGCTCTTACTCTGCAGCAGTGTACTTGTGTGAAATTTGGGATACTCTTCAAATTGGATTTAGGGTCTGTGAGGACTGGGGGATTCTCCTGAGCAAGGATTGCTGACATTTGTGGCAGCAGTAGGGATGGCTGGGGATATCCAACTTACTTTTTCCCTGTAAGAAGTTACCCTGACTAGAAGCCAGTCCTGGTGAAGGAGACAGTGTGGCAGAGGCAGAATGCCTCACTTTTTTCCCTATGGTTCTACCCTGGGCTTCTGGGCTTCACAGGGATTTTGCTATTTCCCTGGTGCTTTTCAGCATACTTCCTAAGTCTCTCTAGTCAAAACATTTTTATTTATTTGTTGTTTTGGTCTGTTTTTCTTGGTGGGAGGTGTCAGGTAACTCTAGTCTGCTGACCTCACTCCTCCCATTTCATTTTTGATTTACATAGAGTTGTTACAATGTCCTAACTGCTGTTTACCCCTTTCCTATTCTCTTCAATGTTAAAGATTTATCCTTTACTATCATTTTATTGGAGTCTCTAGTGGGAGAAAAGAATTATATTCAGCCATCTCAAACCAGAACTTCTTTTTCACTTTTTCCAATTTTAAATTAAAAGGAATTATCTGCTCTTGGGTTTCCATACAGATTATGAAACATTTACTAGTTAAATATGCTAATTATTTTGGGGAGAAATAGTGAATTATAGTTCCATGTCATATGCCTCTGCCATAGAATTAGGTGATTTCAATCGCCAAGTCTAAAACTTACATGTCTTTACATATTGGTAATTGGCAAATATATAAATATATCACTAAACTCTTCTTTATCTATTTCCTTTTGTGACTATAATTTAATTTATTAAAATATTACAACACAAAAAATCTCCACAAAAACATGCAAAATGACAAATGTGTAATATCTTAATGCTATGTGAGATCCAGATGTATCTAAGACACAAAGAGCTAATTAGAGGTGATGAACATTTATTTCCAGTTAAAGGGCTAATATTGGACGAAACTTAGAAGGTTCAATTCAGATAAGCATTCAAGTGCTTGGCTGCTGATCCCAAACTTTATCTGAACCCTCTGAACCTCTCAAGTCTTGCAAACTGGGCTGGACATCTTATAAGAACAACTTCATCTGGGGTATTTGGGTATGTTTGCTTCCAGCTGGAACCCAAAACTGCAGAGAGAGGCACAAATGAAGAAAAATTGAGGGAAACTCTGAAGTTCTTCTAACCTCAGAAAGAGGCTTTGGTTAAATTTGGAGGAAAGGTTAGAGATTAAGAGCAGCTTCTATTTTAGCTGGCTGCGTTCATCTATCTTTAAAAATTATATATTAATCTTCCAAATGAGAGGTCATTAATATTACTTTGTTTTCGGTTGGGCAATATAGTGAAACATTCTTTAAAACAATGAATTTCTGCTTGTTTTACATGTCTCAAGTAAGAATTTGACAGTAGATAACTGCTCCAGAATGGCAGCATGCATATTACTGATCATTAACACGTGCCTAGGTGTGGTTTTAGGCACCAAACCAAATGGAGCCTTAAGTCGAGTTATAGGAACACCATTAAGATATAGTCCATTGTAAGCATGGAGAGTAAACAGGAGTAAACTACTTTCTATTGTATTTTCTTTATCAATTCTGTGAGGAGAACATATATTCAAAATATATTTTATTTATTTTTTCTTTTTTTTTCAGTTTTATTTCACTTTAAATATGCCAATTATACTTGAGGAATCATGGTCATAAAAATACGTACATATAGAAAACTGATATTTGTTAATTGCCTGCTGTGTACTCACTATACGTACATAATCTCACAGCAACTCTAAGAGGTAAATATTATTATACAAATTTCACAAGGACTGAGGTTCAGAGAAGGTTATTTATTTGCTTAAGCTTGCACAGTTAGTGTGATGACTAATTTTATGTGTCAACTTAGCTGAGCCATGGAGCACAGATATTTGGTCAAGCATTATTCTGAATATTTCTGCGAACTTTACTTTTAAATCAATAGATGTTGAGTAAAACAGATTGCTCTCTATATTGTGAGTGGGTCTTCACCAATCACTTGGAAGTCCTGAAGAGAACAAAAACCTAACCATCCCTAAGCAAGAGGGAATTCTCCCAACAGACTGCATTTGGACTTTCTCTGCAACACTGGATCTTCCTGGTTCTACAGCAGAAATGCCTTTCCAATATCTTTCCTGCAACTCTTTCCTATATCTCTAGCTTTCCTGCCTCCTTGGTGATTTTTGGACTCACCAAGCTCCCATAGTCATATAATCCCGTTCTTTTAAATAAATCTCCTTCTATATATATGTACGTATATCCTATTGGCTCATGTTCCTCTGAAGAACATAGATGAATACAGCTAGTAAATGGGAAAGTTAAGGTTGAGATCTAGTTCTGTTGATTTCAGAGCACTATGCCAAATTTCATTTTATATAAACACTTCTTTCATACTGGCTTACTGAGTTAGTAATTCAATTTGTTACTGCATATTCACATTTATGTTCATATACACAAATGCACACCTGTATACATGTTAATACATAGTATTGAGTGTGGCCTTGTTTACACATGAATAAGACACAATTTCAGCTTTTCCTATGAAACTCTAAAGAGAATGATGAATTTTAACCTCAATATGTAATCTTGTGAAGACAGACTCACTTCACCATATTTATTATTGTATAATAGTAATATTTCCCTCCTATTGCTGTATATATCCCTATAATCTGTTGAAATTCTAATAACTTATGACATTTTTATAAATTTCCCAAAAATTTTGGTTTTACTGAAGATACTTTTCTAATTTTTGCTGTTAAAATAATCGTAATTCTTTTTTTTTTTTTTTTTTTTTTTTGAGACGGAGTCTCGCTCTGTCGCCCAGGCTGGAGTGCAGTGGCCGGATCTCAGCTCACTGCAAGCTCCGCCTCCCGGGTTCACGCCATTCTCCTGCCTCAGCCTCCCGTGTAGCTGGGACTACAGGCGCCGGCCACCGCGCCCGGCTAGTTTTTTTTGTATTTTTTAGTAGAGACGGGGTTTCACCGCGTTAGCCAGGATGGTCTTGATCTCCTGACCTCGTGATCCGCCCGTCTCGGCCTCCCAAAGTGCTGGGATTACAGGCTTGAGCCACCGCGCCCGGCCAATAATCGTAATTCTATCTAATTATTCAGTTTTCATTTACTCATGACTAGCAAACTGAAACATCTAAAACAAAATAACTATAGAAAACTATACATGAAACAATACTAGCATTGTATTTAAATTCTTCACGTTAACTTTTACCATATTAATTTATAGTTTTTTAAAGTTTATAGCTTTTACCTTTTTAATGTATAATGTTGCCTGGTATATTTAATCTTCTATTTCTTTCTAACAGCAGCTACTTGCTCATTTGGACAAAAAATGGACCAGGCTTCCAATGATTAATTAACACATGTACAGTGATTCCTACTGAGAGTCAGGAAACTTGATCTTAGCATCAATAATATTCACCTCTGTATGCTAGTTGTGAAAAAAGAATTATGTTCTGAGGACATTATATTTATCATTCTTCTTCAAGCCATGTAAGCAAGATATAACTTTGTAAATATTAAAGTCAAAAGAAACATATGTCTCTAATTTATTGGAGTTGTCTCTAAAGGTGATCTCTCATCCATGTTCCTATAAACCCTTGGGTAGGGGAGGAACAGAGTCTATGAAATTCAGGATTATGAGCCATCCTTTTAAACAAAATTCTTTATTGATGAAACATAGCTCACAATAAAAATTTAACCTTGAAAATGATTGTAAATTATTCAGTTACATTCCTTTACTTTGTAGATGGAGAAACTGTGGCCCAGGTAAGTTAAATGACCAACCCTGATGACTCAGCTGGACTAAAACAAGTTTGCCTGATTTCTAGTGCATGTTATATCTTCCTTTGAACATGTGACTTTCCTTATGAAAATAGTCCCAAGAAATCCCAAAATACATTCCTATATTACTTGGGCCACTTGGAATATGAAGAGTGAACTTTTAATATATGACTAAATCATTTATTAGCATGTTCCTATTCAGCATCAGAACTTTCTATGGTAACCACCCATGTGTGCTAATTTTAAGGCTTTAGTGTTCAACAGCTAACTGAAGCTACTGCCAGCTTTTTGTGTGTGTTTTTAAGCATTTTAAGGTATGTTTGTTAAAATGTACTGACAATAAGAGTGACATGAAAAATCTCATTATTATTATTACTTTTTATTATGACAAAATGTCATTGCATATTTTGGTTTAGGCCCTGTTTCCACATGGGTCTGCCCATTGCTAGTGTGGAACTCTAGAAGGAATATGGTCTTTGGAAATTAATTTTAACTTTGCCACAAGCCAGCTGTGTGAGCTTGGGTAAGTCACTTACCTAGTCAAGGTCACAGTTTCTTTATTTATAAAAACGTAGGTAATAAGTCTTTTATTTCATGGTCATTGTTAAGTATTAAATGATTTAATGTACATATGATATAATGATATAATGAAAGGCTTTAGGTACAATGAGCCTGGCACATTGCAGTACTCTGTAAGTATTAATTTCATTTTGCACTTTAATCTTTACTGCTGCCTTTAATTTTAGGATTTATGACTCTGGTCCAATATGGCTCACCCACCTGAAGGCCTTCTAGTCAATTTCTCATAGTCTTTGTATATTGACAGGTGGAAGATATTAGGGCCAAATTATATACTTGAAAATGAATAAATCTATGTTTATTGTTCCTAATTAATATCTTCTTCTATTAAATTATTATAATGCTTAGGATTAATTTACTGTGCTATATTTACCATGGTGAAAGAATTCTGCGATTGCTACAACAGGAAAGCTCTCTAGTGAGGTTAGAAGATGGTTAGGCAGTTTTGTTTGCTTAAGAAAAATGAGCAAGAAAATTTTGCATAATGCCTTTTGGAGCAGTCTTATTCTTCATAATTGCCTGAGATATTTCAAGGTGCTTTGCTATAAATCTGAAGACTTAAAAACATTGTTTTACAGTCTGGCCCACTAAGAATAATGACCTCTCCTGTTCCTTGTTTTTCTGGGTGATTAAGGGTTTCCTGACTGGCCCCAGGCCATCTGCCCTGACTATTTTTTTTTCTTCAGATTTAGAACCATAATGTCAAAAATAATCTCTTACTCTGAGAGATTTTGCTAGCCCCAGAAGATAGGACGTGTTTGCTGCATGTGCTCCAACACCGCATGAAAAATTGTGCAAATGATGCTTCTTGTTGATGTTATAAAGCAGTCCCATCATTTATGCTCCTTAAACTAAATTAGGTGTAAATTATTTCAAGGAGGCCAGAGTTCTTCCTTGTATTCCTATGAGGATAATTTCACAAATACACAGCATGTCCCTTCAACCACAGATTTTGGGCAGAGAGAAGGAAACAAGAAGAAGGAGAAGAAGAGAGCTATGGCCTTGGGCCAGTGCACACTCTCCACAGGGGGTTTCCAGCATGTGGGTGATTTCTAACCAAGCTGACATAAATCAGACTGTGCAGAGCAATGACATTCTGATCACTGTGCTGGGAGACACCTGGATAGTGTTACAGTTCCCTCATTAAGAGGTACTGGAGTTGAGCTGGGGAGGTGAACTTTTAGCTGTATCAAAATAACAGTGTTGGAGCAAAGAAGATGCTGGGATGAGGGGGCGTACCAGTAATAACCCAACCTTCACAGACAGGTTGTGTGAGGCGCTCTGAACTCTCATCTTTGGAAATAATTTATTTACAAACTGAACTCAGTAAAATTAAGAAGAATTTGGTCCATGAATGCCATTGTTTAAATCTGGCTGAGATTTGAGCCTCTTTCTTTCTCAGCTGGGACATTCTGCTGCAGTAGCCTACAGTCCCAAACCTTGTTAAAACTGAGTTCATAATGTGTGATAGACATGTTTGTTAGTGTTCTGGAACATTTTATTCAAGGTAAGTTACTTATTAATTACAGTTATTAATTTTTAATAAAAATTGGATGTTAAAATTGGATGTTAAAACACAAAATTGGGTGTATAGGTAAAAAAAATACAAACCTTTCTAAACCAAACAAAAATTTTAAATACAGCAAAGAACATAGAGAAGAAAAGACTATGGTTTAAGTACAACATAATAAATTAATTATAAAATAATATGATAGAATTGATATCAAACATATTAGTCATATAAAAATGTGACTGGGTTTAAATCACCTATTAAAGAAAAAATATTTTCAAATTGGCTGATAAAGCAAAATACATCTCTATACTGTATAAAAAAGACATATCAAATACACACAGAAATTTTAAAAAGATAGAACTAAATATATGGGCAAAGAGATACCAGACAAGTGGAAAAAATGAAAATCACAGTGTTAAATTTTGATATCAGATAAAGTAGAATTAAACAAAACTACATACTGTATATACTTACCTTTAGCCCAGCAATCCCACTTCTGATCATTTATTCTGAAGGTACACTTCCAACCATACAAAATTACATATGCACAAGATTATTCATTATAGCACTGTTTATAATTGCAAATAGTTATAAATGTCTAAACACAGGAAACTGGTTGAAAAACTTTACATATACACAGTGGAATACAATACAGTTATAAAATAAGAATGAGGAGGAGCTTTATGAAGTGATAGGAAGTTATTTCTATAATGTGTTTTAAGAGAAAAAAAACAAAGTATTAAAGAATCTCCAGAGTAAGCTACCTATTATATAAGAAAGATGGAGGAATAACGAAACAAATACGTATCTGCTGACTTCTTCAGAAAGAAACATAAGGATAAGTCAGAAAATGTTGAAAATGGCTACCTGTAAGAGAGAGAGTGGTGGAAGGGATGGGGAGGGAAGAACACTTCTCTGAATATACCTTTGTGGACACTTTTGACATTTGGAAGCATGTCAGTATTCTACATATTCAAAATGGAAATAAAATCAATAAAGATAAGGAAAATACCTGGAATGGAATACAAGCAGTATTTCAAACAAATAATTGTATCTCAGATACGTGGCATAACCACACCAAAAGGGCAAAAAAACTAATCCAGATAATCTGAGCACAGTACTTGGCCCTGTATCTTAAATTCTTTTAGTAGGTTTCTTTTTTTCTAGTTACATGAGTGTAGAGATTCTTGAACCCTATTTGTTTTTATTACAGAATTAGACAAAATTGGATAACCGTGTTGTTGGTGTTGAGAGTCAGGGTTCTCACAGAAGGAAGATGCAAATATAGAATAAGGATGGTGAAGAACCTTGTGAGTTTGGATTAAAATTCGTGGTAACAAAATGACTTCACGGTTTCTAAAGAAACATAATATCTAAATGTAATACATAATCCTAGACTGGACCCTAGAATGAAGAGAAAAAGAATATTATAAATGATGTCGTTGGAACAATTGGCATAATGGCAATATGCACTATAGATTTTTTAAAAATTAGATAAAAGTATTATATCAATGTTACACTTATTGCATTTGATAATTGTAGTTATGTAAGCAAATATTCTTGTTCTTAGGTAAAACATACTGAGGAATTAAGAAGCAAAACTTTCAGAGAAAGAATAATAAAATACATTTTCCAAAATGTTAAAAAAATTGGATAAAGAATATAAGAAGGTTCCCTGTACTATTTTTTAAACATTTCTGTAGGTTTAAAATTATTTCAACATAGTAAGCCAAAAAAGTTATGTATCACATTCTGAATGATTCCTTGTTACCTTGCTTGTCTGTATCATTATGTTGTAATTTTCCCCTGTTTTTCAACTTTTACCCTTTCTATGATTTTGTGAATACTTGGAAAGCACATCATGTGTCCTCACTCTTCAGAGTTTGCTATTTTCGGATTATTTTGGTCACATTTTGCTGATTTAATTTGGTGTAAATATAAAGCAAGTCTTTGTGAAGTATAATCTCTGGCCCCAAACATGTTCTCGTCACACACATTTTTTAAAAGATGGAGTGAAATCTTGCTTCACAGAAAGTGAATCACAGCTGGGCGTGGTGGCTTACACCTGTAATTGAAGCACTTTGGGAGGCTGAGGCAGGCGATCACTTTAGGCCAGGAGTTTGAGACCAGCCTGGCCAACATGGTGAAATCCCATCTCTACTAAAAATACAAAAATTAGCTGCATGTGGTGGCATGTACCTGTAATCCCAGCTACTCAGGAGGCTGAGGCAGGAAAATCGCTTGAACTCCGGAGGTGGAGGTTGCAGTGCACTGAAATGGTGCCACTGCACTGTAGCCTGGACAACAGAGCAAGACTCCATCTCAAAAAAAAAAAAAAGTGAATCTCACATGAAAATCTGAGGGCAAAACTGACCTACGTGATATTTTAATGATTTTCACATTCTATCTTATTCTTATTTCCCAAATGGTTTATATATATATATGACTTATGTTTAAAAGTTCTTACAGAATGCTAACAGCCATTGGAAATATATGTCAGGAGGAATCAGAGGCAAAATATATTTTTGGTAAAAATGTGACATATTTACATCTGTCTAAAAGAAAATTTATGGCTTGCTTACCAAAATTCTGGATTTAACATCTTACATATAACATTGGGCTTTCAGTGACTGACACTGTCATCAAAGAGTGTAAAATGAATTATATATGAAGTGTCAAGGGGTTGCGTAAAGGGAAGACCCGTTGTCAATTATGACTATAGGAAGGTCATAATTGTATTTAAAGAGAAGAGAGAACAGAGCTGTAGAAGGTTGATCTCAGAGTGTTCACTGAGAGGCAAAGAAAAACAGGACCAGATTAACAAGATTTACCTGTGGACACTAATAAGGATTCAGAACTAAGAAGGTGAAGTGTCAGTAAATACCAGACTGCATGGACACGAGACGTGATCTTCATAGGAAAGGGACGATTTTCATACCCACATTGATATGGGTTGCCATCAGTTTCTTAATGAGGAGAAACTGAAGACAAATATCAGAATGCTGAATATTACATAGTTTATATAGAAGTTAAAAAATAAATGTACATAGTTATTATTATAGAATATGGATTTCATCATTATGAATAAATACTTTAGTTAGTCTCATAAATTTGCTACTTAAAAGCACATGTAAATATTGTATATGGTGCTTGCACTGGACAGAGCATGCTCTATAGACAAAATTCTGGTCCTCAAATTAACCAAAACTAAGTAAGTGACCTTTTCAGAATATGTATTTTCTGCATATTATATGTTGTTCCCTGAGTATTTATTTTAAAACTTGATTTATTTTAAAATAAAAGTTTTGACTTTTTTTGCATTGTCTTAAAATTGTTGACAATGGTCTAGTGAAGTCTTTTCAATGTTCTATCCTTTATGAAAAATAAATAAATGAAATAACACAATTGATAGGACAATGCTTAAAAGTGTGTGTGCATGCATGTGTGTGTGTTTGTGTTGCTAGAAAGTTAGTGTCGCTGGCTTTATAATATGCAATTTAAAACAGAATAAAAGCATTGCAATAATTAGTATCTTTTGCATATGGGCATTTCTTTGCTTACTAATCTAGAAGATTTCTATGTTTTATAAATAAAAGCAACGCCTGGAACCAGTGGTTTCTTGGGTAAACTCCGCTTTCTTTGATTGTGCAGTGAAGTATGTTCTAGTTACTTTCTTTTGCAATTTATTTGATGTCAAGAAATGTAATGGCGGAAAGCTTAGAGCATAAAAAGGAAAGAAATAATCATTGGAAAACAGCAACAAATTCATTTTGTCCTCTACATTGCCCTCCACTTTTCTTTCCCTATGTCTTCATTTTTTAGTTCTGATTTTCATGACTACATACCTTCCTTTCTACATCCTTTTTGTCTTTACCTATCTCTTGCTGGAAGCTTTGAACTAATATTGAGTAAAAATATGTTCCCAGGAATGGGGATATTAGGGAAGGGAATTGACATTTAATTTACTGTGTGCAGGACACTTTATACACGTTATTTTATTTACTCCACACAGAAACTCTATGAGTTTAGACTTATCTCTGTTTTACAGCTGAGGAAACTAAGGCTCAGAAAAGTTCAGCAAATTGCCTAACGCTAGAAGTACCAAGTGAAGGAGCCAGGATTCCATCCAGAAAGGATCTGAGTACAGAGAGTGTACTCAAACCTGCTACCTTCCCAGCACTCTTAGAGTTGAATCAGTCTTATGGCATTTTCACTTTTATCCCTTGACTTCTCTGCAACCTCCAAGGGGTCAGTGTCTAAATCGGAAATCAGAGAACCAAAGCAATCTATGTAGACGATGTGTGTGGTTGAGACAGCTTTGAACATTATTTTGAAGCCAATATTAAAGCTGATTCCCAAAAAGGGCCTATTTATTGAATCACTGCATATAGTCACACCTTGGATTTTCTTTGGTGGTCTTCCTTCTAAGTAATGACAAAGTAAGACCTAGTTTATTTTATGAGAACTGAGAAAATCACAGCACAGGGTGGTCTTAAGTTTCAGAAAAGTTTAGCTTTTGTTCATATAGATTTTCCAATCCTTAAAGTCACACTTCTATGCATAAACAAAAGTTTTAAGAGTCATATGTTTTCAATGGGCAATGAACTCCTCAGTAAGCACTCCTTGACGTTCACCATTCAGTCGTGGTAACTAAATAGGTTAAACCTGTGATGAAGCTCATCGTGTTTGAAAATCAGTTACTCTCTGCCAACTTTGCCTTAAATTTAACTTTTATGAATTTTTAAACTTACCAATAATATGTGTGTTATGGAATCCCACAAACTTGCTGCTTTCTGATTAATTTTTCACTTCAAATCCATGAGAATTGACTTTCTTACATTCCAATATGTATTTCCCTAGGCATAACTGGCTGAAAGGAATTAAACTCAACTAATATTTTTTTCTTTCTTTTTGGCTTGAAACATTCCCAAGGCTTTCTGAAATACAGGTTCAGGCTATATTTATAGCCAAAATAAAAAGCATTTGAATACATATAGAATTGCAGAGGCAGATAATGATTACAGCATACATCTATTAAATGTGATATATTTAGGTTTTATTTGAATAAATTTAAATAATAAATGCTTTATAAAATGTAGTAAGAATCAACATGCCAGGAGCTTTCCTTATTACTTCCCATTAAATAGAGTAAAAAATAAAAAATAAGATAGAAATAATAAAATAATGAGATAAAAATAAAGCAGATTTCAACTTGAATTGGTTTATAGTTACTATATTTAACTTTTTAGTGAATTAATAATTACAAATAAAATCATTTCACATTTGTTTGTAAACAATGTATTTTTTGTGTGTATATCCTAGTACTTATAAAAAACCACATCTAGTCATTTGCTTCTTACAAGATTACTTTCCGTTAGATTTCTCATTTAGGATATGTATCTCTGTCAGAGACCGGTTAGGAGAGAGAAACCACACAGTAATCTGAATAAAGTTTAATGTAACGTATTATTAACTCTATCAGAGGATTGATGTAGTGTGGAATTGGTTAGTATGAAGTAACAAGAATACTAAAAATACATGAATAGTTGATATAAGAAACAGTTACTGCTCCTAAGACTGAGATAGACCTGGATGAAGACCTCCCATTCTCCCAAGGTTGAGCGAGATTCAGGTCTTGTTGGAGAGAGATCAGTTCCTTGAGAACAAAGAAGTCACTATGAAACCACATCGGTGGAATTTGCCAAGCTGTTCACAGGGAGGTGTCTCACCAGAGGTATTCTGTTATAAAAACACCTGAAGGGTGTGCTAAGGGAAACCGATGGCCACTGGGTGCTGCTGGGCAGTGTGCCTGCCCAGTGAGAACATGGAAACCAGGAAACAAAATTCTTTTCCTCCTGCCATGTCTTTTCAGCACTCTCTAATGAAAGAGTTTCTTTGCCAGCTGGCAAAGGAAAAAATATTTAAAGGGTCCAGATTCATTTTCATAGAGCTGGCAAAAAGGGTGAATTTGAAATAAAGAGGTAATAAATCAATAACCAGCACAATATCAGACTTTTTAAAAAGATTAAACACTGTGTTTTAATATTGGTGGTAGCCATATCAAATATAGTTTTTTGAAATGAACATTATTACATAATGCCATGGATTCATTTACAGGAGATTTTATTGTAAACAATTACTGGAAATCAATAGTCATGTAAGATAATAATTAAGAATAATGGTTCTACAGTCAAACTCCTTTAGTTCCTGACTCTGCCATTTACTGTGACCTTAGGCAAGGTGTTTAACACATGTGTCCATTTCCCCATCTGTAAAATAGGCTCAAAATGGCATCCGCCTTAGTTGAGTTGTTGAGAGGGTTAAATGAAGGTAGTGTAGGTAAAGCACTTATATTTGCAAATGACACAGGGTAAGGTCTTAACAAAGGGCTACTATTATTTCTTAATATTTTGTATTTATCAGACTGGAAGTTTAAAATTTTATATAATTTTATATCAACATAATTCATTTTCCAGGTATAATCCTTTGGGAGCCTGAAGTGTTTAACAACTCATGAAGTCATGGTCTGTTGATATTCATACGTGCCATTGTGATTGACAACAATTACGGTTGTAATATAGGGGGCAGGTTGTGGTTCCATATAAGTTACATTTTTGGATTTCTTAATTTAAATGTTGCTTAATCAGAATTCAGAATAAATATGCTATGAGTAAATGCAATTTTTAGTTAAGAGTAGGATGTAGTGCTGTTAAAATATTTTCTAAATGATCATAACTATTATATGAAAAAGTTTTTAAAATGTGATTTATAGAAAAGCACTGCCCTTCCTTTTAAAAAATGGAATAACTTACATCATCCCTAAGTTTTAGTGTTTTTTGTACAAATAATGATGATGTTGGACTTGAGTTTTTAGAACACATTAACCCAAATGACCAATATAAAAAATGCTAAAATTGGATGACAGTATTTGGCCAGGTTTTCAGGATCACCCACAAAACTGGATTGAAACTAGATTGCCTTAAGGCTGATTTTAGCACAGTATCTAAAAGAAATACAACTATAACTTCACAAAACTTCAAAAATATTGTAGGACTTTATTGCAGATCTCCTGAGAAGGTGGCAAAGAGGAAATTACATTTTGTCACACACAGCAGAACTTCCTAAAAATCCTCTAATCACTTTACTCTAATTACTTTCTCATTTTTCATAGGACTTGCCCCTGTCTCTCTTCACATGTTTTAGTTTTGTAACTAAGATACTGCTTAGTAGTTACCTCCATTCTCCAGGCTGAACCTAAATATCTTGGTCTTGCTACTCCTTTGTGTGGAAAGGCCAACCCATAGAGGACAAGCAGTAAGACCTTGCATTGATTTTTAGACCAGGACACCTGTCACTAAGCCTGTTGGACAAAATTGTGTGGGAGAAGAAGATACATTCAAAAGGGCCACATTTAAGGAAGCCCTACATATTATCCTTTTTAAAAACTCTACCCAATAGGACTATGATGAATGTAAGGCTTGAGAATTTAATCAATTATACCAGCCCTGCTCCTCTTTGAGAGAGAAGTGGAGATGAAATATATAAGGTGGGTAAGTTTATGGGTAAGTTTAGAGATTGAGAGAAATTTTATTTATCTCTAAGATCTGACAATTACAAAAATACAGTATCAACTAAAATAAAACAAAAAGGCTGTAAAAATAATTTTGTCCTTAAGGATTTTAACGTAAAACATTTGGGGAATCATTATGTAATTGAAGACTTTAGATTCTGAGGAGCTTGGACATCCACTTACAAATAAAAAATATTATTAGAAAACTTAAGTGAGGAACAGCGTACATACATTCTATTTTCATTCCAAAAGGATAGCAGTGAAGGTTAATTGTTATACTTTCTAATGTACCTTCGAACTCTACCCTTGAAAATTTGTGAATTCCCAAATTTTCAAATAACCTCATGGTTTATATTTTACCACATGCCCTCCAATGCAGTTATGTATAACTGAAAAATGTGACTCCTTCAGGTCATTCATGATTCTATTAATATAGCAATAAAACCATTTATGAAGCAATTACATTAATTTTGCTGCAAAAACTCTATGACATTATAGCAGTTATTATAGCTGATAATATTAATTTTAAGCTTATCAGAATCTGTAAAACTAAAGCATCAGTAATAATGGCAATTTAATTTTTTGAAAAAATAATTTCAACCTTTAGATTCAGGGGGTACATGTGCAGGTTTGTTACATGGTATATTACATGACACTGAGGTTTGGGGTACAAATGACCCCATTAGCACACCATGGAATACTACACAGGCATAAAAAAAGGACAGTGGTGGCCAGGCACCGGTGGCTCACGCCTGTAATCCCAGCACTTAGGGAGGCCAAGATGGGCAGATCACTTGAGGTCAGGAATTTGAGACTAACCTGGCAGATATGGTGAAACCCAGTCTCCACTAAAAATACAAAAAAAATTAGCCAGACATGGTGGCAGGCATCTGTAATCCCAGCTACTCGGGAGGCTGAGGCAGAGAATTGCTTGAACCCAGGAGGTGGAGGTTGCAGTGAGCCAAGATCGCCCCACTGCAGTCCAGCCTGGGTGACAGAGTGAGACTCCATCTCAAAACAAACAAACAAACAAATAAAAACAGAAACAAAAAACAAAATACCCAAGGACAGTGGTGATTTTGAGTGAGAATTTCTATTTTGCAATGCAGGTACAGAGTAGGTGAGAGCAATGATGAAACATATTTCACAGCTGGTAAAGTTAGTTCAAAACTATTCAACAAGGGCCTCTTGACTTGCTGAGGCAGCCACATTGACCTTTATGGAAGAAGCAGCTGGTGGAGATAAGTCAGGGTAAAATAATAACATGCACATGGAAGGATACCAGAAGGCAGGTAGCTTGCAAAGAAATATGTTATTAAGGTATATCATGAATGATAGCTATCCTTATGCTCTGAGCAATTAATTTTGCATCTCCTAAAATTTCTCCAACATATTTGTTTATTCATTATTACTAATAAACACATATGTTAGAAGCTCTGCATTTCAGATTGAAAATCCTCAGTACATTTTCAAAGGCCCAAAATAGTTTGCTCTTGTTCTTCAGCATTGTAGTTGCTGCCATGTTGAAACCAATCTCCTGATTTTCTGCACCTTTAACCAACTCTTTCTCATGACCTACAATGGGATCCACAAAATCTTCACCACTCACTTTCCATGCAGCTCTTACAATGGGCATCATTCTATCCTCTCTGGATGGAAGCCTGCCTCCAACCACATGGCTTTCTAAAAATTTCACTTTTCACATTTTGCCTCACCCACTAAGGATTTAATGTTCATCAATCATTTAGCAATGTTGTAATATAAGCATGTTTTAATTTTTCCAGCCATTGGCATCAGTGTTTAGCTCTTTTCCATAGTGTGTATGTCATCAGAACTTGGTTTGGAAGGCTAAGAGAGTGTCATGATGTTAGGGGAAAGGAACACCATGTTAATTGACACTCAGATATGAAAATGGCTTGTGCATATTTGATGTATTAGTGGAACCTTAAATTCAAAGTTATGGGAAGCAATATATTGCTACGCTTTTGGCCAAAACATTTATTAAACCAGTCTCAAAAGAGATATACCATGATCCACATTTTCAGATACCTCTGCCAAGGAACTCTGGCCTCTTGGTGCCCTGAATTTTATAGAAAGGTAAATAAACCTGGCTTAATTACACTGTTGGCTACATTACCTTAAAGTTGGGGTCAGTTTGGCTTTGGCCACCTGAAAATTTGTGTTCTCTTTCCCTTATGTATTCTCACTAAGACAGTTTTTTCTAACAATTTTCATTCTGATCTGAATGTTATTTTAACTTTCTTTATGTGTTTCTTTAGCTTGGGAGGATAACATATGTATAAGGTTATGGTCCAAAGATGCTACCTTTCTAGTTTACTTCAAATTATGTAAGGCTATATGTTTTTTCAAATGAAAAAAAAAAAGTCTTTCCACATGATAAAATATATTCCTGTATCTGTACTAGGAATGTACCACCTATAGCTTTACAGATACGTTTCTATGGGCCCCTGACTTTTTACCCAAGTAAAATTTACTATTTTGCTCATAATTTTGCACAGGTTAAAGCCCCTATAGAAATAATATTACAAATTACTTTTTCTTATATCCAGTGAAAAATATGGTGAAATTATTCACATTGTAGAGCCATTAGGAAATTTGGTATTTGTTTTCATAATTTATCTCAAATTCATATTTCATCCCAAACAGTAATGGCATACTGCAGCCAAAAAATTTTGTTTAGATGAAATGTGGGTGTAGGCATGGGTATGATTATGGAAAGAAAACTCACTAGCATTATTCTAAACCACTGTCTCACTAGGGCATGTTTTCTCACATCCACCTACTTTATTCAATACCGTGAATTTATGCATTCGTTCATTCCCATAGTAACAACTAGTAGATGGTTTTATATTCAGGAATATTTTCCCCAAGAAATACATTTATTTCTTTTCTTTTTTTCTTTATCATTCAGATCAAAATATCAATAAATAAATTTCAGGATTTCAGAAATGTCACTATTTACATTCAAAATGGAGGAATATATTGAAAAAGTAGATGCTTACTAGTAGGTTAGATTCTATTTAGTGAACCAACCTCCTTGTATATTGGGTTGTAATTTCTGTCTAAGCCAAAACCAAATTATTATAGGTCAAGTCCTTTCATACTTGCTGGCAAATTGTGAAAACAAAAAAAAATTAATCCCAAATATAAAAGACTAATGCATAAGGAAATGTAAGATAAGAGGTACTCCTCCTCTAGCTCTGAAAAAGCAAAATATTTAGGCACACGTTTGCTATTCAACATTCAATAAACTTTAGTTTTCGAGCATCTTTTGCAGGTCCGAATGGTCTTTGATACTTTGGGGTTTTATATTAAAAAAGGAAAATCTTTTGCTTTCTCAAAGTGCTTACAATAAGCTATTTCAAGGATGTTCCAAAAATATTTTGGATATCTTCCCCCAGTTTAAGTATGAGCCTAAGAAGGTCCAAATAAAGCAAGAACTTACTAAGTATCTACTGTGGAGAAAGTACTATGCTTGCAACTTTTGGTAGTGACATAATTTTAGTTCTTTGTGAGGATGATTGTCTATTTTATCATCATCATTTTCAGCAGCTTCATAGCTCTGTGGTCATTATTCCTGTGCTTCTTATATATTCAATTACATATTCATGTTCCAGGCTCATGGATCAGTGTAATTGATTAGATAGCACAAGGTTGCTACCTAATTGCAGTATTGGTTTACAAGATATGTGCAGTCTGTTAGCATTAGCTTCTCTGTCTTCCCAATATTATCTCAGATCCTCTGGTACCAGATTGTATGCAATTTATAAATTGTCACAAACACAAAGCCTAGGCTTAAAATCTCTTACCACCTAGAGTCAATTTGACTTTCTTTAAAAAACCTGCTCATCATCATGGCTTTTATGTGTAAATGGAAACAAGTGTATCCAGGTTTCTTACCTGGCTCCCATCCTAATTCTTATCCAATATTCTGTAGTTTGAAAATATGATGAAAATATATCAGTCTGTAATAGCCCAAGACTTTAAACAATCTTTTATACCATTTTCTCTGTAGATAATCAATCTCAATTAAATTAGGGGCCAGAATAAAACGTGAAATTTGCAACCATGCAAGAGACCCAGTCAATACCTACAGAACTGCAAGTGAGTCTTTGAAAGATTGAGATAGAATGTGTTTCTATATAATGATTCCAGTGATTTTTTTTAAAATTTAATCCACAGATTCACATGGGGAGGAGTGAAGTATGGGTCCTTCTTTCACCCTTGACAAATAAAGTACTTGTAAATTATCAGAGGAATAGTTTTTCCAATATTAGAGCAATAGATTTGTCTATTATATTGACCAATTTAGGAATTAAGTATAGTGTGTTGCTTTAAGCCATCTCATAAATGTATAACAATAACAATAAAACCCAACAAATATAATAGGAATAAAGTGTTTTTTTGCTTTTTAGACCACAAGACTGGTTCAAATAAATACCACTGAAAATTACAAGTATTTATTTAGTATGTATTTACGTATCTATATACCAATATCTATTTCGTTATTCTGAAGATCTTAGGGCTTAAACTAACAGAGATTATGGTTCAGCATCACAAAACTAGTAAATAGGAAAGAGCTGATTCATGTTTAGATTGTTCAAGTCCAGACCCTTCAAATATATATATATATATATGTATTCACTTTTGCTTTTCTTTTCTGCCAAACTTGTGCTCCAAAAATCATACTTTTGTTAATGACTCTCTCGAAATGTGTTTTGCTACATGTGGTTTCTTCAAATGTTGTTTTATGCATTCCATTAATTTACCATCACCTTACTCCACCCAAAATAAAGTGAAAATGGTATTTTATGCATTTTGTGGAGGCTATCAATTTCATCTGTTTTAAAATCAATCCTGTCTCCCTCTTGTGTATGCAGATAGATTATGAAAGATGCCTGCTGGCAGGAAAGCTAAAATTAAATCTCCTATATTTATTATTTCATGAAAAAAAAAATATATGTGCAGTGTCACAGCTTGGGGTGTTGGTGTTAGATACTGCCTCCAATACCAGTAGCTTTAACCACTCCTTTATATTGTCCCTACTTATTACTCTAAATTAAATATTAAGTTCTCAAATGAGCTCATTATCAGGGCAGACATTCAACACATGTTCTTGACAAAAGTGTGAAACCATTTATGTTTTTCATAACTACTTAGAACAGATGAGGGTAACTAGTAAGAATTACATGGTAACCTTCATGTAACTAGTAGATAAGACTGAATTCATGGAGACCATCCCATAATATCCCTTTTTCAGAGGAAGTACAAAGCCCTGTGACTTTTCAGAAAAATTGTGTGAGTGGAAATGGCAGCTTTTGAAGCTCCAATAGAAGAATTATAAAACTTAGGAGTTAGAATGGCAGAAACTCATGTTAGGGTCTGGAGGCAATTTGTGTAGGCACTTTTAGTCTATCTTGTGGGAACATTGTCCGTAAATAAGACCTCCCCTAGCAATTTGTATTACTGAGAATAATTTCAACAAAATCACTGACAATGATATCTTAATATAGATTTTTGTTTTTTATGTGTTATGGAAATGAATGCAGAATTTGGGAAAATTTTTATATTGTCAACACATAGAAATTTACCAGCTAAAGTTGGTTGTCATTCTTTTACGTATTTTGATGAAATATAACTTTAGGTAGAGTTCAAGCAGGGAGAGGAAAATACTTATATTCCTCACAAAACTATATAAATAGAAAATAATGATGTGATACCAGGTAATTAATATCTTTTGCTATCTCAATTTACCTATTAATGGCAGTTAAATAATAAAGTGTCAGGACTATAGTTTATATTGTTCATTTAAACATTTATTCAATATTTGCTTATCACATATTTGTTAAGTTCCCTCTTTGGAAAAGATACTGGATTAGGTGGTAGAGATACAAAAATAATTAAGCCGGACAGGCACGGTGGCTCACACCTGTAATCCCAGCACTTTGGGAGGCCGAGACGGGCGGATCACGAGGTCAGGAGATCGAGACCATCCTGGCTAAGACGGTGAAACCCCGTCTCTACTAAAAATACAAAAAATTAGCTGAGCGTGGTGGTGGCGGGCGCCTGTAGTCCCAGCTACTCTGGAGGCTGAGGCAGGAGAATGGCGCGAAACTGGGAGGCGGTGCTTGCAGTGAACCGAGATCGTGCCACTGCACTCCAGCCTGGGGGACAGAGCAAGACTCCATCTCCAAATAAATAAATGAATGAATGAATGAATAAATAAATAAATAAATAAAATAACTAAGCCATTTGTCCCTGTTTTCAAGAAATTAGTAGGAGAAAAAAAATAGATATGCAGATGAGAAATGTTTAAATTGTTGTAGGTGAAAAAAGAGGAAAGAAAGAAACAGCCTGGGAGAGTCAGATAAATCTTCAGAGAAGAGGTAAAATCTGCCCTGCGCCTCAAAGGGCAAAGAAAATGAACAGAATCAGACAACAGGAACAATGTACAAAGGTGTGGAGAATAAAATGGTGTTTTTTAGAAGCAATGGAAACCTAGTGTAACCCAAGGAAAGGAAAAATGAGGACCCAAGTGACATGGTGATGGATGAAGACGGAAAAAATATATATGGTTAAAGACTTGTTTACCATATCAGGAAGCCTGGACTTGATCCTGCGGGTAATGGGAAACCAGTAAAGATATTTAAACATTAATGGTGATTTTTAAAAAACTCAGTGTGTTTAAAAGGGAATGGATAGTGCATTATCTCTTTTTTACCTCTCCTTGGTTTTGTTTAAGTGGGCTGCTATGGGAATCCTTAGAGTATCATTTTTTTAAAATTGAAAAGGAATTATTATCCTTTAAGTTCTGTGATACCTGTGCAGAATGTGCAGGTTTGTTCTACAGGTATAGACGTGCCATGGTGGTTTGCTGCATCCATCAACCCGTCATCTACATTAGGTATTTCTCCTAATGCTATCCCTCCCCTAACCCCCTACCTTCTGACAGGCCCCAGTGTGTGATGTTCCCCTCCCTGTGTCCATGTGTTCTCCTTGTTCAACTCCCACTTAGGAGTGAGAATATACGATGTTTGATTTTCTGTTCCTGTGTTAGTTTGCTGAGAATGATGGTTTCCAACTTCATCCATGTCCCTGCAAAGGACATAAAATCATCCTATTTTATGGCTGCATATTATTCCATGGTGTATATGTGCCACGTTTTCTTTACCCTGTCTATCATTGATGGGAATTTGCTCCAAGTCTTTGCTATCGTGAATAGTGCTGCAATAAACATACGTGTGCATGTGTCTTTATAGTAGAATGATTTATAATCCTTTGGGTATATACTCAGTAATGGGATGGCTGGGTCAAATGGGATTTCTGGTTCTAGATCCCTGAGGAATTGCCACACTGTCTTCCACTATGGTTGAACTAATGCACACTCTCACCAACAGTGTAAATGTATTCCTATTTCTCCATATCGTCTGCAGCATCTGTTGTTTCCCGACATTTTAATGATTGCCATTCTAACTGGCAAGAGATATCATCTCATTGTGGTTTTGATTTGCATTTCTCTAATGACTAGTGATGATGAGCTTTTTTTTTCATGTTTGTTGGCCACATAAATGTCTTCTTTGAGAAGTGTCTGTCGCTTCAGCAGCCCACTTTGGATTAGGTTGTTTCTTTCTCGTAAATTTGTTTAAGTTCCTTGTAGATTCTGGATATTATTAGCCAGCCGTCAGATGGATGGAGTGCAAAATTTTTTCCCATTCTTTAGGTTGCCTGGTGTTCTGATGATGGTTTCTTACATGCTGTGCAGAAGCTCTTTAGTTTAGTTAGATCCCACTTGTGAATTTTGGCTTTTGTTGCCATTGCTTTCTGTGTTTTAGTCATGAAGTCTTTGCCCATGCCTATGTCCTGAATGGTATTGCCTAGGTTTTCTTCTAAGGGTTTTATGGTTTTAGGTCTTATGTTCAAGTCTTTAATCCATCTTGAGTTAATTTTTATATAAGGTGTAAGAGAGTCTAGTTTCAGTTTTCTGCATATGGCTAGTCAGTTTTCCCAACACCATGTATTTAAATGGGGCATCCTTTCCCCATTGCTTGTTTTGTCAGGTTTGTCAAAGATCAGATGGTTGTAGATGTATGATGTTACTTCTGAGGCCTTTATTCTGTTCCATTGGTCTACATATCTGTTTTGGTACCAGTACCATGCTGTTTTCCTTATCGTAGCCTTGTAGAGAAGCAAGAGCAAACAAATTCAAAAGTTAGTGGAAGACAAGAAATAACTAAGATCAGAGCAGAACTGAAGGAGATAGAGACATGAAACCCTTCAAAAAAATCAATGAATCCAGGAGCTGGTTTTTTGAAAAGATTAACAAAGTAGATAGACTGCAAGCCATGCTAATAAAGAAGAAAAGAGAGAAGAATCCAATAGACACAATAAAAATGATAAAGGGGTTATCAACACTGATTCCACAGAAATACAAACTACTATCCAAGAATACTATAAACACCTGTACGCAAATAAACTAGAAAATCTAGAAGAAATGGATAAATTCCTGGACACATCCACCCTCCCAAAACTAAACCAGGAATAATTTGAACCCCTGAATAGAACAATAAGAAGTTCTGAAATGGAGGCAGTAATTAATAGCCTACCAACCAAAAAAAGCCCAGGACCAGACGGACTCACAGCCGAATTCTACCAGAGGCACAAAGAGGAGCTGGTACCTTTCCTTCTAAACTATCCCAAACAATAGGAAAAGAGGGACTTCTCCCTAACTCATTTTATGAGGCCAGCGCCATCCTGATTCCAAAATCTTGCAGAGACATAACAATAAAAAAACTAAAATTTCAGGCCAATGTCCCTGATGAACATCGATGTGAAAATCCTCAGTAAAATACTGGGCAACCGAATCCAGCAGCACATCAAAAAGCTTATCCACCACTATCAAGTCAGCTTCATCCTTGGGATTCAAGACTGGTTCAACATATGCAAATTAATAAACATAATCCATCACATAAACGGAACCAATAACAAAAACCATATGATTATCTCAATAGATGCAGAAAAGGCCTTCGATAAAATTCAACACCCTTCATGCTAAAAGCTCTCAATAAACAAGGTATTGATGGAACATATCTCAAAATAATAAGAGCTATTTATGACAAACCCAGAGCCAATATCATACTGAATGGGCAAAAGCTGAAAGTGTTCCCTTTGATAACCGGCTAGAACAAGGATGCTCTCTCTCCTCTATTCCAGCTTATAGCATAGGAAGTTCACGGCCAGGGCAATTAGGCAAAGAGAAAGAAATAAAAGGTATTCAAATATAGGAAGAGAGGAAGTCAAATTGTCTCTGTTTGCAAAGATGACATGAATGTATATTTAGAAAAACCCATTACTCAGCCCCAAACTCCTTAAATACAGTAAAGCAAATTCAAAGCAGTCTCAGGATACAAAATCACTATGCAAAAAATCACAAGCATTCCTATACATCAATAACAGACAAACAGAGTACCAAATCATGAGTGAACTCCCATTCACAAATGCTACAAAGAGAATAAAATATTTAGGAATACAACTTACAAGGGATGTGAAGGACCTCTTGGGGAGAACTACAAACCACTGCTCAAGGAAATAAGAAAGGACACAAACAAATGAAAATCTTTTTTTTTTTTTTTTTTTTTTTTTTTTGTTTTTTGTTTTGTTTTTTTTGAGATGGAGTATTGCTCTGTCAGCCAGGCTGCAGTGCAGTGGCGTGATCTTGGCTTACTGCAAACTCTGCTTCCTGGCTTTATGCCATTCTCCTGCCTCAGCCTCCCGAGTAGCTGGGACCACAGGCACCCACCACCACGCCCGGCTAATTGTTTGTAGTTTTGGTAGAAAGGGTTTCACTGTGTTAGCCAGGATGGTCGATCTCCTAACCTTGTCATCCGTCAGCCTCACGACCTCCCAAAGTGCTGGGATTACAGGAGTGAATACCTTGACCCACAAATGGAAAAACAGTCTATGCTCATGGATAGAAAGAATCAATATCATGAAAATGGCCATACTGCTCGAAGTAATTTATAGATTCAATGCTATTCCCATCAAGCTACCATTGACTTTCTTAATAGAATTAGAAAAACTACTTTACGTTTCATATGGAACAAAAAAGAACAACTATATAATTTCCACTCTTGGGTTTCAGCCTTTGGCTTTTTCCATATAGCTGAAGACGGCTGATATAGCCTGGGAACCATGGGGATATGTAGGAGGAATAAAAACTTAAACTTTTTTTTCTTTTAATTATTATTATTATTATTATACTTTAAGTTCTAGGGTACATGTGCATAGCATTACGGGTGTGTTATATGTATACTTGTGCCATGTTGGTGCTGCACTCATCAACTTGTCAGCACCCATCAACTCATCATTTACATCGAATTTATAACTCCCAGTGCAATCCTCCCTCCTCCTCCCTCCCATGGTAGGCTGGTGTGTGATGTTCCCCTTCCTGAGTCCAAGTGATCTCATTGTTCAGTTCCACCTATGAGTGAGAACATGCGGTGTTGGTTTTCTGTTCTTATGATAGTTTTGCTAAGAATGATGGTTTCAGCTGCATCCATGTCCCTGAGACACAAAACTCATCCTTTTTAGCAAAGCTGCATAGTATTCCATGGTGTATATGTGCCACATTTTCTTAATCAGTCTGTCACTGATGGTTATTTGGGTTGATTCCAAGTCTTTGCTATTGTGAATAGTGCTTGCAATAAACATGCGTGTGCATGTGTCTTTATAGCAGCATAATTTATAATCCTTTGGGTATATCCCCAGTAATGGGATGGCTGGGTCATATGGTACTTCCTAGTTCTAGATCCTTGAGGAATAAGCCATACTGTTTTCCATAATGGTTGAACTAGTTTACAGTCCACCAACAGTGTAAAAGTGTTCCTATTTCTCCACATCCCTCTCTCCAGCACCTGTTGTTTCCTGACTTTTTTAATGATCGCCATTCTAGCTGGTGAGATGGTATCTCATTGTTGTGGTTTTAGTTGCATTTCTCCTGATGGCCAAGCGATGATGAGCATTTTTTCATGTGTCATTGGCTGTATGAATGTCTTCTTTTAAGAAATGTCTGTTCATATCTTTTGCTTACTTTTTTGATGGGGTTTGTTTTTTCTTGTAAATTTGTTTGAGTTCTTTGTAGGTTCTGAATATTATAGCCCTTTGTCAGATGGAGTAGATTGCAAAAATTTTCTCCCATTCTGTAGGTTGCCTATTCCACTCTGATGGTAGTTTCTTTTGCTGTGCAGAAGCTCTTTAGTTTAATTAGATCCCATTTGTCAATTTTGGCTTTTGCTGCCGTTGCTTTGGTGTTTTAAGACATGAAGTCTTGCCATACCCTATGTCCTGAATGAAGAGAGTACCACCTAGGTTTCCTCTAGGGTTTATGGTATTAGGTCTAACATTTTGAAGTCCTCTAATCCATCACTTGGATTAATTTTAAATTATAGGGAGTAAGGGAAAGGGATCAGTTTCAGCTTTCTACTTGTGGCTAGCCAATTTTGCTTCATTTATTAAATAGAATCCTTTCCCCATTTCTTGTTCTCTCAGGTTTGTCCAGATCAGATGGCTGTAGATGTGTGGTGGTATTTCCTGAGGACTCTGTTCTGTTCCATTGAATCTATATATCTCTGTTTGGTACCAGTACCATGCTGTTTTAGTTACTGTAGCCTTGTAGTATGGTTGGAGATCCAGGTGGCGTGATGCCTCCAACTTTATTCTTTTTTGACTTAGAAGTTGTCTTACGGCAATGCGGGCTCTTTGGTTCCATATGAACTTTAAGCAGTTTTCCAATTCTGTGAAGAAAGTCGGTGGTAGCTTGATGGGAATGGCATTGAGATCCATACGTAACCTTGGGCAGGTATGGCCATTTTCATGATATTGATTCTTCCTATCCATGAGCGTAGGTATGTTCTTCCATTTGTTTGTGTCCTCTTTTATTTCACTGAGCAGTGGTTTGTAGTTCTCCTTGAAGAGAGGTCCTTTACATCCCTTGTAAAGTTGGATTCCTAGGTATTTCATTCTCTTTGAAGCAATTGTGAATGGAAGTTCATTCATTTTGGCTCTGTTTGTTTGTTACTGGTGTGCCAGGGTAGCGATTTTGCACATTGTATGTGTGTATCCTGAGCCTTTGCTGAAGTTGCCCATCCAGCTTAAAAAGGAGATTTTGGGCTGAGACAATGGGGTTTTCTAAATATACAATCATGCCATCTGCAAACAGGAACAATTTGACTTCTCTTTTCCTAATTAGAAAACCCCATGATTTCTTTCTCTTGCCTGATTGCTAGCCAGAACTTCCAACACTATGTTGAATGAATTGGTGAGAGAGGGCATCATCCCACAATGTGTGCCAGTTTTCAAGGGAATTTTCAGTTTGCCCACATTCAGTATGATATTGGCTGTGGGTTTGTCATAAATAGCTCTTATTATTTTGAGGTACGTTCCATCAATACCCGAATTTATTGAGTGTTTTAGCATGAAGGGCTGTTGAATTTTTGTCAAAGCGCTTTTCTGCATCTATTGAGATAATCATGTTGTTTTTTGACTTTGGTTCTGTTTTATGCTGGATTATGTTTATTGATTTGTGAATGTTGAACCAGCCTTGCATCCCAGGGATGAAGCCCACTTGATCATGGTGGATAAGCTTTTAGATGTGCTGCTGAATCCGGTTTGCCAGTATTATTTTTATTGAGATTTTTTGCATCGATGTTCATCAAGGGATATTGGTCTAGAATTCTCTTTTATTGTTGGCTGTCTCTGCAAGGCTTTGGTATCAGGTTGATGTATATAAAATGAGTTAGGGAGGATTCCCTCTTTTCTATTGATTGGAATAGTTCCAGAAGGAATGGTACCAGCTCCTCCCTTGTACCTCTGAGGTAAATTCAGCTGTGAATCATCTGGTCCTGGACTTTTTGATTGGTAGGCTATTAATTATTGCCTCAATTTCAAGAGTCCTGCTATTGATCTATTCAGGGATTCAACTTCTTCCTGGTTTAGTCTTGGAACAGTGCAAGTGTCCAGGAAATTATCCATTTCTTCTAGATTTTCTAGTTTCTTTCTTAGAAGTGTTTACAGTATTCTCTGATGGTAGTTTGTATTTCTGTAGGGTTGGTGGTGATATCCCTTTATCATTTTATTCGTCTATTTGATTCTTCTCTCTTTTTCTTCATTAGTCTTTACTGATGGTCTGTCAATTTTGTTGATCTTTTCAAAAACCAACTCCTGGATTCATTGATTTTTGGAGGTTTTGTGTCTCTATCTCCTTCCAGTTCTGCTCTGATCTTAGTTATTTGCCTTCTGTAAGCTTTAAGTGTGTTTGCTCTTGCTTCTCTAGTTCTTTAATTGTGATGTTAGAGTGTCAATTTTAGATCTTTCCTGCTTTCTCTTGTGGGCATTTAGTGCTATAAATTGCCCTCTACACACTCTTTAAATGTGTCCACAGGGTTCTGGTATATTGTATCTTTGTTCTCATTGGTTTCAAAGAACATCTTTATTTCTGCCTTCATTTCGTTGTACCCAGTGGTCATTCAGGGCAGGGTTGTTCCAGTTTCATGTAGTTGGCCCGGTTTGATTGGAGTTTCTTAGTCCTGTGAGTTCTGGTTTGATTGCACTGTGGTCTGAGACAGTTTGTTATAATTTCTGTTCTTGTACATTTGCTGAGAAGTGCTTTACTTCCAATTATGTGGTCAATTTTGGAGTAAGTGTGATGTGGTGCTGAGAAGAATGTATATTCTGTTGATTTGGGGTGGAGAGTTCTGTGGTTCTATTGGGTCTGCTTGCTGCAGAGATGAGTTCAATTCCTGGATATCCTTGTTAACTTTCTGTCCTGGTTGATCTGTCCAATGTTGACCCGAAGTGGAGTGTTTAGAAGTCTCCCATTATTGTTGGCAGCCAAGGGGTCCTAAGGGGAGTCTCTTTTGTAAAGTCTCCTAAGAACTTGCTTTATGAATCTGGGTGCTCCTGTATTGGGTACATATATATTTCCAGGATAGTTGGCTTCCTGTTGAATTGATCCCTTTACCATTATGTAATGGCCTTCTTTGTCTCTTTTGATCTTTGATGGTTTAAAGTCTGTTTATCAGAGACTAGTATTGCAACCCCTGCTTTTTTTGTTCTCCATTTAGCGTGTCCCTCCATCCCTTTATTTTGAGCCTATGTATGTCTCTGCATGTGAGATGGGTCTCCTGGTCTAGTAGACCTGTGGGTCTTGATGACTCTTTATCCGAGTTTGCCGATCTGTGTCTTTTAATTGGAGCATTTAGTCCATTTACATTTAAGGTTAATATTGTTATGTGTGAACAGTCCATGCCATTATGATATTAGCAGTTTATTTTGCTTTCGTTACTTGATGCAGTTTCTTTAGCCTGGATGGTCTTTACATTTTGGCATGTTTTTGCAATGGCTGGTACCCGGTTGTTCCTTTCCATGTTTAGTGCTTCCTTCGGGGTCTGCTTGTAAGGCAGGCCTGAACATTAAAATCTCTAAGCATTTGCAGCATCTGTAAAGGATTTTATTTCTCGCTTCACTTATGAAACTTAGTTTGTGGATATGAAATTCTGGGTTTAAAATTCTTTTCTTTAAGAATGTTGAATATTGGCCCCCACTCTTCTGGCTTGCAGAGTTTCTGCCGAGAGATCTGCTGTTAGTCTGACTTCCCTTTGTGGGTAACCTGGCGTTTCTCTCTGGCTGCCCTTAAGATTTTCCTTCATTCAACACACGGGTCATGCAGGTTGTAGCTTTGGAAGGTATGTTGCGGCGTTCTCATATTTCCTGGGGTTGAATGTTGGCCTGCCCTACTAGGTTAGGGGAAGTTCTCCTGGATGATATCCTGAAGAGTGTTTTCCAACTTGGTTCATTTTCCCCCCCTCACTTTCATTTTAATCAGGCGTAGATTTGAGGTCTTTTATAATCCCATACTTCTTGCAGGCTTTTGTTTCCCTTTCTTTTTGTTTTTCTTTTACGGTTTCTCTTCGCTTCATTCATTCCGTTTGATCCTCAATGTTTGACACTCTTTCTTCCAGTTGATCCGAATTGGTTACTGAAGCTTGTGCATTTTCCGCGTATTTCTGTTAATGTGAACAATATCTCTTTCATTTTGGATTTATGACCTTCACCAAAATTCAAATTACTATCAATTCTTCACGTTTTCAGATTTTTTGGTTTCTTTATTGCTGGGTACATAATTCCTCCTGGCTCACAGAAGTTTGATGGACTGAGAGCCTTCTTCTCTCATCCTAGAGAGGCAGAGTCGATTTCTCCATACAGCTTTTGATCCATTGCTGGCGATGAGGCTGCAGCTCCCTTTGCCGAGGGGAGATCTTTGCTCTTATTTTTTTGGTTTAGCTTTTCTGCTCTACTTTTCCTATCAGGTTTTATCTGCCGTTCTCTGGTCTTTGATGATGGTGGCCATTACTGATGGGGTTTGGTGGCAGAGTGTCCTTCCTGTTTGATAGTTTTCCTTCTAGCAGTTGGGACCCTCAGCTGTAGTCTGTTGTAAGGTGGCGAGTCCCTCGGGCCCTGTTTGCCTGGGCATCAGCAGCAGGAGCGAATGACTCTGAACAGGTACCTGTCTGATTCTTGCTGGAGGAAAGCACTTCCTCTCAGGGGTGTATTCCACCTGTGAGGTAGTAGAGGTCAGACCCACCACTGAGAGTGGGGGGATGTCTCCCAGTTAGGCTACTCAGGGGGTCCAGGGACCCGCCCGAGGCAGGCAGTCTGTCCCTTCTCAGATCTCCAACCTCCATGTTGGGAGATCCACTGCTCTCTTCAAAGCTGTCAGACAGAGTGGATTTATCTGCAGCAGTTTTCACCCTTGCTGCTTTTGTTGCTGTTTACGTACTGTCCCCAGAGGTGGAGTCTACAGAGACAGGCGGTTTCCTTGAGCTGTGAATTCCACCCAGTTCGAGGCCTCCAGTGGCTTTGTTTACCTACTTAAGCCTCCCTTGGTAGCCGAGCCCCTCCTAGCCTGCTTCCTTGCTTGCCGCATTAGATCACAGACTTATGTGTGTGCTGCAATGAGGGCTCGTGGGAGTGGAGCCCTCCCGGCCAGGTGTGGGATATAATCTCCTGGTGTGCCCGTTTGCTTAAGTGCAGTATTGGGGTGGGAGTTACCAGATTTTCCAGGTATTATTATTGTCTCAGTTCCCTGGCTAGGAAAGGGATTCCCTTCCCCCTTGCACTTCCCAGGTGAGAGTGCCTGCCCTTCTTCAACTCTCGCTGGTGGGGCTGCAGCAGCTGACCGGTGATTAATCAGCACTCCCTAGTGAGATAGACAGTACCTCAGTTGAAAATGCAAAATCCCGCGGTCTTCTGTGTCTCGGCTGGAGTTGGAGACTGGAGCTGTTCCTATTCATTGCATCTTGCTCTGCCCTCCAAAAGCTTAAGCTTGTACATGTGAACAGTTCCAACTATGTTGGCCAAACCAGTTTCTGTAGGGCATCAGTTTTAAAATTATTTAGAAACTGACTTAAGAAATATTTGTAGAACAGCTGACAGATTTAGATAAAAGTATCTAGGTAGAACGCGTCATTTTACTGAGTGTCCACGTCTTTGGAAATAATGTAAATAATATTCTTGTGTGAAATACTTGGATTAGTGATATTTTGGAAGCACCTCTTCTGGGTCATGAAAAAGGTTTACTGGTACTCTAGTTTGAGATAAAATGTTTCATGTTTTTCTTTCTTTCTCCATTGTCCTGCTATAAACTTTTTCTGAATATGTATAAGAATTAAAAATGATAGGTATGATGTTGATTAAAATACCTATATTCAATAGATTAAGAAAACATTTATCTTTTACAAAATAAACTGATAGTAAATATCTCCACAATTTGCCCAAAGTTGGGGATGGAAATGGGACTAAAAGAAGATAATTAAATATACATGAATATACATATATAATATATACTTTACATATTTACATAAAATGTATTATATGATATATTTAGAATTTTTCAAGTAATGAAACACGAAGCCTCTGAGTTGTCAAAAGTCGTTTCATGAAATATGAGTCCATAATCAAATAAATTTGTTAATGACAAATTTTTGTTTCATTTCCCCTTTCTTATTAAAACATAACACATATTAGTACTTTTAAGTCTTCTAGAAGTTCTGCCATAAAGAAACCCATTTAACTTGCTTAACCTTATACTTCCAAAACTTATTCATGTTTTGAACCCCTTTGTTCCCCAGAACATTTGTTAATCTCTCATGGGACCCTTGTATTCTAAGGAACATTTTCTGCAAAAAGTCGATATAGAATATAGGTAAATATAATTTACTGTGCAAACAGAGGTGCACATACACACATGCAATAAACACATACATTATCCCTGATTAAGTGGAATAGGCTGTCTTGACATAGATGTATACTTGGAAGTTTTACAACTGAATACAGTGCCTGGAACACACTAGTCATTCAATAAATATCTACTAAAGTGAGCTAATTTTATATGTAAGTATAAAGTATACATGTAAGTATGTAGACACTTCACTTTCTCCCTCTCTCTCCCTCCAATGGCCAGTTTCCTATAGCACTTCCTGAAGTTACTTTTGCCTGTGTTCAGACAAAGTAAGTTATTATGATCTCTTGTAATTAAAACTCTGTGCTGGGCATAGTTCAACTTGCTGTGTTACAGCATGGAGCTTATTTTGGTGGTTGTAAAACACTCCTTAGCCCTGAAACCCTAGCACGCTGAAATAGGTCATGTAGTCATTAACCATCAAAGGTTTGTTTTCTTAATGTTACATTACCTCTGTCTGTGTTGAAGAAGGCATTAGTCTTCAGGGCCCACTGCTCTTCTTGGGTCTCACAATTGTTTTCAGCATTCTGTGCACTGATGACATTTTTTTTTTCTCTTAGAGTTTTATCACTCCAGGGTTTATAGTTCTGCTTCTCATTTTTCATGGGAACTCAGGTGCTTAAGTCCACTCTCTATTTTTTGTAATTTAAAATATATCTACTATCCTTTTCTATGTTGCCTTATCTCCCACGGCTTTTCCACGAGCTCATTGAACAAACATTTTTTAGTGCCTAGTGATTTTCGAAACTGTAGAGGTGAACTAGAGACTATCCCAAATGGGTTTCATGTTCTCATAATAGAGTATTCACAAAACCAATACTCATAGTTCTGTGTGATAGTTGGTATGCTCCAAGGATGCTCAGGAAGCACTGTTATCTCAGCGGAGTCATCTCAGTGTAGTCACAAAATACCCTCAGATTCCTTGGCCTTTCTTTCTCCACCACATACTTGAAAAAAAATCATTTATTTTTGTCTCACCAAATCACAATTGGAGAAAAATCACAAAACTGACTTGGTGAATTTCATTTTAAATTTTGTGATTACAAACTGCAAATGAATTCTCAACAACTTTCACTGATTCTTCCATGTCTTTCTTTGGACTTAATTTGGAATCCTTTAAGATAATGTTTACCAGTTTTTCTTCTCTCTTTAACCTCTTTCTTCCCTCACCTATTAAGTACTCTCAATTGATTTTGCCTCATTTGTTTTTTACAAAATAGAAGTTCCTATAATAACTCCCTCATCTGCCTACCACCAAATGTCTAGGCTTCCTACATCTGTACTATCTTCACCTTCCTTCTTCCTGTGAACTTGGAGGAGGTGTGCCTCCTTCCATCAAAGGTCAGTGCCTCCACTTTTGCCTTATATAGAAATTTATCTCTACTATTGATTCTTTATTCTGCATAGTTAATCTCTCTGTCTCTGCTGGAACATTCCTATCGGCTTAAACATCTGATATATACCATGTTGAAAAACAAAAGATGGAGGAGGAAGAAGAGGAGGAGGAGAAAGGAAAGGAAACTTGTCCTTTAAGTGCTCCTTCTAACTACCAAACCATTTCTCTGCCCTGTGTCATATCCATTTTTATTAAAAGAGATGTATACACTCCACCTCCACTTCCTCACCTCTTCTTCATTCTTCAATATCCTCCAATCTGTCTCCATTTTCATATCTTCATTGGTGTGAATTATTTCATTAAAGTTAATAAACTATTTTTCTGTCCTCATCTTATTAGACCTCTTAGCAATATACAATGTGACATCTAGGTTCTTTTCAAAACCTTCTTTACCTTGGCTTCTGTGCCTGTTCTATCTTCCTGCCACACTGGCCTACCACAATCATTTCATTCTTCTTTGATGGTCTCTTTGACTATTGTTATTCTTCAGGATTTGGCTCTCCTTATGTGATCTCATCCATTTCTATGGCTTTACATTTTTCTTTTGCATCATGACCCCCTTAAGCATCAGATTCATATCCACTCACCTACTTAAATATATTATATTACCATCTCAGTTTAGAAAGCATCACAAGGTGGCCTTATTTGGCATTTCATTGCACTCATTACATGTGTGGAAACGTCCCTTCTAGACCATCATCTTCCACTAAGTGTCCAGGACTTGCTTAAGGCTTATTAGTCCCTGGGATATTGCAAAATGATTTGTCTATATGTTCATATGGGGTAAGTCAGAGAAGGGTCAAACAAAATCTGAAGGACCAACAGGTGTCACTTCTGCAGAGCAGTGGCTTGGAGAAGTGCCATATACTATTGAAGAGATGCTTTTATTAGTCATTGATGAAAAGGACAGCTTGCATAATATCAGGGCACAAAGGATGGACAGTGATTGCATAAAGGTAGACCAGTGCACTTATCAGATGATGACTTCTACATGGCTCTTAGGTACCTAAGCAATGCTCCTCCCTGTGATTCTTTGCTGAGCTAGTCCCCATTCCTGTCCATGTGCCCATTCAGATTTATCCCTCTGAACTACACCACCAACTCTCTTTACTTCTTTGTTCCATTTTCTCCCAGGGAATCTCTTCTTTTCTGGCCACAGAATGGCATGGCTGTTTGAATACAGGGTATGAAGAGGTGAAAAGTAAAAATCAGATAATACGTCAAATTATTATTCTAGCAAGATATCTGCATTAGACAGCTCATACTGCTATAATGAAATACCATAGATTGGGTGATTTAAAACACAGAAATTTATGTTCTCATAGTTGTAGAGGCTAGAAAGTTCAAGATTAAGCTCTAGGAGGGTTCAGTCTCTGGTAAGGGCTCTTTCTGCCTTACAGATAGCTGCCTTTTCCCTTTGCCCTCGCATAGTGGAGAAAGAGAAATCTCTGCTTTCTCTTCCTTTTTTATAAAGAATCAGTTCTATAGGATCCATTTTTACAACCTCATTTAACCTGAATCGCCCCTTACAGGCCTTATCTCCAATATTGTCATGTGGAGGCTTAGGGTTTTAACATGTGAATTTGGAGCGGGGGATACAATTCAGTCCATAGCAATATCTAATAGGAATCTCAAGGTTAAACATGTCTAACAGATTACCTGATTCTCCTGGGTTCCGACATCCTCATCCACAAAATCTCCCTTTCACAGACTTTTTATCAAATTGAGTAATCAGCACAATTATCTAGCTACTTGCTTAAGCATAAAACGTGGAGTGATTTGTCCATAAGTATTTTTATTTTCTTACTGTGCATTATCAAAGCAAAGAGCAAGACCTATTGCTTCCTTCTTCATAGAATTTCTTGAATTTCATCACTTATCCATCTCTACAGTCAATACCTTAGTGTATGCCACCATCCTCTGGAATGCTAGCCTCTATAATGGTGTGCCTGCTTCCAGTCTTGTTTTGTCATAATCCATTTCTCATAGCCAGAGTGATTTTATCAAAATGTTCATCAGATTAATACATGCACCTGAATAAAACCTTTTAGTGAATTTTATTGTACTTAAAGTATAATCCTATTGCCTTACCTTGGCCTACAAGACCCTGGCAAAATCTTTGAACGTTATAGAAATTGATAGATTGATTGATTGATTATGAGAGAGAGTCTCCCTGTGTTCCCCAGGCTGGAGTGCAGTGGCATGATCTTGGCTCACTACAACCTCTGTCCTGCTGGGTTCAAGGGATTCTTCTGCCTTAATCTCCTGATTACCTGGGATTACAGGCACACGCCACCAGACAAGGCTAATTTTTGTATTTTTAGTAGAGATGAGGTTTAGCCATGTTGGCCAGGCTGGTCTCAAACTCTTAACCCCAAGTGATCCGCCCACCTCGGCCTCCCAAAGTGCTGGGATTATAGGCATGAGCCACCGTGCCCGGCCGATTATAGATTTTAAATGAGGGAGAATATTTAAATCTGTTTTGTGAGAAATGGCAATTGGAAACGGTAGAGAAATTAGGAGAAAAATTAAGCTGGTGACAGGAAGAGATATATAGAGTCTACTGATATAATCAAGAAGAGAATTTATAAGGATCAAAACAAAGGCTGTGGATATAGAGAAGAAGAAATATATTGAGGGGTGTTTATGAGATATATAGGAAAAGAGAAGCCAAGACTCAACTGATGTGATGGTGGGAGGTAGTAGTCTCTTCCCAGGCTTCTCATTGTAGTATGTGAGGGATGTAATGTCATTCACTTAGATAGAGATTTGGGAGGAGGGGGAAGTTATAGAGGAGTAGATTAGTTCTTTTGATACAAAATAAGTTTGAGAATCCTTGGAAAATCAAAATGCATCCTGTTTATTTGGTTGTTAGACATAGATTTATGGGACCTGAGATATAAAGATTTGAGAATCAGAAAGGGTTCAAAGACCAGAAGCTAGAAACTCTTGATTACACAGTTTCAGTGTATACTGGAGGATCAGGAGTCAATTTGAAAGATGAAGTGGATGGAAATGTGAGTGGAAAAGCAGTCTATTGGAAAGCTGTGGAGTGAGTAAAGGATGATGGCCAATATTGCAAAACAAATCAAATATATAGGAACTAAAACGTGTTCTTTGAATTTGCAACGAGAAGTTGGTAATGCATTTTAAGAGCAGTTTGGATGACGTTGTAGGGATAGCAGCTGGATTGCAATATCTTAAGGAGTGAAAGAGGGTTAATTTTACTTTCAAGTTGCTTAGGTGAAAAGGAAGAGAGCTAGGGTGTTAGCTAGTGGTGGCATACAATCAAGGGAAGATTTTGTTTTTACAGTTGGAAGAGAAGGAACCAATAATGGATACACCTAAAAGCAAAGCAACCAAATCAACTAACAAGCAATAAAACAGGAGAAGAGGATAATAAGGGATAGGTTGAGTCCCACAGAGCAATATAAGGAGGAACCTTAATCAAGCAACACCTCTCTTCAAACCTGTCCTAATCTCTCTACCAGTCAACATAGTAAAATGGAGGCCTATATAATTATCAGTTGTTGAATAGAGCTTTATATTTTCTATAAAGTTAAAAACTAAATGGTGTATGTGTGTTTTATTTCCAAAAGACTTAAGTTAATCTTGCCTTTGACTTGTGTATGGCTTATGACTGATGACTTATAAAAACCAATTTCTTTCCTTATTGATGGGTGGTCCTGGGTAGATAAAACTTGAGTAACTCCTGCAGTGGCATTATTCCCTGACCTCCTTCCTTTACAAACAGAACTCTATATGACTGTCATAAGTTAAACTATAAAGGTTTCAAAATACATTGCCACCTCTGTGCTGTGCACTCCTTATGTCCTAAACACTCCAGTTACAGCATGTTTTTCTTTTTGATTTTTTATTAGATCTCTGACACTAATTTTTTTCTTTATGATTCAGGTTCTTTTTATTTGACAATGTAGGCTCATTATAGGAGCAATTGAAAAGCTCACCTAATTAAAATTCACAGGTCATAAAATTTAATTCAGTGGTAAGGCTAATTTTCCTCTAAGCTATTGAATATCAGTGATTACTTTTTCAGTGGGAGTGAGGACAAAGACCATTTTCATCTATTTTATTGTTAATATAAATTAGCCCCAACCAAAATACTCAATTGAAAGGTGTAGAAAATATCCTAAGTATGGATTAAAACTGCTCTACACTAGATGGTGAAGATTCTGTCCTCTACAAATATGAGATAACTTTAAAAGAAAGTGTTAAATGTAATCTTTCAAGAACTAAGTGGATGGGCCCTAATCATCTTAGAAATAGTTCACTGCTTAGACATTTCACTGAATGGCATTGTTCTGGTGATCTGAAGAGTTAAATGCACTTTTGCTTTGGGGAAAGAGTCTGAGTTAGAGGAAGGAATACTTGAGAAGAGACACTTGAGAATTGTGAATCTTTACTCTCTCTGCGTCATGAGTGTTATCCAGTCATGCTAGGTATATTTGACTAGGGATATAAGACTATGCATCTATCCCTTTATTTGATTCTAAAACAAAACTGAAAAACAGGTAATTTTTAGTAGATGGAGGTAATTTTTTGCTAGAGGTGAAATCAGTTTACTAGGTACCAGCCCCCATTCCCATGCACTCCACAGACATGGCCCATTGTAATGTTGTGGGAACCCGTTAAGTCCTTTTGCTCCTTTTTCTTTGTGCATTAGTCGAAATTACACAGTATATACAGTTTATTTTAGTTTTAGAAACTCATCATAATGGAAAAATGTTTGGTTTATGATTAAAATATTATCATCATAAAATTTTAAGAGTTTTTGTGTTTTGTTTTCCTTTGTTATTTTAAGTAAAATGAGTTGGGTTTTAATAGGCATCTTAAAAATTTGATGGTGCTTAACAAGACCATAAGAAGCAAAGCTTAAACAACATAGTGAGACCTCATGTCTATGAAAACTTAAACACATAAAGCCAGGCATGATGATACATACCTATAGTCCTAGCTACTCAGAAGGCTGAGACAGGGTAGATCTCTTGAGCCCAGGAGTTTGACGCTGCAGTGAACTATGATTGCACCACTGGATTTCAGTCTTGGTGACAGAATGAGACCATGTCTCTTAAAAAACAAACAAACAAACAACAAAAATAACCAACTGAGTGTATATTTTGGAGATCAGTAGATTGGCTTCCTTCAGAAAAATACATCTCATTTAAGTTTATGTGATATGAACCAGGAGCTCAGCATCAAACCCCAGAGCATTTTTGGCTAGGCAGGTTGTGTGATGGTTTATGCAAGTTATTTATTTTGAGAGGATCTTGCTCTATCACCCAGGCTATCATGGCCATGGTTCACTGCAGCCTTGGCATCTTGGGCTCAAGTGATTCTCTTGCTTCAGCCTCAAGGGTAGCTGGGACCACAGACACATGCCACCACACCTGGATAATCTTCTGAAAACAGCTTTGCAGAGATGGGGTCTCACTATGTTGCCTAGGTTCATCCTGAACTCCTGGGCTCAAAGAATCCTCCCACCTCAGCCTCTCAGAGTACTGGGATTAAAGGTATGAGCCACCATACCTAGCTATGTAAATTTTGCATAATCTATGGTAGCTTGCCAGGGATATCCTCAGGTAATACCTTAGGCCCAGATAAGAAGGGTCCTTTCCCTGAGCCCCACACATTAGCATTTCCTACATATCCTCAATAAGCAAAAATAAATTACTTAAAGAATAGACGAGGCCATTTCTTCTTGGTTGTGGCTAGCTGTGGCATCACCATTCCAGTTCCCCATTTGCAGCATCTTGGAGTAGCTGTATTAGAAAGACAAAGTTTTGACTTTAAAACAGTAAAATAGAAGACTTGGTTTCTCAACCCACAGCTGCTTTCATTTATGTATAAAGATACTATTAAAAAAAAACAGAAGAAATGACTTATCATAGAGTTTTACTCATGGATGGGAGGAATCTACTAAAAGAAAATTGGTGTGAAACTTTAATTTTGAAACATGAATATAATGAAAGCTGTTCTTCTCTAGGTTTAATAGATGTTAATGATTTATTTTGTTGTTTTTTAGTCAATAGAACATTTAAAATATTTATGGTGCCAGTTATATTACAACGATATTTTGAGACTAATCATTTCATGTTTAAAAAAAGAAATTTAAATTTTAAGTGTAGACAATGATGAACTCTTTTAAAAGAAAAGATTGGTTTATTACAGAATTTCAGACTAGAAACTAAAAGTTTTACACATTCCTCTTGAAGGGTAAGATATGTTGCATTGCATAGAGAAGCATATACAATAATGTCTTATACAGTTGACATTGCTGAATGCTTGCTAGATGAAAAAATTAGTAAAAGAAATAATGGCACTGCCATTTTCCAAAGCTATAGCAACTCATCCAATTAAAAATTTAACTGCAAGTATGAATATTAATTCAATCTCTTCTCTGTAGAATTTTACCTTTTCCATACAAATGGAAGAACCTATCCACAAGGCTGGGCTTGCTATTTTGCTTATATTCCAGTACCAGCTGTACAGTATCAGTACAAACCAATGATTGAAGATCTTCTTTTATGTGAATGCTTGACAACAAACACAAAGGGTGCTAAAATATTCAAAGGATTGAATGATTTCTTTTGAATCATATGGCTTCTGAAACAGCTGTGCTGACATTTGTACTGAATGTTCAAAAGCAATTGGTGACTAAACTGTTGGCTCAAATCAGAGCCATGGCCTCAAACTATATTTGTAGTCATTAATTTCTTCACCACTGCACTGGAAAAAAAAAAGATCTAGTTTTATTTCAAAATGTTCTTGATAAAGAAGAGTTATTTTTATTAAACCATAACTCTAGAGTACATGTTTTCTTAATATTCTGTGTGATAAATGGGAAATGCTATGCATAAAGCACTTCTGTAAACTAAGCATGATGTTTTTCAAGAGGAATATGACTCTTGCAATTGCTTCAGTTGTAAGCTGAAGTGGTCACTTCTTTCATAGAACACCATTTCACTTGAAAGAATTATGTCTATTTAGTCTTAGGTGTTTGGTGGATATTTTATCAAAATACATAAAATGATTTTTAAAACCAAAACCAAATATAATTTTATAAGAATATATAATGAAATACATTTAGAAGAATTGCACAGCTCAGTAAACTAATATTTTCCAAATAATCAATACAGGATGTTACTAAATGACACAAGGGTAAATGAACTAATTAAAGTGCAAGAGAGACCAATGGATTTTAATGTCACAGAGCACAAAAGGTTCATCCATATTGCAACAGACTTTTGAGAAGTTTCTACTTATTGAGCTTTGGTGTACTCTTAAAGAATAATTTCCAGAATTATCTGAAAAAATAATTAACATACCTTTTCTTTTTCTCATTACATTTCTGTATGTGACTGGATTATCTTTATATAGTTCATGAACAACATATGGCAACAAATTGAATACAGCAGTACATATGACAATTCATCTATCTTTCATTAAGTCAGACCTCAATGAGATTTGAAAAATATAAAATTTCATCTTCTCTTATCGTTTAGAAGAAATTGACATGCATTTATTTTTATTTTTAAATGAATTAAAAGTAAATATTTCTAAAAGAAAGAAGTGGCCATTTTTCTTACTTGGGGTCTAACATTCAGCACTTCCATAGCAAACCCAGTAATCTTAGCCATCTACCTTTGTGGTTAAAACTGTCAGACCCTAGGGAAATGCTTCTCCACATCTCTGGACTTACCTTTTTGAACCAGAAAAAGTAAAAGTTGCCTTTTTTTGAAAAGGCATTTCTGAATACCTTGAAAATGTGTAGATTATACGATTGCCAACATTTTGAGCTGACACTGCTTTGAAGCAGAGGGAGCATTTCAGCAGCAAAAGTGCTTAGGGGTAAGAGGAAAGACCAGTTAACTTTTAAAATCCTTCCTCTTTGATAGCACCAATGCAATATAGTGTTACATAATGAAGTATGATATCCTAGTAACACTCAGTGTCCATTTCCTCCTTCTCTTCATGTTTCATTTTATGGCAGTCACATATTTGTGTAGTTATTTGCAATCATTGCACATGGCGGCTGAATAACATTTAACAAGTGAAAACAGCAAAATTAAAAAAGCTATGAGATTTTCAAATTTATATATAATTCTAGACATGACATGAGTGGAGGATGATACTGAGTGTACATTAGTGTATGGATCCAGATATTAAGAGACGATAAAGATTATAACATATAAGCAATAATTGATTTGATAAAGTTGTAACACTTCTGCAATAACAAATAGTTCTGTGATCCCATTTTAATGTTTGAACACAATATGTAACATTTTTTGTTCCCATCTGTCTTGAAATTTTATCGATTTCTATTGGCATTAGTTCAGAAAGAGATAGTTTCTACAAACTCATTTATAAACTACTACTTAAGAACTATATTGACTCAAGAAAAGTTGGTTAAGTTGCCATCATTGTCAATAGTACATAAATCATTGATCACGAAAACATAAGTAGTAATTTTGTTAAATCAAAGGCAAGACAAATTTTATAGCATAAATATAAAAGCATAAGTTGTCTTTATTTTATCACTTATCCAAACATTGATGGCTTGTTAACAGTATGCTCATTTTAATTTATATAGAAACCAGAGTTATATACGTATTTTTCAATTTTGTTTTTAGAAAAATAGACTTGTCAAGATTGGAGGATAGAACATATTTATTTCTGTTTAGCTTTATTTGAACTTCTAGTTATTAATATATGTTAGGTAAGCCTCCACTGTACTCTTGAGCTGGCCCCTCAAACATTAGAGGAGGGCCCGAGTTTCCAGTAACTCATCGTTAATCCTAGCCTTCATCAAAGAAGAGTGTTCATTTAGAGAATGAAGGTATCAGATAAACTTTATTTTTGAGAGTGCTGGTAGTGTGCTATGTGCTCCTTCTATCCTACTATGGGGGTGGAGTGATGGGGGCATTCACCCCAATTCAAGTCAACTGAAGGAGATTTCAAGAAAGTCCACTGAGAGCTTGACTTACCTCCATTAGGTTGTTAGAGGGGAATAAGGACTCATATCTGACTCCCGCCTCGCAAATCTAAGAGCTGAATTGAACAGCCTCACAGCAGAGCAAAGAGATAACCACATTGAAAGTGAGGTGCATTTCCAGTAGGAAAGAGAAAATCGAGATGTTTCCCAGAAACAGTGTGGATTCCACAAAACAGAGCTGTCCTGGGGTTGTCCTAAAAGGGATTCCACCCTATACGGCCACTTGGAGGCAGAGAAATGACCCTAACAGAATAATGAATCATTGTAACCAAGAGATGTGGAAGAAACCAGTAGTCATAGCCAAAGGAGACATCACCTGTATTGAGAGAAATGCAGTCAGAATCCGCCATCAGGTAGACCTTGAAAGAATGCATAATTGTCTTTCATGAGAGGAAAGTGGGAACATCTGCACCTAGCATACACCAACCGCAGATTTCAACTGCACCAGTCAAGTGAGTAAGGTGGGAGCTCAAACTAAGATGTTGTGAAGAAACTGCAACCTTCTCCCCTCACCTACATCAGTCTTCCAAGTCCAAGCAGTCCCGAGCCAGAGGAAAAGCGAAGTTTTCGGTTAGATTGTAGTTCTAGTACCACTAGACTGGACTTGAAGAATATTCATTAAGTATTTATGCGTTATTATTAAAGCTATGGGAATTCCCACAAGATTTCACTCAGGGGCAGTGAGAGAACTGTTTCTCAAAGTGAGTTTAACAGTAAGTTTTGTTAAAGAATATAGTTGCTTGTTCCTTGCCCTCTACTAAGTTCAATAAAGTGATTTGGCAGGAAACATTGATTCGGAGAACGTATTAAAGGAAATCGTGATTTTTTTTTTACATTACCTTGAAAAATACTTGGAACTTAATGTGAATTTTCACATTAAGTGAAATTTTTACAGCCTTTGCCTGTGAAACATTAAAAATGCTCTGTTGATAGTAATATAATGCAATTTAAAAATCCCATCATGGACACTTTAGTATGAATAAAGCACAGACTATGTAAAACTTGGAGCAAATGTGAGGCAAAATCCAGAGAGAACTTTTAGTCAAATAATGTAAAGCTACCGAGAAACTAGAAATGCAAATTAGAACACATTATTCAAAGTTTGTATATATTTTTTGTGATGGATCAATGTAGAAAAAAATACGTTTCATGGTTGTGTGTTTTTCATTACCAGCTACTGGGGAACCAGTGATTCCGAAACTTAATTGTTTAAAACAGCAACCATTTTATTATCTTTCGTCAGTCTGCGGGGACCTGGGCTCAACCGGGCTGTTTTCTTGCTCTATGTGATGTTTCCTGATCTGCAGTTATCTTGAAGTTCAATCAAGCTGGAACATACAAGATGCTTGCTCACAAGGCTGGCTGTGGATATTGAGTATTGACTGGCAACTCAGTGGGGGCTGTCAGTCTAAGTGCCTTCATTTTCCTCCATGTGGCTTTTCTTTCTTTCTTTCTTTCTTTTTTAAGATGGAGTCTCGCTCTGTCGCCCAGGCTGGCGTGCAGTGGCCCGATCTCGGCTCACTGCAAGCTCCGACTCCCGGGTTCACGCCATTCTCCTGCCTCAGCCTCCTGAGTAGCTGGGACTAAGGTGTCCGCCACCACGCCCAGCTAATTTTTTGTATTTTTTAGTAGAGACAGGGTTTCACCGTGTTAGCCAGGATGTTCTTGATTTCCTGACTTCGTGATCCACCCACCTCGGCCTCCCAAAGTGCTGGGATTACAGGCGTGAGCCACCGTGCCCGGCCCATGTGGCTTTTCTTTGTGTCTTTGGCCTCTGACAGCGTATTGGTTGGTTCCATGGGGCAGTATCTCAAGAACAAGAATTCCCATAGGAAGAAAGCCAAAGCCACCTGTCTTCTTAAAGCCTCAACTTAGAAATTCCAGAATATCACTTCTGCCACATTCCACTGTTCAAAATAGTACATTGCCAGCCCAGATTCAAGAGAAGGAAAATCAGCTCCATCTCTCGATAGGGGAGTGGCAGATATGTACAAAGAGGGAAGAAAATAATTGATGGCAGCCACCTTTGGAGACCAGCAACTAGAGTGTAATCATTCTCAAGAATGCTTATTTGTTTTCCTAAAGTTGTGGGTTCAGAACATGCTCAGGGGTTTTGTTATATTGGTGAAATTGTATGGACTCGGTCTGATTTAACACAGACAATATTTTGACAGCCAGAAAACAAATTTAGAAAAGCACAATGCCTTCAGAAGGCTTTCTGTTTGTTTTTGTAACCTGAGTAGGGGTCTAACATTGTATACTTTCCCCTAAACCCTTTAGTAATATTAGCAACTTACCTCTTGTCTTAGTCCATTTGGCCTGCTATTACAAAATATCACAGGCTAGGTGGCTGATAAACAACAGAAATTCTTTTTTCACAATTTTGGAAGCTGGAAAATACAAGATCGAGGTGCTGTCGGATTCAGTGTCTGGTAAGGGGCTGCTTCTTCAGCTGTCTTCTCATTCTAACTTCACATGGCAGAAAGGACAAGCAGTTTCTCTCATGCCTCTTTTATAACGGCACTAATTCCATTTATGTAAGCTCCGACCCCACAACCTACTCTCACCTCCCAAAGACCTCATTTCTTAATACTGTCACCTGGCCAATGAGGATTTTAATGTATGAATTTGGGGGTGGGTACATAAAGATAAGACCGTAACATCTCTAGTAAGTCAAAATGTTCATGTTTGAATCTTATAGTTTCAGTCTTCCAATTTGAATCTTTATACTGGATAATTGAGAAGCACAATTTTTATCTTTAATTTTTTTTAGAGACAGAGTCTCACAATGCTGCCCAAGCTGAAGTTCAGTGACTGTTCACAAGTGAGGTCACCAGGCATTATACAGCCTTGAACTCCTGGGCTCAAGCTATCCTCCTGCCTCAGGCTCTTGAGTAGCTCGGACTATAGGTTCATGCCACTGTGTCCATCCAGGAAGCATAGCTTTCTTTTTTTTTTTTAAACAAGGAAAGGGTTTTAAGAAAGTAATAGGTATATGCTAAATATATTTATTAATTCTATAACAAGGAACCAGAAATAATATGATGTTTCAATAAAATTCACTTTTCACAAAAATCATGCCCGAGGATTATTTGTACAAATCTTATTTAACAAATAATGGGAATGAAACTTCACTGAACGTTTTGCTGAGTCTCTAGGATTTAATTTTTTAAAAATTTGTTTTCTTTACTAGAAGTTAAATTTTATATGTCTGATACTTGTCAAAACATTCAGGCAGAAGTGTATGGTGACCAAATTGTTGAGATTGGCCAGAACAAAAATCCAGCTGGAAACAAATGACCAAAAGTTACTTCATCCAAGTCGCTTTATGGACTGTGCTTATCATACAAACATAATCTAAGATGGTGACAAATCTTCTTTGCAGGCACTGGCTATTCCTTGATCTCCTCATCTCTAGATTCTATCTATACTCCCACTTGCTGTTGTTTGAGGTTAACTTATCTGATTTTCTTCTCTTGACTCTATACTTGCTTAATACAGGTTTTCAACATCATTTTTTCACTTGGCCATTGTATTTATATACATGATGATTGATAATTGCCCTCTGTTTTACATATCAAAACTTAGTTAACAGCCATTCAGTCTTTTCCCCATTCTCTACTATCATCCTTTCTTCTTCCATCCTTTTTTACCTCCTTCCATTCTCTCTTTTCTCTGTGCTTCCTTTTCTATTCTTTACTTCCCTTTCCCTCCTTCTTTTCCTGTCTTTTTTCCTTTCCCAAATAATTATTTATGCACTTAAGTAATTAGAGCACTAATTTTAATACTTAAGACCTGATGACCAACAACACAGACAAGATAGCCTTTAAGCAACCTATATTCAAACATTAAATACATTATTTCAAAGTTAATGATTTTGTTCTAATCATAGGTGCTATGAAGAAGCAAGATGTGATGAAAGAACACGATAGGTATTTTGAGATAATCCGGGGTGGAGGATCATCTTCGTGGGGTAAGTGGTATTAAAGTTTAAATTTGAAGAATGCATGCATGTTAACCAGGTGAACACTGATGGGAAATTGTTTGTTAGGCAGAGCAGAAAGACCCAAAGAGTGTTTGAGGACCTGAAAGAGTCAGTGTGGCTGGGGCTTATTAGAGAAAGTAGACAGGGTGGTGAGAGATGAAGCTCCAAAGGATGGTAGAAACTAAACAATGCAGTGTCTTGCAGGTGATGATAAAACTCTTGAAGGGAAGTAAGTGGAGAGTGATTAAGAAGTACTTTGCCTACATTGGATGGATAACCAGGCCTGACCATTAGTAGAGCGGGGAAGAGAGATGAAAGGACAACACTTATGACTTAAATAAAACTTTGAGATAGTCCATGATTTGTGCTTATTCATTTTATACACATTAGTGAATAATAGTTTTAAATCTTTCAAATTGAACACAAGTGTAGTTTTTTTTTTGTTTTTTTGTTTTTACCTAGAATATGGTCTGCCTCTACTTGTGACATATGAATCCCTGTCTGGTTTTTGAATTGAATTCAAAAACCTCCTTTAACTGATACATTTTTGGACTTCACATAAAAGTGAAGGAGGATCAAGAGAATGCTGCAGTACTGTTTGTAGTTCTCTGTTTATAAGAACTTATAGCAATCAATGTTTGCACCCCCATGAAAATATGGTTTCAATTTTGTCCTTGAAATAAGAGAGGAGATGTGTTGCCAGCACATATTTATTCCTGCCAAGCATCTTCTTCTTTCTAGAGTGTACAGACATCTTATGAAGTTTTGCTTTCAATTTGTTTCAAGTTTAGTTTCATTTTAAAGTGATGAATACCTGATAAATGACAGCACTTGTTACAATGATGAGACTATTAGCTGGGATGATGTGCCAACAGAGATGGTGGACAGACAGCAATTGCCACAAGTCTACTAAGAATATCAACTGCTGTCTTATTTATTTATTGGGACTTATACTTGAACATACTGGCTAACTCTCAAATCCAGACTTTGCATTGATTAGAGTCAAAACTAGAGACCAGGATTTTGAGTTGGGTGTTTATAATTTGTTTCATTTTGAAGTTTGTAACTTATTATATTGATTTACATAGCAGAAAAAATGATTAAAAATCATAACCTTGCAAACTCATAATAGATATGTCACGTGTTCATTTACCAATAATGTGAAGTCTTAGAGTTTACTTAGACAGACAATATGGCTTGTGGATGTTCATGACAAACGTTAAATAGAGTTTTATTTTCTCAAACCAATAGTCCTTTGTTGGACTTAATGTTCATACTTTTCTTATTTTATATTTAGCATTCATAGACAAATAAGAGTATATAACCCAGCATTGCCACAAAGAAAACTGAAATATTAAACACATTATTTTGGTGAATTCACACTGGGATACAAAATTTCCTTCATGATAAAGACGCATTTGAAAGTCATCAGAATTGGCCTTGAATATTTTTACATTTCTTCTTACTGCTATCATATTCACTCTTCCCTTTTCTCTTAGATTAACAACACATTTCATTATTCTTTCACTTTATTTATTAAAGTACTCATATCTTTGGAAGTGCCAAAAGAATGTTCCTTACTGCAAATCCTCAAGTTCTCAATAGCTGTATTAAAGAGATTCAGAGAAGTTTAGAATCTGAGTGCGTATGAAGGCTTTGTTAAATTTATGCAACACAGTATTTCTTAATATTCCTCCAAGTGTTATGACATTTATATATCTTCACAACTGGAGACTGATTAGTTAAGATTTTTTTTAAAAAATTCTCATAAAATCTGGATTCTACTACCATTGTGCCACTGAAATTTCTTGTATAAAGTTTATCAATAATATTCAATTGCCAAATCCATTGAATTTCATAATTTTTAGTGGCATTTGTTATTGTTGGCCACTTTCCTACTCATCACTTACTTTTCTTCTGCCTCTGCTTTCTCACCTATAAAATAGGGTTGTTATCAGACTTAAATAAGTTGATATATGTGGAGATTTTAAAGCATGTCTAGGACATAATAAGCATACGTTTTTCAGATATCTTCATGATCATATTCCTTGCTTTCCAATTGTGTTCTAGCCCACATTTTTAAAAAGTGGAATGTGTAATAACAGCATGCATGAAGGCAGTTTATTGTAACATGATCTTAGGAAGGAAGTGAGGGACCAGATGAGTAAAACAAGGAAGGAGGAAAAACCAACACAGGGTGCATTGTTAACTTAGTAATCCCTATGGAACTATATACAATGCATTTTGATACTGACTGCTTTGCTAATTGTCTCTTATACTCCATTGGTCAAAGATGGCTCCATGCACATTAATTCCTTCATACTTTCAGACTGGAAAATTGTTAGTATCAAGCTGGTTCAATGCATGACAGAAGGTTAGAAGTGAGAGGGTATGGCCATGAGCATTTTAGGTAGGGCTCAAGAGGTATCCAATGCACACATCCTCCTGAGTTTTCTCATACCTCCTTGGCCACTCTTTCTCCCCATCTTCTTCACATTTAACTTCCTTGTTCTAATGCTTTTTACTGTTTCGAAAATCAAATTTTGAGGTATAAGTCACGTAAAATAAAATGTACACATTTAAAGTGTACAGTTGGATGGTTTTGACAAATGTCTATATGTCTGTGTAATCTCTCTTCTAATTAAAGGCATAAAACATACGTAAATTCTCAATTGCCTCTTTGTAATCAAGAATGCCTCCCTCTATCTCTAGGCCAACACCGACAAATAAGGATGATGAGTATTGTTTTGTGTGAATGTTGATTATTTTTCTTCTTTTCTGAAATACCTGTTCAAATATTTTGTACATCTTTAGTTATTTGTCATCTTAGTATTAAGTTATAAGAGGTCTTTATGGATTTTGGATTTCAGTCTTTCATCAGAAATATGTATTGTGAATATTTTTCTAATTCTGTGGCTTGCTTTTTATTTATTTTTAGCAATGTCTTTCAAAGAACAGAAGTCTTAAATTTCAATGAAGTCTAATTTATCATTCTTTAATCTTATAATTCTTATCATTTTTTAATCTTATAATTCTTATAATTCTGCTTTTGTGTGCAATCTAAGAAATCCTTTCCTATTGTAATACAGTAAATATTTTTCTCCTACTTTGTACTAAAAGTTATGTGTTTTAGTTGTTACTTTTAGGTCTACCATAGACTGAAAAGTAATTTTGTATATGGTGTGAGATCAGGTCAAGTTTTCTTTTTAAAATATCGCTATTCTGGCCGGGTGCGGTGGCTCAAGCCTGTAAGCCCAGCACTTTGGGAGGCCGAGATGGTCAGATCACAAGGTCAGGAGATCGAGACCATCCTGGCTAACACGGTGAAACCCCGTCTCTACTAAAAAAATACAAAAAAAACTAGCCGGGCGAGGTGGCGGGTGCCTGTAGTCCCAGCTACTCGGGAGGCTGCGGCAGGAGAATGGTGTAAACCCGGGAGGCAGAGCTTGCAGTGAGCTGAGATCCGGCCACTGCACTCCAGCCTGGGTGACATAGCGAGACTCTGTCTCAAAACAAACAAACAAACAAACAAACAAAAATATATATATATCGCTATTTCATTGTTACAATATTATTTATTGAAAAGATTATCCTTTTCCCCATTGAACTTCCTTGGCATCTTTGTCAAAAATCAATGGATCTTATATATATATGTATGTACACACATACATACACACACAATTATATATACATCTAAAATCATACATATAATCATATCTATGTATACACATGTGTATGGGTTTATTTTTGGATTTCAAAATTCTATTTAATCGATCTATGTATCTAATCTTAAATCAATACCAATCTATATTATTGTTGCATTTTAGTGAGTCTAAAAATGATGTACTGTAAATCTTCTTTGTTCATCTTTTTCAAAATTGTTTTGGCTATTCTGCTTTTTTTTTTTTTAAGAAAATTATAGAATCAACTTATCAATTTTTATAAAAAGCCTGCTGATATTTCATTGAGAATACATTGAACTATTCCATAAACTAAATTGGGCAGCGTTAACATATTAAAAATAACTAGTCTTCCTGTCTATATATATGGTATACTGTATTTGTCCATTCTCACACTGCTATGAAGAAATATCCAAGACTGGGTAATTTAAAAGAAAAGAGGAATTAATTAATTGACTCAGTTCCACATTTTTTGCTGGGGAGGCCTCAGGAAACTTAGCATCATGGCGGAAGGAAAAGGAGAAGCAGGCACTTTCTTCACAGGGTGGCAGGATGGAGTGAATGCAGGCAGGGGAAATGCCAGACGCTTATAAAACCATCAGATCTCAGGAGACTCATTCACTATCACGAGAACAGCATGGGGGAAACCACCTCCACGATCTGATTACCTCCACCTGGTCCCATCCTTTTCACATGGAGACTATGGCGATTACAATTCAAAATGAGATTCAAGTGGGGACACAGCCAAAACCATATCATATGCTGATCTATTTATTTTGCTCTCTAATTTCTCTCAGCAGCGTTTTGAAATTTTCAGGACAGGTTTTTCACATAGTTTGTTAATATTATGCCTAAGGATTTTATAGGTTTTGCTATGATTACAAATCGTGTTTTGAATTTTCAATTGTTTGTTGATAGCACACATACATACAATTAATTTTATATGTTCTTATACATTTGTATGGGGCTTGTATTATACGGTCTCACTAAATTCACTTATTAGTTCTCACAGTTTTCTTTGTTGATTCCTTAAGGCTGGGCGTGGTGGCTCATACCTGTAATCCCAGCACTTTGGGAGGCCGAGGCTGGTGGATCATCTGAGGTCAGGAGTTTGAGACCAGCCTGGCCAACATGGTGAAACCTCGTCTCTGCTTAAAAATACAAAAAACAGCAGGGCGTGGTGGCAGGTGCCTGTAATCCCAGCTCCTCCGGAGGTTGAGCAGGAGAATTGCTGGAACTCGGGAGGCGGAGGTTGCAGTGAGCCGAGATTGTGCCATTGCACTCTAGTCTGGGCCAACAACAGCAAGACACTGTCGAAAGAAAGAGAGAGAGAGAGACAGAGAAAGACAGAAGTGCTCAATTATTTTATTTGTGAATAAAGACAGTTTTACATCTTGCTTTAATATCTGCATGTCTTATTTCTTTTTCTTGCTTTATTTCCCTGACTAGGACTTTCAGTGCAATGTTAATAAAGGGAATAAGAATGAATGTCCTTGGTTTGTTCCTAATCTTGGTGGGAAGCATTTAGTTTTTCACCATTAATATATACTAGCTGTAAGGTTGTTTCTAGATACTCTTTATCTAGTTGAAAACTTTTCCTTCTATTTCTAGCTTATTGATGGTTTTATTATGAATAGGTGTTGAATTTTGTCAAAAATTCAATGGCAATTTATAGGCAATGCTCAATTTAATTATTGACTTTATTTTTAATTAAAACATATAACATTCACATTAGTCAGATATTATTATAACGTTCATATTAGCCAGATATTAAGAAGTGCTAAGTACTCTTTCATCTTCCCAGTTCCCACTCTTTCTCCACAAAGAAGCACATTTCTTAGTTTCCAGTATGAGCTTCCTGAGTTTCCAAAATACAAATACCAGAAAATATCAATATATATTCTAATTTGCTCCACTTTTAAACACATAGCATTTTATAAAATAGTTATGCACTTGCTTTTTTTTTTTCATTTAATAGATCTTAGAAAGCTTGCCTTATTAGTGTATAGAGAAATTTCTCATTGTTTCTTATAACTACATTCTATTGCATGGATATACAATCACCTAGAAACTACTTCCCTTTAATGAAAATCTGGGTTGTTTCCAATCTTTGGTTACTACAAAGATGCTTCAGTGGATATCAATATGTATACATAACTAAGAAAATAGAATAATAACACAGTTTAAAAGGTATATGCCCTCGTAATTTTGATGCCTTATTACCAGAAAATAATGAGACTCTTGTTCAGATGTGATACAGGAAAGCTCTGTCCTACTCTTATCTAGATTCCATTCTTCCTTTTTTATCCTGGTTCCAAATAATGCACTCTTTCTCTTTTAGTTTCAGAAATATATCTTAGGCTAGACAATGTCAGAGTGGTAGTACTATTATATCATGATTTTGTAGTGACTGCAGATAATTCATAATTGCCTTATTTGCAACTGCTTAGAGTTTAACATCAGTGACGTTCACTTGTATTTTTGAGACTAAAGCTATTATTTTTATCTAGGTTACTATAGAAAAAATCCATACAAAATTACAACACTAAGCATAATTTTATTTTTCTCCAACCCTTGGACTGGAAAATATTTGCTATATCATTCAGTGTCCCAGAAGGCTTCTTTCTTTCTTTGCACTGCATATTTTCTTTGCACTATTTCTCTCTGTTCTAGTTCATATAGGTTCACTGATGGTATGAGGAGGGGGCATGTGGGTAGGAAGAAAAGAACTTGCAAGTTCAGTACTATCTAATTAATTTTCCACAGTTTAGAAAAGGGACTGACTCTATCTTACTTCTATCAAAAACAACCTTATTGACTGCAGCATCAAAGCATGTTTTATTTTACTGGTTTATATACCATGGGTAGAGACCATACCTGCTTTTGTTGTCTAATAAAAAGGAGTTACGAGAATTTTCACAAGTCTAGTAGATTAGGGTTTCAAATATTACTTGTCTATATGCAAGTATAGGTATATTAAAAATGCCAGCTTCGGCCAGGCATGGTGTCTCACGCCTGTAATCCCAGCACTTTGGGAGGCTGGGTCAGGTGGATCACGAGGTCAAGATATCCAGACTAACATGGTGAAACCCTGTCTCTACTAAAGGCACAAAAGTTAGCTGGGCTTGGTGGCGTGTACCTATAGTCCCATCTACTCGGGAGGCTGAGGAAGAAGAACGTGGGAGGTGGAGGTTGCAGTGAGCCGAGACCTCACCACTGCACTCCAGCCTAGCGATAGAGCAAGACTCTGTCTGAAAATAAATAAATAAATAAATAAAAATGCCAACTTCATCTTCTTTGTACTCCCTTTGGGAAAGAGGTAGAAATGGCTTTGCTAGAAATAACCCTTCACATCACCAGTAAATCCAAGCCAAATAACAAAATGTGTTAATATATTATCATGCTTTCTCTGAAGTTTATGATAATAGGATTTTGCATTTCATTCCTATCTTTTCTATCTTTGGATACACCTCTGAAGAGAGTACAAAATGCAGAAGGGGAAATATATACCACAAGAGTAGAACTCACTGTACAGAAATTAAAGATATGACAGAGTCTCTTGAATGAACGGCATGCAAAGCAGTCTTGGGCAAATTTGACCCAAGAAATGGCAATGCTGTGGAAGTGTAAGTCATCAAGAACATTTACAGAAATGCTATATAAATGTAAAGTATCAAAATATCTCAGATCCTATGATAGATTTATATTTATTGCAAATATTTTTGGATGTTGATGTGACTGTTGGGCTGGAGACTCAGTAGAGCAATAAATTCCCTCCTACTGCCTTTGGTTAGGATGCATGTTTTATTCATTTATTATGATATTTTAAATAAAAAAATACTTAATTGGAATCACTTTTATATTCCTTTTGTGCTAATATATTGAGTTAGTTTGTTGGTTAGCTGACTTGAAAGAAATACTTGTTAAGAGCATTGCCTTTAGAGCTAGAGCCTGAATTTAAATTCTGGCCTCCCCACTTACTAACTAATTGGTTGTCTTACATAGGCCTCAATTTCTGAGAGGCACAATTTCCTCATAGGTGAAACAGATATAAGAATACTTACTTTATAAACCCATTGTAAGGATTAAATGAGATAATCTATGTTAAACATTCAGCGCGGTTTACTGGCAAATAATAAATGCTCAATGAGTGATAGTGAAAATGAAAATTGAATACTAGGAAGTATACTTAAAGATGATTACTTTAACCAGAACAATTAAATAGATGACACAACTTTATGTATGTGGATATGTATGTATTTGTATATATGTGTATACACAAATACACTCACATATGTATATATACAAAGAATGGAGGAAAAAACTTTTGGTAGCAAAAAATCACTATGCTTAATTCACTTTTGTATGTTTTAAAATTAGTCTAATATTTGTATCCACCTCTATATTAGTACATTACAAAGGATAAGCAATATTTCTAGCACTGTGTATTCAGAAAAAACACATCTGCATGTATTTTAAGAATCCATCAGGGTGCTAGCCTCCCTGTAGTATAATGCTGTGAGTATAACTTAGGTTGGAAATCTTTCAGGGATAGCATCATAACACATCCCGTGATTTCATGCATTGCAAGGCTGGCATCGTTCCCGGTGGGGCAGGAGAGACACACACACTAACATGGCTGTCAAAACAGGTTAAGATGAATCATCTGAAAATATTTTAAGACTAGGATTAGTGAGGACAGTCTTCCAATTTTCATTTAGGTATTTTGTTATATCACTTGATGTTGAACGCTGCCTATTCAGGAACATACTACCTGCAAATTCTATTTTTTATTTAATCTAAAAAGCTTAACTTTGGAGTAGACAATGGTGAGCTGAAAAGGATATTGGGAAAACTAGAAACTCCTAAAGACTATGTTTTAAATGAGATGACTGAAATTATCCAGAGAATATTTTTTATCATCAGCAAATATACTTTTCACCCTTTCCTCTTGATTCACATAAATTTAATAAAGAGAGTTTAAAAAATGTGTGCTGGCCTGCATTTTATTATGTAATAACGTTTGCATGGTACCGCTTTTCTGTTTCTCACTTCATCAGTACTGTTTTTCATTTGGTTGGACCTCCTCAGCTGTGACGGTGTTGGAAAAAAGCATCTGTAGTTGTGCAATCATCAACTGAAAGCTGCTCTGTTTCCATATAACTATATGTCTCTTTGAGACCAAATGGGAGATGCTTAATGTTAATAAATAAGCAGTTTCTGCATAAATAAAGACCAGGCCCTGAAATATACAGACTTGATTATTTTTTTTCTGTCCCAAGCCAAATGGACTCATAAAACAAGCGATAAAGCTGTGAATTGTACACTTAGTTACAAATGCATTCAGAATAAATGTGGTTTCTATTTGTAAATACAAATATTATAGTGCTATGGGACTCAACCTTAATCCATTACGATAGAGAAAAATACAAATATATGACCCTTGTGCATAAAACACATCAGTACCCAAGTACTATAGCAATGGATAATACTTTTGTTTTTGTTTTAAATGCCAAAAATGTGGTTCAAAGTCCTGGAAGACGTGGTCAACTCACCTTCTTTCTGGCCTTCTACTTAACCCCGTAACCTTTAATATTCAATATAACCAAATAGGTACATTACATGGTGATTTTCATACAAGCCGCATATATTTGCATACCTTTGAGAATGTGGCCTCAAGGCTGGGTGCGGTGGCTCACGCCTGTAATTGCAGCACTTTGGGAGGCTGAGGGATCACCTGAGGTCAGGAGTTCGAGGTCAGTCTGGCCAACATGGTGAAACTCTGTCTCTACTAAAAATTTAAAAATTAGCCAGGCGTGGTGGTGCACACCTGTAGTCCCAGCTACTCGGGAGGCTGAGGCAGGAGAATTGCTTGAACTCTGGTGGCAGAGGTTGCAGTGAGCCTAGATGGTGCCACTGCACTCCAACCTGGGTGACAGAGCAAGGCACCCTCTCAAAAAACAACAACAACAAAACAAACAAACAAAAAATGGCCTTTAAAAAAGTAGTCGTGCTATCTTTTTTTTAAAGAAAACGTTTTATAGTTCTATGAATGCAGAAACTGAGGACTTTTATGAAGAACAGACTGTTAGCTATTATTTTCTATTGCCATGAGATTAAATTTTACTATGGTTTGAATAATTTGTACAAATACTCTTTTACCGCAATTTTTTCTCATGTCTGTAAAAGAGACCATAAAGTCATGATTGACCACAGTATCCAAAGGTTATCCTAGATCAGACTTCGATGTTCCAAATTCACTGGTTCAACTTTACTTGACAATCAAAATGATGGAGAATTCAAGCTAAGAGGAAGCAAAACACTGTTTAACTACACATAGCTCTGGCAATTGTCTGGGATAACTATATGGATTATGAAAATCATAGGAAAGGTAATGAATATGTGTTTGACAATAGAGTCGTTCAAAGTTATTTCTATTCTGAATGATCTACTTTACAAAGAGAAACTATAAGTTAAAATATAAATCATTATATTTGATTTATGGCCTTTCCCTCTATTTAACAAGAAAAGCCACTTTACAATGATACAATTTTGGCAAGCTATTTTCTTACTTTTAAAAATAAACTCATTTAAAATGTGTGTCTAATAATCTTTTTAATTTTAGCTGTATATTTGGAAAATTTAGTATTTCAAGACTATTTATAAATAACATTAAAATATAATTTTTAAAATTAATGCATTATGAAACATGGGGTCCCTATTAAGAAGACTTATGTGCTTTATGAAGTTCAGATAGATTTCAAGTGCTCCAGCTGGCAACCGTCTTCCACCCAGCCTGTATTTAATACTTATTATATTTAATTATCTCCCTTTCAATCTGAATCCAGCACCTATGTTCTTTAACTATATAAATACAGTAGTTATATAGACCTCTAAAAAGTAGGATGGTGACTAAAGTCACTTATGCACCAGTATTAATTTTTAACACTGAAAATTAGATTATATTATATACTAACCCAGAAGACTTTAAATACACTTCTCACAGTCAGCTACAGGAGAAAAATCCAAACGTTGTACTTCATAGTATAGCTATTAATTGACTATTCTTTTACCGTTTAACATTTCACCTTAGGATTTAGTCATACTAAATTACCTGGTTACTAACTTCATCATGCTTTCTCACATCTTCATGCTTTTGTACCTTATATTCCCTTTGCTTAGAATGCCTTATACTCACTTGGCTACCTGGGAAACTCCAGCTGATTATTCAATTCTGAAATCCAATATTATTTCTTCTGTGAAATTTTCTTATTGTTTCCCAATTCCATTTCTGTGGAATTTACATACATATGTAAATTTAAGTCCTCTTTAATTAGATTACATCTTACATGGACAAGCACATAAGTGCATGCATGCGTACACACACACTCTCACACACACTTCCATTAGAACTATAATGACATTTTAATGTGTGTTCTGAATTTGCCTGGTTATTGCCTCTATTTGATCATAAGACTTTTAAGATGAGGAAAATTTCCTATTATTATACACATGTTAATTTAAAAAAATGTGATAGCAAGTGAGTAAATGAATTTATTAACATAGTTAAAATGTCATTGAAACCCCAGATTGAAGATAAGTTACTCATTCAAAAGACTTTCTTTACTCTACATGAACCTGTTTACATGCTCATATTCTAAATTGCACTCAGTAACAAAATGAAGAATATAATTCAGGTCAGCTTGCTATTTAAATATGAAACTATGTTACCTATGTGACAAATGTTTCTAAATTCTGTTTTTTTCTTCACGTTTTAAGTTCAGGGGTACATGTGCAGGATGGGCAGGTTTGTTATATAGGTAAATGTGTGCCATGGTGGTTTGCTGCACAGATCATAAATCGATTTCACCTTTCTGCTTTCTTTTTTTGTTGTTATTGAGACGGAGTCTCACTCTGTCGCCCAGGCTGGAGTGCAGCGGCGTGATCTCCGCTCACTGCAAGCTCCGGCCCCCGGGTTCATGCCATTCTCGGAGTAGCTGGGACTACAGGCGCCCGCCACCACGCCCGGCTAATTTTTTGTAGTTTTAGTAGAGACAGGGTTTCACCATGTTAGCCAGGATGATCTCGATCTCCTGACCTCGTGGTCCGCCGGCCTCGGCCTCCCAAACTGCTGGGATTACAGGCATGGGCCACCGCGCCTGGCCTCACCTTTATGCTTTCTATAAAAAGTATCTAAAACTGAAAGTAAATAATAATGGAGAAGATAAGATGATATGAGCACAAGATGTCTCATGTATTTTGGAGACTCTTTGAATGGGGTATTCAAATTGTCGGAAGGTGGGCGTCCCAAATGCCCTCTTGCTACTTACAGTCATTTTTCAATGAGGTGATAAATAGATAAAAGCAAACGTGTATATTTTGGAATGTTTGGATCTAGGTAAGCCATGTATGATGTGTTAATTTTCCTCCCACTTTAAGTATTCTTTAAAAATTAGTGCTTTCTATATATTCTCTTATGTTTTGCTTTTGTCGAGAAAAGAAATTTACATTTTCATCTTCCGACTATGTGTATTCTGTACTTGAACAAAACAATGTCCTCATTAACCATTAATTAGTCTATTTTGAACTTGCTATATTTGTCTATAGTCCCACCAAAGCATCTAAAAGAACCAAGAGTTAAAACACTTGGTTGTCACAAAATCAGGGAATTGAAAAGATATGCTTTCTTTATTGCTACTGTCAATTTATTCCCTTGGATTTTAAATAGTAGAATGTCTTCTTTTATTCTTTGTTCATGTCTTTAGAAGGAATACAGCTAATTTTAATATCAATGCTATATATAGTTGCTATTAAAGTCAGGCTTACTTTTGTTTATTTGGGTTTAAAACATTTTATGATGTTAGGTACGATATACCTTTTGAGAATTAAAAAATCAAGAGCCCATTCATGTTTGATTGAAAATGATAGAAACTACTTTTAAACTAACTCAAGTGAAAAATAAGATTCCTAGAAGAGATGCTGGAGTTGACCACATAAAGGAAGATATGAGGCACTAGGACAGCCTTAGGGGTTTCAGAGACTCTTCACCTCTAATAGTGCTTCTTTCTGGGTGTCAGGGACATAACCGTGGAAGTTCTAGGGTCTCATGCTTTCAGCTTCATAATCAGGGAGAAAAGATAGCATTTTATCATCTCTAGCAGAAAAATCATAGTGAAGAATATGAATTGACTCACCCGGAAGGATAGACCTATTCCTGCACCAATTCCTGTGTCCAGGACTAAAGCTTTCTCTGAGTGGTACATCCTGGGTCACATGATTCCACCTACTGTCAAGATGTGGAACTGTTTTTCAAAGGAGGGTGACTAGGGTGCCAGACCAACAATGGCACTAGCCACTACAAAGAGAAACTAATTATTTTAGTTTATTAGTACTCCATTCTGTAACATTTTAGAGAATATGGAGAGCTGATTTATATCAGGTGCCAAACATTTGTAATGTTACTATCGTTTTAAAGATGGAAATATTTTCTCTGTACATAATTTAAATGTCCCTTGGCTAAGGATCATTATTAAAAAAAAAACAAAACAAAACACTATTAAGGCCAGATACCAAAGTGAAAATTTAATTGAAACATTAGAATGTAATGGGTTATGAAATTCTAAAGTGAGATGCAAGACCAAAATGAAAATTTTCAAAGGAAATATCTGTGAGTGGGCTTCTTGACTAAAAATCCCTTTTACTAAAAACCCTTTGACTAAAAAACCCTCTCACTGGGAATATAAATAGTAAAGAGAGTAGAGGGTGAGGAAAGATTTGTAAAGAGGATTTTTTTAACAAACCCATGATTGCTTCTTCATCTTAAGTCAAGGCAGAGGATTTCTAACCAATTACTCTGAGAGGCTGAGCAATGGCCCATGGTTAGGGTGTCCCAGAGAAGTACAGAAAACAGGAGCGGCTAGCTGCATAGAGGTAGAATGAAGCTCTGCTACTGGGGTTGTCCCATGGCTCCAGATATTGTGGGGGTCAAGGATGCCTGAGTGTTTCCTGTACATCATATATGGCCAAGAGAGAGATTTGACATAGATGCTTTATAAGATACTGTGAATGCAGGTCTACAGAGGGCAAGGGAGCCTCAGGTGAAGTTAGAGATGAAGCACCAGATACCTTGCAGCAGGAAAAGTGAGCAACCACTGAAATGCCATGCCTTCACCCTACTCAGTGGCACTGCACATCAGAGAGCACCTGGAATGGGACATTCCAAAAAATATACAAAAAATTCCCAGAGGAGAAAGTGCGAACTTTCAACATTTGCCAGCCCTTAAAACACACAAGGCAACTTAAGATGGTAGTGGCTAAGTATTTAATAAAACCTTCCTGCCCCCACCTCATGCCTCTTCCCTCCTCTGACACTGGAGGAAAGGTTCAAAACCTCAGTTAGCAAGATGTTGGTGCAGGAGTGAAGGTTTAAGGGGAAGTGCAAGACAGAAAAAAATATAAAAATGTACCCTGCCTTCTTTATTGGCCTTTTACCTACAACAGGCCTATGTAAAACAAAAATAAAATTCTAAGCCCCTCAACTGACTGATGGACTCCTCTATCAGGAAAGGCCATTCAAAAGTTAACCTGAAAAGCTAGTTCAGGCCATGATGGGAAGTAGGGGTTCGACATGACTCATTATACCCTCCTCCCTTAGGAATTCAGGCACAACTCACCAACATTAACAATAAAACAGAGATCTTTAGACGGACAAAACAGACATTTAGACTGACAAAACAGCAACAAGACACCAAATCCCAACCTAACTCTAGATAGCATCACATGACAGACAGCAGGCCCTGAAAGAAATGAAAGTATTTTATCCCAAAGTATATTTCTTTGACATATTTTGAAATGTCCCTAAAAAGTTGTTCTTGTAGGGAAACTATACGTTCTGTAGAGAATCTCTTTCTCTTTCCAGGTCTTTTCCCTGATCCAGGAGATAATTAAGAGTCTGGCACCTTTTTAGGTCTGGTAGGAGCTCTGAAGCATTCCTTTCTATTGATTCCAGGTCTTCAGATAATAACTCAACCAACTGTCAATCAGAAAATATCTGAATCCACCTATGACCTGGAAGCTCCCCAACACTCCCACTTCAAGTTGTCCCACCTCTCTGGGCAGAACCAATGTACGTTTTACATGTATTTATTGATGTCTTATGTCTCCCTAAAATGTTTAAACCAAGTTATAGCCTGAGCACCTTGGGCACATGTTCTTAAGATCTCCTGGGGCTATGTCACAGGTAATGGTCCTCATATTTGGCTCAGAATAAATCTCTTCAAATATTTTACAGAGTTTGACTCTTTTCATTGACAACTGTAGGCTCCACCTGGGGAACCAAGAATAGCTCTAATTTTGAATGGAGTTGGATGCTTTGATTATTACCTGAGACTTAACATTTGAAGCTTTGAAACCCATAGTGATTCTAGTACTTTTTCTTATTGAAAGCTGAGAGCAGTCATGGGGCTACCTGTGCTTTATTGTAAGGTCAAAAAGAAAAGCTCAGACTGCTGAATAAATTGAAAGGAAAGTGGGTGAAAAAAAGTACTTTCTGATCACAGCCTTTGAGTTCTGTGATTTAGCTGTTTGTTCTTTAGTGGATACAGTTCCTTAACTAGATTATGAGGTTTTAGGGTATTCCTAACTAACCAATTCTTACAAAATGGCAGATATTTTCCCCTATTATCAGTTTGACACATGGAAATTTTGTGTACTAGACTATTTGTGTCTATGTATATCAGTGTATGTATATTTTATATTTTTTAATATTTAAATCATCTGGTGTTCCATATAACATCAATTATAGGAATGGCTTTATTGAACTTAAAAATTATTTGAGTCAGACTCATATTATAAAAGCAATAGAGAAAAATCAACCACTAATTGGAACTTGCAAAATGTATTTTTACAGATTAAAATGAAAAACATAATGTCATTTGAATGCTTTAATTGGTTTCAGTTTTACAACTGCAAGCCAGATGGTTTCTTTTCAAGTAGTTTACAATGTCTTTGCTGAATAACTGAATTACTAAAGCAGCTGTGATTATTAACATTTACCTAAACAGAAAAACATGTCTGCTATTTGTTTGTTAAGAAAGTACCTGCTTTGCAGTAGTTTGGGAAACAAATCATGATTCCAATTCCTCTAGATAGCACAGTATTTTCATAAAATGAGAGAAAAGATCAATAAGAGATGCACATATTAATTTGTATCTTAAAATGAATGCTGATTTTAAATTTTTGCTTATTGACCCAGTGTTAACATCTCTTGTGGATTCTTTCAATTTTGTGTTTCTACAATTGCATGATTTATTTATATTTTTGATGTGAAAAAGAAACACTTTTAGATGTAATACTCTGTTAATAATTATCTTTCATTCCTGATTAAAATATTATATTCTGGAAGTAAGTAGTCCTTACAGAAATTTGTTTCTGTTATAAGCTGAGGTGTTCTAACTCTATACTTGTGGGAAGTCAGGGACCCTGAATGGAGGGACCAGCTGAAGCCACGGCAGAAGAACATAAATTGTGATGATTTCATGGACATTTATTAGTTCCCCAAATTAATACTTTTATAATTTCTTATGCCTGTCTTTACTGCAGTCTCTGAACATAAGTTGTGAAGATTTCATGGACACTTATCAATTCCCCAATCAATACCCTTGTGATTTCCTATGCCTGTCTTTACTTTAATCTCTTAATCCCATCATCTTCATAAGCTGAGGAGGATGAATGTCACCTTAGGACCCTGTGATGATTGCGTTAACTGCACAAATTGTTTGTAAAGCATGTGTGTTTGAACAAGATGAAATCTGGGCATCTTGAAAAAAGAACAGGATAACAGCAATTTTCAGGGAACAAGAGAGATAAGACTTCTGACTGCCAGTGAGCCAGATGAAACAGAGCCATATTTCTCTTCTTTCAAAGGCAAATAGGAAAAATATCACTGAATTCTTTTTCTCAGTAAGGAACATCCCTGAGGAAGAGAATGCACCCTGAGGGTAGGTCTATAGACAGCTCCCTTAGGGCAACTACCTTTTACCATCAAAGCCGAGGGGATGAAATAAGTTCCAGTCTAATGTAGCGTTCCCAGGCTTATTAAATTTTGGTCAGACAGATTGTCTGCTCTCAAACCCTGTTTCCTGATAAGATGTTATCAATGACAATGTGTGCCTGAAACTTCACTAGCAATTTTAATTTCGCCCCATCCGGTGGTTCTGTGATCTCACCCTGCCTCCATTTGCTTTGTGATATTTTATTACCTTGTGAAGTATGTGATCTCTGTGATCCACACCCTATTTGTGCACTCCTTCCCCTTTTGAAAATCGCTAATAAAAACCTGCTGGTTTTACGGCTGGGAGAGCATCATGGAACTTGCCAACATGTGATGTCTCCCCCGGACACCCAGCTTTAAATTTCTCTCTCTTGTGCTCTTTCCCTTTATTTCTCAAACCAGCCAAGACTCCTAGCAAATAGAAAAGAATCCATGATAAATATTGGGGGAGTGGTTTTCCCTGACATATACTCTTAGCAAGAGTAAATTTGATACTAAATGTAATCTAGAGTACTGGATACAAATTCAATTCTTGAGAGAGCCAAATAAGGAAAGAAATATTTAGGGGGAAGTAATGGTGAGGCATACTGTTTCAGTTCTGTTTTCAAAAAGATAAATTATTAGGAAAAATTCTGATTAAGTAATGGCATTTTAAGCATTCTATCACATCATTTTCTATTCAGAATTATCCTTACTAATATACTATTTTGGTAAAAGGATTGAAACAACTGAGTTTTGCCTTGGAAGTCTATGATTGTCTTGGCATTTTTGTTGATCTAGGTTTAGCTCCACGATCTCAGCTGGGCTGTCCCACGTGTCTGTGTGTAGTCAGCTGCGTGATGGAGGGGGCTGTTTGGTGTAGGATGGTCATCCTAGTGACAACTCAGCTCTGCTCCATGTGCTCTTCACATTTTAGCAAGGTAGCCTGGGCATGTTCCGGTTATGGCGAAGGAGCGAGAGCAGCAAGAGAACAAGTTCCTCTAACCAAGAACTTTTGAAACCTCTGGTTGTGCCATGGTTGATAATACTATGTTTGACTGATGCAAGTCATAGTCGAGCCCAGAGTCAAAGCATGGGAAAATGCCCTGCCCTTGAGAGGGGACAAAGAATTGGGGTCATTAATTGAATCAATGGGACACACATTCTTATAGGTTTACACTATTCTATAATAGTAATCCTGGGTATGATGTACTATAACTTAATTATCCACTTTCCTATTTGTGGATATTCAGGTTGATTATTTTGCAATTGTAATCAATGTTGCAATCAAAATGTACATACAGGTTTATGCACATGTATTTATTTTAAACATTTAATCATGAAACATTTTAAATATACCAAAAATGGTCTCCCCACTGAGATTATATAGCTCTTTGTATTTTTTTGTACTTATTACAGTCTCTGAGTATATTGCTTGTTGCTTATAAGAACCAGTAACATCTAAAGCCCTATCACTTATCTTTCCCTAGCATTCCGGAGACAACCACTACCCTCAAGTTGGTATGTGTCATTCCAGTGTTTGCTATTTATGCTTATTATACATGCAAACCTTACTGCTTTTTTACATTTGAACTTTTTACATTTGAAATCAGTGTTACCATACTGCATGTAGGTTTCTGCAGATTTAATTTTTATCCAATGTTATGTTTTTAAAATGTATCCATATCAATGCAGGCAGACTTACTTCAATCATTTACACAGCTATATAACATTATTCGGCTGCATGAGCAAGCCAGCTAATGGTAGTCAGTTGTATTTTCTTAAGTTTTATGTTGCAAAGAATGCTCAACGGCAATCCTTGTCCATATTTCTTTGTATCTGAAAGTTTGTCAGGGACAGAAATTCATAGGAATAATTTGTGTTTACCACAGTATGTACATCACATTTTGCTTTTTTACAATGCCTCCAGAAATGTATGAATGACTCATCTTTCCTGACATCTCACAAAATTTAGTTATTGTCTAACTAATGATTTGGAAATTTATCCCACTGTTACCTAAATTACATTCCCATGATTTTAAGGATATTTTAATATGTTTATTTTTCAATCCAGTTTCTATGCTTGTCCCTTTACTGTTCCATATAAATTTTTGGATCTGCTTGTCAAGTTCCACAAAAATCCTGTGAGTTGAAATTGCATTGATTTTATAAATTAATTTTGGTGAAAATTGTCATGTTTATATTATTTATAGTTGTTATCCATAAACATGCTATTATATTTAAGACTTTTATATGTCTCTGAGTAATGTTTTAGAGTCTGCTCCACAAAGGTTGTTGTATTTCATTTATTAGATTTATTCTCAGGAAATAAATGGTTTGTGTTATTATTGTAGTACATTTAAAAATAAAAAAGTACATTTAAAGCACATTTTTCTGTTTGTTGCTAAAGTATAAAGTATACTCTTCGTTTTGTGTACTGAGCTCATATCAAACAAAATTGCCAAACTCTTTTACTCACTGAAATTATTTTTGCAATACTATTCTCTAAAAAGAATGACAAGTTTTTCTTTTTTTTTTTCTTTTTTCTTGCTTTTACTCTTTATCATCTATAATTCTCTTTTGCCTTAGTTTACTTGAAGGTCTTCCAATGTGATGTTGATTAGAAGCAGTGATTGTCTATAACCTCACCTTCCTCTGAATTATAAAGAAATGCTTGTATTGTTTCAAAATTGAGTTTGTTAGCTGTAGTGAGTTTTGATAGACAAAATTCATCAGAAAAGGAAGTTCTCGTCTATTCCTAGTTTGCTAGTAGTTTTCTTTTTTGTTGTTTTTTGTTTGTTTGTTTGTTTGTTTTGTTTTGAGATGGAGTCTCGCTCTGTCGCCCAGGCTGGAGTGCAGTGGTGCAATCTTGGTTCACTGCAAGCTTAGCCTCCCGGGTTCATGCTATTCTCCCACCTCAGCCTCCCGAGTAGCTAGGACTACAGGCGCCCGCCACCACGCCTGGCTAATTTTTGTATTTTTAGTAGAGACTGGGTTTTCCGTGATAGCCAGGATGGTCTCAATCTCCTAACCTCGTGATCCGCCTGCCTCAGCCTCCCAAAGTGCCGGGATTACAGGTGTGAGTCATTGCGCCTGGCCCGCTAGTAGTTTTCTTAAGTTATAAATGTGTAATAAATTTTATCAAAACTGTTTTACTTCTATTGAAATATTCATTTTTCTCTTTTAATTTGTTATTGTGGTGAATCATACTAATAGCTTTTCCAAAGTTAATCATCCTTGCATTCCTGGGTTAAATGTATTTCTTAATACATTACTGATTTTTCTTTTTGCTAAGATTTTTATTTATAATTTTTATCTACTTTATAAGTAAAATTCTATCATATTTATTCCTTCCATTATCTTTATGTAGTTTTTATGTGAATGTTATATTTATAAAAAATTTCAAGAACTTCTCTTTCATCTTACTTCTCTTAAGACCTCTCCTCTTTCTCACGTTTCTTCAATTCTTCTTTGGTGACTGTGTTGTAAATTAATTTATTTTTCCTGCTTGTATTTTAGGAATCTGAGGTTTTATATCTTCTGTTGACCCTGGAAAATTCTAAAACATTTAAAAAAGTATTGCCTCTCCCTTGTTCTTTTTGTTCTTTCCATTTGGAACTCAGCTTCAGTTCATGTTAGACATTCTCATTCTATCCCCAACTTGTCTTAATTTCTCTTTAGTAGTCTCTATGCTTTTATATCTCTGTTCCAAGTTCTAGACAATTTCCCTAAGTCTATTTTTAATTTAATAATACGGTCTTTGGATTTTATGTATTTGATTATTTTAAGATATCAATTTTTCTTGCATAAGGTACAATAACAGTATTGCATCATTAAGTTTCCTGGTTTTGACCATTGTATTATGGTTATGTAAGTTATGAACATTAGGGGAAATGGGGTGAAAGATACGCATAAACTCCCTATATTATTTTTGTAATTTTTCTGTAAGTCAAAAATTATCTTAAAATAAAAACAAATGCTGATTTTTCAATTCTCCTTCAGATTTTTTGTTCTATTATCTCTTACTCATGAGCATAATGTTGCTGTGTATACTTTCTCACTTTGGCTTATTCTGCTCTTTTATGCATTTCTTTTTTTTACTGGAAGCTACATCTTCTATTCCTCTTCTTTTCTGAATTTGCTTAATATTTTAATATATATAATGAATAAAATATAAAGTAATCCAATAGTTCTATTTTCCTTCCCTTGATACAAGAACATCACATTATTTTATAATGATTCTTTCCTCCTATCTCACAGGTGATTGTTGTCTAGGATTTAACTCTCTCAAATTTCTCCAAATTGAATATCATTATTATTTTAGAGAATCAATGTTAGTTTAGGTTTACTTGCTGTGTTTTACTTTTTACATCTAATTTCTTCTTTATGGTTTTATATTTTTTCTTCATGAAGGCCATACTTGAGACATTTTTTCTGTCAAGGCTATTGATGATAATGATTACTTCTGTTTGTCTGAAAATGTCTTTTATATTGCCCTCACTTCTGAATGATGGTTTGGTTATAAAATCCCAAGTTGAATGTTGTTAATTTTCAGCAGATTAAGTTTTTATTGCACTGTCTTGTGATTTCTGCTGTTTCTATAGAAAATTATTTTCTCAGTTTATTTTCTCTAAATGCTTTCATGATCTCTTCTTTGTCAATGGTATTTGATAGCTTTTTTTTCTTGACATGTTGTAATTCTACATATTTGAGGAGTACAATTTGGTGTTTTATACACATATGTTGTAAAATGATCAGTTTGGGATGTATAGCATAAGCATCACCTCATGAATTTATCCTTTCTTTGTGATGAGGACATTCAAAAGCTTCTCTTTTAGCTGTTTTGTAGTTACAATATTTCACTGTTAGCCATCATCACCCTACTATACAATAGAACACCAGAAGTGATTCTTCCTATTTAATTATAACTTTATATCTGTTGACCAATCTCTTCCCATCCTCCCCTCTCCTCTCTCTCCCTTCTCCCTGATCTCTGGTAACCACTGTTCTACTCTTTGTTTCTGTGATATCAACTACTCTTCTTCTTCTTTTTTTTTTTTTTAAGATTCCACATACGATATTATGTGGTATTTGTTTTTCCTTCTGTGTCTGGCTTATTTCACTTAATGTTATGTCCTCTGGGACCATCCATGTTGTCACAAATGATAGGATTCCATTCTTTTTATGGCTGAATAATATTTCATTGTGCATATATATCATATATTCTTTATCCATGTGTTCATGGTTGGATACTTGACTTGATTCCACATCTTAGCTATTGTAAAAACTGCAGCAATAAACATGGGAATGCAGACATTTCTTTGACTTATTGATTTCATTTCCTCTGGCTGCATACCCAGTAGTGGGATTGCTGGTTCATAAGGTAGTTATATTTTTAGCTTTTAGGGGAAAAAATTTTAAGCACAGTTTACATAGTGCTTATACTAACTTACAATCCCACAAACAGTATGTAAGTGTCCCCTTTTCACAGATCATCACCAACAACCTGTTCTTTTGTCTTTTTGATAATGGCCATTCTAACTGGATTGAGGTCATATCTCATGTAGTTTTGATTTGCATTTCTCTCATGATTAGCGATGCTGAGCATTTTTTCATGTACCTGTTGATATTTGAATATCTTCTTTTCAGAAAGATCTATTAAGGTGTTTTGCCCATTTTAAAAATTGGGTTATTTGGTGGGTTTTGTTTTGTTTTGTGTTGCTGTTAGTTGTTTCAATTCCTGATATATTTTGATATTATCTCTTGCTGGATCTACAGTTTAGAAAAATTTTCTCCCATTCCGTAGGTTGTATCTTCACTCTGCTAATTGTTTCCTTTGTTGTGCAAATCTTTTTAGTTTGATGTAGTCTAATTTGTTTATTTTTGCTTTTGTTTCCTGTGAATTGAGGTCTTATTTTAAAATCCTCAGGCAGCCTGTTGTAAAACATTTCCCTTACATTTTCTCCTAGTAGTTTCATAGTTTTGGGTTCTACATTTAAGTCTTTAATCCACTTTGAGCTGATTTTTTTAATATGCTGAGAGATAGGAGGCTATTTTCATTCTTTTGCATGTGGAAATCCAATTTTTCCAACACCATTTCTTGACAAGATTGTCTTTTTCCATTTTGTGTTCTTGGCACCTATGTTGAAAATTAGTTGAATGTGAGTGCATGAATTTATTTCTGGGATCTTTATTTTGTTCCATTTGATTTGGAATTAGGAGCTTTCAGATATCTCAAGTCACCTTTGGTTAGGAGAGAAGATTCTACCCGTGTGTGCTAGGGTTCCAATGGCTACCTTGTGATTTTTAACCCTTTGAATCAAAGGAACTTAAATTACTGAAAAATGATTAAAAAAAAAAAAAAGGAGAACAGTTTGAAATTTTAGGTTGTGCTAAAGTTTGTCAATAGTATACTCTGTGACTCTTTAATAAATGAGGATGAAAGTCCATAAAAATAAAAATTTTAAAAGAAAGCAATTTAGCAAAATTCAGATGCTTCTCTTCCACTTAAAGACAGTATAATATATTGAAAAACTAAAACACCTGGGTTAAGGCCTTAACTTTTCCACACAAGCTGTCACACTTTGGGCCTCTCAAACTCTCTGATGATTTCCTTTTTTATAAAATAGAAATTATAACATTCATCCCAACCCTACCAATATACTTTTATTAAGATCAAAAAAGATAAAGTGTAGCTTCATTACAGGGATAAATAAAATTATTCCTTTCCTATCCAACTAAAAGTATTCTTTTAAGTAAATGAACTTTTAAAATACGTATTAGTGTATTTTCATTGTAAAGGCATAAAAATGCAAATAAATTGTAAGTCCTTTTTGAGTCCTGCTTTCTGCCTCCTACTCACCTCCAAAACTTTCAGAGAGAATTACTTTCTAGAATTACTTGTTAGTTTGCTCTAACTGCACTGTCCAATATGACATGACATTCATGAGCTACATGTGGCTATTAAATGGAAACATAAATTAATTATATTGAATAAAATTATTGTTTTAGTTATACTAGCCATAGTTCAAATAATAGCCATATGGATGGCATTACTGTATTGGAGAGAGAAGATATGGAATATATCTATCACTGTAGAAAGCTCTATTGAACAACATTGCTCTTCAATCAAGTCCATTAAGAGAGCTTGTGGTAGGTAGAATGACAACTCCCTGATAATGTCTATGTCTTAGTACCCAGAACCTGAAAATACTACGTTATATCGCAAAAAGGACTTTTCAGATATAATTAAGCAAAGGATCTTGGGATGAAAAATTGCCTTGTGTTATCTGAGTAGGCCCAGTGTAATAACTATAATTTCCAGAGGAAGAGGGCATGAGGGTCAGAGTCAGAAGAAAAGAGATGTGAAAGTTGTTAGAGTAAATATGGAGTCGCCTGTGTTTGAAAAAAATAATCCCTGACAAAGAGAGCTGGGGAAAGTCATGAAGGGAGAATTGTCATGCACAATTGCCTGATAATAACTATCACAAAAGACTACAAAAACCATAACCTCACACAAAGTCCATTGCAACCTTACACAAAAATTACTTCTGCAAGGATATCTCTTCAGCATCTGCCTGCCCAACCTCTGACTGGCACCATAGCCAAGGATAATTGTCTCAAAACAATTATATAAACTTCTTCATTTTTTCTTTAAAAACTTTTGTCTTTCTTTATCTCCCTAAATGTGTGCATAGTTTACTATGACACATGTATATTCCCAGTATGATGCCCTATTTCTTAATAAATACTGTTTTCTTTTAGAGAGCTTCCCTGTTTATTATTTAGGTTGACATAAATGGTATCCAGAAGCAAGACCTGAAGCGTAATCACTTTGGAAAGGAATTGGCAATTCTTGAATTTAGTGTACAGTACTCACTTGAGCCCTCTGAGTGCTCTACTTTCATGGCTTGCCATTTCTGTCCTAGTGAATCTTTCCTCAGGCTGAGTGAGCCTCCTTCTTTTTGGTAGAGGTGGTTTTTTGTTTTTGTTTGTTTTGTTTTTAACTCTTTTGGGATTTGGTTTGGTTATAAGACAGTCTTTGATACAGGCTTATCAAAGGCTTTATATACTTCCTGGGGTGATAAAAAAGAAAAGGTCTCTTCTGGCAAGTCCTTGCTGGTATAAAGACAAGTGTTCCTCTAGTTTGAATACTCTGGTTTCTACAGAATTTATGTTCTCTCTATAGGACATTATTTTCTGGTTAATTTAGTTTTGCTCTTTTCTGCATGCTTAATTTAATATTTCGTTTGATCTACACACCTGGGTTAAAATATTTGTGAGCACTCTGATTTTGGTTTTATTTTGGTTTGGTTATATATGTCTGTAAATAATTTGTCTCTTTTTTCTTGTTTGTTTCTCAAAATCTTCCAAAAGCAAAACTAAACATTACAAATGGTGGATACAGAATGGCTAATTAAAAGCCACTAGGGAAATCACCATCATCTAAAACACTGGTATAAACTCCTGACATTCTATTACAGGATTTATGGGATTTTCTTTGCTTTTGAGAGCTTAATAAGAACCTAAATGGACTTCTCAAACATTAAGGTTTACCAGGGTTTCTGGGACTCCAGCTGGCTATAATATAGCCCATTGCTAATTTTTATGCTCATTTTTAGAGTGATGGGCAAATTACAAGAAAAAATTAGAGACCAGATGGTCATAACTTAAATCTCTTTTTAAAAATCCCTGCAGGCTGGGCTCTGTGGTTCAAGCCTGTAATCCCAGCACTTTGGGAGGCTGAGGTGGGCGGATCACGAGGTCAGGAGATCAAGACCATCCTGGCTAACATGGTGAAACCCCATCTCTACTAAAAATACAAAAAATTAGCAGGGCATGGTGGCACGCACCTGTAATCTCAGCTACTCGGGAGCCTGAGGCAGGAGAATCGCTTGAACCCAGGAGGCTGAGGTTGCAGTGAGCCAAGATCACACCACTGCACTCCAGCCTGGGTGACAGAGCAAGACTCTATAACAACAACAACAACAACAACAACAACAAACCCCTGCAAATACAGACCTAACATGTAAAATCTTCTACATTCTCTGTTTCTCTATTTTTTTCTTTCTACTTTGAATCTGCTGATACGTCTTCAGGTGTTCAGATAAAATTCACTGCTTTATGGAACTGTAGCCAAGATAGAAAAAAAAAATGTCTTAAAGGGCTTTTAATTATGGCTTTATAATTTACAATAGCTCTATGGCAACCATCAACCTAGACCTCTGAGTCATCTCTTTTAATGTAAATTTAGGTTTTCCTGGCTAACAATTGCTTAGGATGATGGAAAAATTAATTGAAAGATTAATATTTTAAAAGAAAAATAATTGGACAAATGTTTATAAAAGTTACAATTTCAGATCAAACAGGTCAAAATTTTAAGTTCAGAGAGATAATATAAGGTATCTCTGTCTGGCATAAAAATTGCCTTGTGTGCCATGTAGGGGCATAAGAAAGGCATTAAAATGTGTTCTCTATTGAAAAAACTAATTTTATTTGTATGATCTTATTACAAGGTTGTTTGGAAACATGGATTTAGAAAGGAAATAGAAAGATGGAAAGGAACCAGTAAGTAGGAGAGAGAGATGTGACGATGTTATGAATATGAAGATGGATGTTTGGTAAGAAAAGTTAAAAAGAAAAGAAACAATTTTGTATGAAAAAGAATCTTGTGTGGTTGTTTAAGTATAGGACAAATCAGAATGTCTAAGTATGTTGTTGAAGGTCTACACAGGCTGTAAAATGTTCATTAAGAATGAATTTATTAAAGGAATTTTATGTGTAATCAAATGGGCTACAATCAGAAGGAAATTATTTGTCTTTTAAAAGATTGATCTTTAATATTAAAAATACATGGATACAAAACTAAAAATTTGTTTCCCTAAAGTTACAACAATACGTTTTCCTTGAAGCGTGGATCTGCTCTTGGTAAAATTGCAAGAGGTTTTGATTTAATTTTGAAATTTGTTTCTTCAACAGCCATCTTCTAAATTGTAGACATTTTTTATTTCTGCCACTTTTGTTCCTGCAATCTGTTTATTCCCCCAAGTTCAGGTTGGAAATGCTATCTCTTCCATTTGGAATGGTAACTTCATTTCTTGAAGTAGAGTTTTACTTTTGAAGCTTTTCAGATTCATATCTCAGAAGTTAGACTTTTGCCATATCTTGCACATAATTTACAAGTTGTACATCATTGCTTTCAGCTTTTTCTCCTTTTCAGAAGTTAAATCATTTTGCTTGGCAAGGTAATAACTCTGTCTTTGAACTTTCTCATCAGCGTTTGTAACCCTTTCCTCTAGTTCTAACTCTGATCTCTTAACTGTCAATAAAATGTTCTGTCCTTAAGACCTAGAAAAACAATGTTTTCCCCCAGTAAGACTTGATTCTGTAGTCTTGACTTTTCTTGGTGTGTCTGAATTGTTCTATGGAATGAGGACACTTCCCATGCTGTTACTAAAGCCATGTATTCTCCTGCTTAAGGTACTAGTTTTCTTGTTTATATTCCTCTTTAATGTGGTACACATTCATAACCTTGGACACATTCTGTACGTGTCCGATTGAATCCAACGACTTTTCCATTATGTTTGACTTACAGGTTGTCTAAATGGGCTTTTCCTAAGAGAAAGCAATCACACTACAGAAGGTTTTCTTTTAACCTTTTTAATTAGCCTAAATGAAACTCAAAATATTTTATATTTATCAAGATATTTTCCTGTGTTGTCTTTATTAGATTTTACTGATTATGTAGGAAAACTGAGATTTGAGAAGGTTAAGGCTATTACAGTCAAGTAGCTTTCTTTACATTTTCTGCTTATCACTCTGGTTAAATAAATGACTATTATTTCACAGTGACTTGTAATTTTGTTTTTATCTGTGTTTTGAACCTTTTGATATATTCAGCAGCTTTCCTGGAATCAAAATTCTAAATTAGGTAATTTTGACCTAAAATTAATCCTGGGATCTTCCAGTTGGGCCCTTGAAGGACCTCAAAGGATGTATCTCTTGTCTTATAGAGATATTAAATGATTAGGCTTATTTGGTAAATTACATGAGAAGTACTGTCAAATGATAGGTGACACTGGATTTTCTTTCATTTATGCTTATGAATATGTTATTAATATGAATGTTCCAAAATTCAAATAGTTCCAACATTATGTTTTAGAAATCTAGTATGTTATCAGCCATAATTCCAGTTATTATGTTGCATGCCAAAAAAAAAAAGACCAAATTTTCTTGTCAATTTCTGGTGATGGTAAACTTCCATCAGATTTTTAACCATAATTATTCTTAAGTTTTTGTCATCTACAGTTAATGTTTTGAAATTTTTCTAAAGAGACTTGTAACTGGATTCATGGAAAAGACTCTAACAAGTACTGTTAAATACAGGTTTCAAAAAACTTTAAGATAAATGGACTAAATAAAAAGTTTTCAGAACTCTCATAAAGAAATTGATTGGCTCACGAAACTGCTAAAAGAAACAAAAATTCATTACATCAACTTGAATAACGGACAAAAATAATAATAACTTTTATTTGAAGCATTGCTGGTTATTTACTTAAATATCTTTTCCAGATTTAAGAAAATTTTTTATCTAGAGTAATTTATACAGCAGTTTGGTAAAGAATACTTCTGTGAATAAAGCTGGAGACATTTGCTTTTCCTTTCTACTTGGTTCTCCCCAAATTTTGAAACGGCACTATAGTTACTTGCATAAGTTCAATAAAAAATCTGCTCTCTTTTTATATCAACATACAATTGGAAATGTTGGTTATGTTATCAAGGTTTGGACTAAAGTGTCATATTTGAGAATATGCATAGAATACCTTACTTCAAGGGTTCCCAGACTTACAGTGAATGAATAAAAACTGTCACTTTTTGGCAGGTCCAGGGATTGAAGACTACAAGTTAAATCTAAAGTCTACCTTGGTTTGGCTTCCTAGCCCCAAGAGGTTTTAAAATCTGATTCCTATGTTATCAATATGGAGAGAAAAAGTTACATTTCTAAAGAAAAGCTATACTACACCTGTTATTAGATTGTAGCTTTGTGCATTGCTTTCAAGTTCTTGTTATCTACCTGTAGACTAGACTAGATTCTAAATTCTTCTAGGTTCCTCCAATCCAATTTTCTTCCATAGAGTTATTAAAAGAGAAACTACTCTCTTCTTGAAGTTCTATAAGTGGAAAGTAGATGAATTTTAAGGAACAAGTCTCATGCCTAATGCATGGGTTACACAGAAAGTTTACCCTACTACCTGACACTATAGCCAGAGATATTCAAACTACAAAGAAAGACAAGAAGTTTATATTTTCATGTGATAGACAGCTTTTCCAAGATGACAGAAAATGGCTCCATATCATAATGAGACTTTAATTCCTTTTAATGCCTAGTTTTTTCACTTGGAAGACAATGGTCATTGATTTATTTAAACTGGTTTCCCTTAATCCTAGGTTTGTGGCTCAATACCATTATGCAAACTGAGACTATCATATTAATACTAATTTACCTTATATTTCCCCTTTTTAAGTTGTGTATCTGTTACTTGTTAAATTTGTGCAGCAGTACAAGTACTAACAGAATAAAGCTGACCCAGCACTTCGAGATGATAGCAAAAGACTATGGAACAGACAAAAATTGAACTTAATAATGGACCACAGGCTTAGCTGGAGAGCCACTCTCTTTAAACCTTTCTGTTGTTCAAATCTGGCTAAACGGATTTTGAAACTGATTTTTAGCAGTCACTCACTCCCTCCAATGTGGGACCAGACCAATAACCCAAGATAAGTCCATCCTGGCACCATGGAACAATCAAAACCGAATTACAGGATGATTTATTAGCAGTGCTTTTAGACAAAAGTCTTGATTAAAATTGGGAAATATCAAAGTTGTTGACATCAAAATGGACTCATTCATATTTTTAAAAAGTGACAAATTGAGCTGGGCATGGTGGCTCATACCTGTAATCCCAGTGACTTGGGAAGCTGAGATAGGAGGATCACTTGAGGCCAGGAGTTTGAAGCTGCAGTGAGCTATGATTGTGCCACTGCACTTCAGCCTGTGTTGACAGAATGTGACACCATCTCAAAGCAAACAAACAAGAGAAACACCTGACAAATAGAGCTGGGGAAGGTCATGAAGTGGGGTGGGAGATTAATAAATGCCTTATAACAAGAACTATCACAAAAGGGTCTGCAAAACCCAGAACTTTTCACAAAGGCCATTGCAATCTTAACACAAAAAATATTTCTGCAAGGACATCTGCCCAGCATTTGCCTGTCCAATCTCAGACTGACACCATAGCCAAGGTTCATTGTCTCAAAACAAGTAATCCTCTTCATTTTTTGTTTTAAAGCCCTTGTCTTTCTTGACCAGGCACAGCGACTCACACCTGTAATTCCAGCACTTTGGGAGGCTGAGGCGGGCAGATCACTTGAGGCCACGAGTTCGAGACCAGCCAGGGCAACATGGCGAAACCCCGTGTCTACTAAAAATACAAAAATTAGGCATGGTGTGTGTGCTTGTAGTCCCAGCTATTTAGGAAACTGAGGCAGAAGAATTGAGAATTGCTTCAACCTGAGAGGCAGAGGTTACAGTGAGCCATGATCATGCCACTGCACTCCAGCCTGGACAACAGAGCAAGACTCTCTCGCAAAAACTAAAACCAAAACCAAAACAAAAATAAACCCCTTTGTCTTTCTTTACTTCTGTCAGTATGCACAAATTTTACGATGGCATGCATACTCCCATTACAATGCCCTGTTCCTGAATAAATATTATTTTTAAGAAAACCTCTCTGTCTTTGTTATGTAGATTTACAATGTGATGATGGAAACAAAAGTTAGAGTGATGTGCTTTTAAGAGGGAGGAAGGGACCATGGGCCAATGAATGCAGGTTGCCTCTAGAGGTTGGGAAAGGCAAGGAAACAGTCTTCCTTAGAGTCTGCAGACAGAATGCCACACAGTAATACCTTAGTTTTAGGACTTTTGATCTTCAGAACTGTAAGATAATACATTTTTGTTGTTTTAAGCCATAAGTTTGTGATAATTTGTTACATTGGCAAAAGAAAACTAATACATATGACAACATGTGTCTCTATTACCCTCTTAATAAAAGTTATTTGTCTCCAATTCTATTATAAATAAAGCTACAATAAAATTTTTCTCTATGCAGAAGCAAACATTAGATGGCAAAAAGTGTTACAAAGAAAAATGAACCACAGAGATGGTTAGGGATTTCAAGCCATTAGAGATATGTATAATTTATTTTGGTAATTGTTTAATAACTTGCTTTTCAGAAACAACAACAACAATAATAATAATATCTGAATTTTGGTATTTGCCAATTTCCATGTTGTAAATACATGTACCATCACCAGTCTCTAGCTACCAACATAATACTACTGAACACAGAGCTGGGATGAGATATCAGATTCTGCACATGACTGAGTATGTGTATGTATGTGTGTACATGAGCTTCTAGGCATATACGTAGTTACATGTGTTTATACTGTAAACAGAAGATTTCTCTGATACTTGTCAGAGCAAAAACCTGAAAGAGGTGATGAAGCCACCTATGCAGATAAATGGGAAAAGCATTCTTTTTTTCTTTTTTCTTTTGAGACAAAGTCTCACTATGTTGCCCAAGCTGGAGTGTACTGGTGCCATCTCCACTCAGTGCAACCTCTGCCTCCCGGGTTCAACCAATTCTCCTGCCTCAGCCTCCTGAGTAGCTGGGATTACAGGTGTGCACCACCACGCCCAGCTAATTTTTGTATGTTCAGTAGAGACAGGGTTTCACCATGTTTGCCAGGATGGTCTTGAACTCCTGACCTCAGGTGATCCGCCCACCTTGGCCTCCCAAAGTGCTGGGATTACAGGCATGAGCCATCCTGTCTGGCCAAAAAGCATTCTTAGCAGAGAGAATAGTTAGTGCAAACACCTGATGGGTGTGTGAGTATGTTGTGCTGCATGTACTTGAGGTCTGTCTGAAATATCTTAGTCTGTTTGGGGTGATATAACAAAAATAACATAGATTGGGGGGCTTATTGTCTAAGTTAATTTTCTCTTGCAATTACAGAATGCTTAAAACTGGGTAATCTACAAGAAATGAACTTTATTTTTTTTCAATTATGGAGGCCAGGAAGTTAAAGGTGAAGGGGCTGCATCTGGTGAGGGCCTTCTTGCCAGTGGGGGCTTTCTGCAAATTCCTGAGATGGTGCATGGTATCACATCGTGAGGAGGCTGAGCATGCTAATGTGTTAGCTCAGGACTCTCTTCCTCGTCTTATAAAGCCACAGTTCCCGTTCCCCTCCCATGATATCCCATTAATCCATTAACCCATGGAGGGATTAAATCATTCATAAAGACATAACCCTCGGGACCCAATCACCTCCTAAAGGCCTCACCTCTCAATACTGCCACAGTGTGGATTAAGTTTCAGTGTGTTTTAAAGGGAACATTCAAACGATAGCACTTATAAACAACAGAAATTTGTTTTTCACAGTTCTGAAGGATGGAAAGTCTGAGATCATGGTGCCAGCAAAGTCAGGTTCTGGTGAGGGCCCTCTTTTGGGGTTCATAGATGGTGTGCCTTCTAGCTATGTTCCCAGCTGGTGGAAAAGGGAATGCAGTCCTCTGGGACCTCTTTTATAAGGAAATTAATCCCATTTATGAGGACTCTGCCCTCTACTCACGACATAATCATCTCCCAAAGCCCTTACCTCTTAATATTAGCATATTGATGATTAGATTTCAAAATATGAATTTTGGGGGGACAAAAACATCTGGACCATTGAATCTATTAAGGAGACTAACACAGTTGGTGGAGAGTGAGTTGCTCCATTGTAGAAGATAAGAAAGTTAATTATATATTTGTAAGTGCATGTGCATTTGTAGAGGGCAGGTAAGGCCTCAGGTCATTATAGGGACTTTGTTTTTGATTTTAAGGGAGACAGGAAACAACTAGTGAAGCCTGAGATGACATAATCTGAATTAAATTTAGCTCTTCTGTTGAGAAAGAATAGAAACAGATTGAGACACTCTCAGGAGGATGTTGCAATAAGCCATGTGAATGATGGTGTCTAGGCCAAGTGCAGCAGCAGTGGAAGTGGTGAGATGTGATCAGATACTGCAAGCAGAACTGACAGAATTTGCTGAAAGATTGAATGTGGGGTGAGATAAAGAGAGGGACTAAGGCAGATTCCAAGATTTTGGCTTAAGTAATTGGAAGGTTGGAAGTTCTAGCAGATAAGATAAGTAAGAGAGTGGGAGAAACATGTTTGGGGAGCAAGGGCAGATCAAGGCCTAATTTTTGACATGGTGTTAAGATGACTTTTAGAATTCTAGTCCATCAGATGAATGGATATACATGCCTGAAGTTTAGGGGAGAATCAGCTGGAGATGTAAATTTGGTATTTAAAGCCATTATACTGGACAAGATCACATGGGGTATGAGTATAGATAGAGGAGAAATCTCAGGATGTGGTCATGGGGTACTCTAAAATTTAGAGATCAAAAAGAAAAGGAAGAACCAGAAAAGGAGACTGAGGTGCTATCAAGTACAAAGAAAAACAGAAGAGAATCATATCCAATTAAATATATTGCTTTATGGAAGGAAAAATCATGAAACTCAACAAATACTTCTGATAAGACGAATAAACTGAAGCCTGAAAATTGGCCATAGGACTTGCAAGTATGATGCTATTGGTCATGTTGACCAAAACAATTTTGGTGAAGAGATAGGTAGAAAAGTCTGATTGTACTGGCTTCAACAGAGAATGAGAGGACAGTATTTGGAGACATTGAATTTAGCCAACTGTTTCTAGTTTTGTTTTGTTTTGTAGAAGGACAACAGCAAAAGGTAAGGTTAAGAGAGGGTTTTCAAAAACCTGGAGATATTATAAACTGTGTGGATGCTGATGGAAAAAAATCGGCAAAGAAGGAAAATTCATGAAGCAGAGGAGCAAGGAGAATTGCTACAGAAATGTCCTTAAGAAAGGGGAAGGGGCTTGATCTTGGGCACAAGTGTAGTAGTTCGCATCTCATCCATGGGAGCAGGTGGAGACGGATGGGAAGATAGGGTGGTGAAAGCATACAGAAAGTCTCCATGGATTTTTTAACATTTTATTTTGTTGTTGAAGCAATGTCATCACTGGAGATTGAGAATGAGGTAGGTAAGAAAGAATAGAAGGCATGACATAGCTGTTTAAGAGAATGAGTAAATGAATGAATGGCTTTAGGAAATATCAAAGGATTGTTGCAGTACTTAGAGCCCACATGAGTGGTCATGAATTTGAATTGAGATCACACATATACCTGTGAGTGTTGTTTTCCTAAGCCAATATTAATACACAGATGCAAGTGTTGAATAGATTGAGATTTTAACTTAAGCAGAGTTGGAATGTTGCCAGATTAGTATGAGGATAAAAGAGAATGGCTAGAAAGTTGTGGAGAAATACAGGGGAGTATTATGATGATCAATGCACAATGGGCTACAGGAGGGAAGATAAGGCATAGAGTGGGGTGGCAGGGCTGTGGGGGTGTGGTGAGAGGAACTGGAAAAGATAGGACAGTAGTCCCAGTAGCATCGAAGAATTGTTGGAGGGAGTAAGTTCAAAAGATAGAAGATGCGGTTGAAGAGAGACAACTAAATTGAAAGTGGCAGATCAAACCGAAGGTAAGGTATTTAGTAATGACACCACCTAGGGTATGACCACAGGCGTGAATAACTCAAGGGTGTAGGAGAAGATGATCAGCAGAGAGGAGGTCTTAGAAATGGGAGGTCAGATAGCAGAATGATCATTTGTGTGGGTGAGATCACAATAATATAATATTGAGATCTCAATAGAGATAGTATTAGAGATAATTATAATTAAAATGACAGCGGATCTCAAAGATTGGTCCGCAGACTAGCAAATGCCAATGTCCCTGACTTGTTAGAATTGCAAATTTTTGAGTATCCCCTAGATCTAGTGAATGAGAAACTCTGGGAGCCGGGCCCCGCAAAGAGTAGTTTAACAAGTCCCCTAGGTGATTTTGATGCACATTAAGGTTTGATAACTATTAATACTTCTATAGTAGGACAGATGATAGATAAATTAACAGCTTGAAGAAGTAACACAAAGTTCAATAAGTTAGCATTAAACTACACCTGAAAGTTGTTGCAAGGTTAAGTGAGAGGAACCTTAAAATTAAAGGGAGCAGCATTTGTAAAGAAAAGCTAGAATCATGAAAAGACCTAAGGTAAGATCAAATGAAATTATGTAGAAGTGTAAAATTCTTAACTGTTAGTATCTGAAAATCATGCATTCCTTGCTAGGAAGGCATTGCATTGGTGCTTTAGGAATCCTGATAAAACGTCACAAACTTCTGTTCATTGGTATTAGGGACAGAATAGAGTGAGTACTTGAAGAACTGCCTTGGCTTACCAATCTATCTCTCCACAACTTCCAATCATCTCTAGGGAACCTAGCAGAAATAGTTTCACAGAGCAAAAGTTATAATACAGAATGTGATGAAAGGAGGAGGCCGACTCTTAATGACGTCAGGTATTCCCGGGACCCGCCCACCGTGGGCGTTTTCCACCTACAGCCAGGCGCCTCCGGGGGCGGGGCTTGCTCAGGGTTGACGTCACTACTGAGCGACGGGCGCGTTCCGTTGGCGGTGGATTCGAAAGTTCTGACCCGGGTTTCTCTGCCTGAAGAAGCGTAAGAGGGACCGGATTGTTATCGCTGGCCCAGTGTCCCCGGAGTTTGTGTGCGATACAGAGAGCACCTCGGAAGCTGAGGCAGCTGGTACTTGACGGAGAGGATGGCGCTGTCGACCATAGTCTCCCAGAAGAAGCAGATAAAGCGGAAGGCTCCCCGTGGCTTTCTAAAGCGAGTCTTCAGGCGACAGAAGCCTCAACTTCGTCTGGAGAAAAGTGGTGACTTACTGGTGAGATTCCATCCCTTCTCGGGCTGGGAATGGGGCACGGGAGAGGTAAGGGCAGTAACCTCCAGCCTTTGTTTTTCCGCCCCGAGCCAATTTATAGCTCTTTCAGGCCCATGTTTAAGGCAGTTCCAGCAATGACAGGTTACGTATGCCCTACCCTGGCATGTGAGTTCATATTCCTGGAGCTCAGTTGTACCGGGCCGCGCCGAAACGTAAATATCTGGATCTTCTTAAAGGGAGGCTCTTAGTCACGTGAGCTTAACGTACAGTTACTGCTTACAGTTTTTAAATATTGCTGTTTAGGGACACAATCTGGCACCGTGATTAATGTACTTGCAAAGGGTATGAAAGATTCACCCTTTAAAAAATAGATTTTGGAATTCAGTCTGTGCCATTTTTATTTAGCTATTGTAAAAGGCATTGCTCACATGCCTTTTAAGGGCCTCCCTTCTTGCCTCCCTCCCTTGCCTCCCTCCGTCTCTCCTCTATTAACGCATTTAACCAAACATGTTGCCCTATTTCCTCTAGGTTAGGGTGCTTACTAAAGGACCCTGATGGGAAAGTTTATTTGTAGGAATAATGCTCTCAACTGTTAATTCATTTTGCTAGACAAATAATAGAACACCTAGTCAGTTTTTAAGCTAGACTACTAAAGCCTGCTTATCTGACTCATAATACCTGAAGCATAATATTCTCCTAATAAGAAGCCACAATCAACCCACTGTATAATAATGTTTCTGCCTTGAAATAAATTCAGTTTGTGTGTTGAATGCTTGGAACACATATTCCTCTGGCACAATGAACGCTGTTTCTCTAGGTTTAAACCACAGGAGGCATGTTCGGTATCTTGTCCTTGGCTCTTTGAGTAAAGGAGCCATTACAAATGGACACATAATTTCCAGGAGATAAAGGTACAGAATTGTGGATAATAAGAGCATACTGCATGAATAGTCTTGGGAATGCATCATCCTAGCTGTTCTTAAACTACATTGGTTTTTCTACCTCCTCTTTACTCTTTTACTTCCCGGAGTTCTCCACTGCTACCGTATCTGTTTCTTCCTTTTTGCTAAACTGCTATAGAATTATCACCACTTTTCTCCATATTTGGTCTCTGAAGCCAAAACACAACAAAAACACATTTTCCCCCAGAAAAGTATTACTTCAATCTTCTGCCCTTCTTTTTTGTTACTTTCTTAAATCCTGTGAGAAGAGGCAATACAGGCTGTCTTGTGCTTCGACCCCAATTAACTACCCCATGCTGGTGATAGAGGTGGCACAAATGAACGGAATTAAAATAAAATTCACTTGCAAAACATTTTTACGTAGTATATTATGGAGCTTTCACTGGGGCTTCTAAATGGAGGGAGAGGAAATGTACCTGATCAAAGATATCCAGGAGACTACCAACTGGTGCAAATTGCTTAGTCGAAATTTCTCAAGTAGTTAGCATCCTCCCACATCTACCCCTTTCTTCCTCTGAAGAACCCATGGACAGAGGAGCTCCATAGTGCGGTGGGATCCAGGTGGCATGGGAAAGTGGGTGAGTTGAAATTTCAAGCGGTTGCATTGATGGGGTATAGAATGTTCTTTTGGTCACTAGATTTTCCCAGGTAGTATGCTCGTCGTCTTTGGCTTTCATTAAACAGTTCCCCTTCACTGTCTGGTATATGGCATGGTTTATAGCTTTCTGCTCACCTTTGACACTTCATAATCTTACCCAGTTCAATGAGTTATCAGAAAGTTCAATGAGTTAGCATTAAACTACACCTGAAAGTTATTCCAAGGTTAAGTGAGAGGAACCTTAAAATTAAAGGGAGCAGCATTTGTAAAGAAAAGCTAGAATCATGAAAAGACCTAAGGTAAGATCAAATGAGATTATGTGGAAGTGTAATTCACTTGCATCCCACATCATCCACAAAGTTTTCTGTAGTTAAGGCAGTTAGTTTTGATCGGTTCTTTTTCTGAACTTGGACAGCAGTAAGAGTATACATCATACAATTGAGCTGCTGGGACTCTTAACACTGTTGTCTAGGAGTTTCATATGTTGATGCCTCCTAGTGCGGTATGCAGCTTCTTGAGGAGAGTGAGTAGCTCCTTTTTTGTCTCCCATTATCTTTAACACAAAATTAATCTACTTTTATGCTGCATTTGTACATGATGTTTCTTTTGCTTGAAGAAGTCTTCCCTCTACTTGGCAACGTACAATTTTTTCAAAATCCAGTTCATATGTTACTTCAGTGAAGCTTTCCTTAATGTCCTTAGAAAGGATCAATCTTATCCTTCTTTCCATCATCTGTTGTCACACATTTGCCTTTTTCTTTATGGGTTTGATTATCCTACTAGTCTGGGAACTTGAATTTGGAAATTTTTGTATTCCTGGTGTTTTGCATAATAGCTTCAACATTCTGAGTCTACAATTAATTTTGTAAATGCAACTGTATGTGGATTGATGTTATTTCTAGCATTTTATTTATAATTTCTTTGTATTATTTTATCATTCTTCACTAGCTTTTTGTTATTTTGTTTGTTTTATGCCTTATTTGATTGTTTAGCCCCAGGGATGATACTAGGGAGAGAGTTAACATGTTAAATATAAAGAAATGCTGTGCAAATATCTGGGTGCTTATAGTTCATGTAAAATTCAAAAGTGCTATGACAAAGGGAGGAGGAAGTCAGACTGGCCCAGTCTTTCTGTCAACTGAGACTGTAATAAGTATTTCTTTATAAATTTTCCTTTGATTTATTTTTAAGCAAGCGGATTTTTAAAAGTAACTTACTGATGGAATAGCTTACCTTTTTCAAGTTAGAATGCCTAGCTCATACCCTAAAACTAACTTTTGTTCTGACCATTTTAATATAAACCTTAGTGCATTGGAGTAAGGTTGCTTGAAAGCATATAGGTTACTTGAAAAAATTTCTGTGACATCTGAAAAAGTAATACTAATTTGTCTCAGTATCTGTATTAGGGTTCGCTAGAGGGACAGAACTAATAGGATAGATGTATATATGAAGTGGAGTTTATTAAGGAGTATTGACTCACACAGTCACAAGGTGAAGTCCCACAATAGGCCATCTGCAAGCTGAGGAGCAATGAAGCCAGTTCCAGTCCCAGTCCCAAAACCTCAAAAGTAGGGAAGCCGACAATGCAGCCTTCACTCTGTGGCTGAAGGCCCTAGAGCCACTGGTAAATAAGTGGTGTAAGTCCAAGAGTCCAAAAGCTGAAGAACTTGTAGTCTGATGTTCAAAGGCAGGAAGCATCCAGCACGGGAGAAAGATGAAGGCTGGAAGACTCAGCAAGTCAAGTACTTTCACATTCTTCTGCCTGCTTTATTCTAGCCATGCTGGCAGCTGATTAGATGGTGCCCACCCAGATTGAGGGTGGGTCTGCCCAGTCCACGGACTCCAATATTATTTTCCTTTGGCAACACCCTTACAGACACACCCAGGAACAATACTTTTCATCCTTCAGTCAAGTTGACACTCAGTATTAACCATCACAATATCCATGGCTCATGACCATGAAGAGGAAAGGGTATTCCATCTAGGTTAGTGAATTAAGTCTTAAGACACTGTGGTTTAATCAAATCTGATTTTTAAAAAAACTTTTTTTTGCCTTATTTGGGGAGATGTGGTGGGGTCTTCATGCAATAATAATTATTAGCTACCTACTATGTATTAAAAAATATGTTAAGGGACACTGGGGATAGAGTGTTGAAAAGGCTAGGCATAATTCGTGTCCTTAGAGTACACTGAGGAAGACAGCTAAGTGAGAAATTACAGCATGATGTAGTCTATGCAGTGATAGGAAGTTCAGAGTGCTGTGGATCAATATAACCTTACATCTTGGGGGAAGCTGGACTTTTCAGAGAAGTCTATAAACAAGTAGGATGCCTAGAGGCAAGGTTGCATTTGAATTCTCAAAGAAATTCAAAAGGCCTAGTGTAGAACTGGAAGCTTAGAACAGTGAGAGGTGAAACTAGAACCCCAGTCAAGTGGGATTTAGTGTTAAGGAATTTGGAATTTATGCTGAGGGTATCTGGAAGCTATTTACCTTTAGAAGTACAAAGTATAGATTAACAAATGAAATTGTGCCATATTATGGGGTGTTTTTGCTACCAAAATAAATGGGCTATCATTGAAAGTTTAAAAAATAATTGGCACAGTATAATGTAAATAATTGGTATTGGGTTGCTTTATCTCGGAGTTCTTGTGAGAATCAAAGAAGATAGTGCATCAAAAATGTACCAAAAGAGTATCCACCTTTTATAGATTGTTCATCTTGTTTAAATTCCCAAACCTCTGTTTTCTCCACATATCACTAGAACATTATTAAACACCTATATAACAATCTATTAAAGATTTCTGCGTTATAGAAAGCATTAAAACACCATATTACTAGTTATTTAACATTTGATGAACTGTGGGAGAGTGTTCAGTACACAAGATAGTGAATATTAAGTATTGTGTATAAATTGTTCTTCTAACTGCAAAGATCACTTGCCATGATGTAAATAACAAAATAAATCATGTTAAAGACACTATCTAATTGGATCTAAGTTGGTAGTGCCCTCAGGTACCTGGCAGAAGCAAAGGATGGGGAAGATATGTCCAATAATATAAATAAGAGTACTACATATGATCCTAGATTGGAGACTGAGATACAACTTTAGCTCACTTCACATTGTCTTCTGCTTGGATTACATGTACTTTAACTTTTTTCCAAAGAATGTGCTTGTAGATTAGGACTTTTGTTGCTTTGGATGGTGATTTTGAGTAAAATACTTAACAAAATGTTATTTTATATGACATATCAGCACTTGTTTATACATATATGTAATCAGATAATATTGATATATTATCTGATGATGAGTACATATGTTTTGCTTATGTAGAGCTTGTTTCTGTAAGAATGTACAAGAAAGTGTCAGCAGTGGTTGATTGGGGGATGAGATGGGGAATAGACTTATTTTTGATAGTCTATCCTTTTATAAACTTTTTTTTTTTATATTTTTAAAATAATTATAGACTCAAAAGAAGGTGCAAAAATAGTACACAGTTTCCATGTATCCTTTACCCAGCTTTCCACAGTTCTCATATCTTACATAACTATAGTTTTTTTATAGACTTTTAAATTTTTCAGTCTGCTTATATTACCTACTTTAAATAATTTTTTAAAAGAGGCTTGAAGATTATTAATAGTAAGTATGGTTATTTTATGATAGTTGTTGGATGACAAATAACTTGACCTTTGTGCATACACTTTTCAATTTACCAGACTTAAACAATTTCAACTATTAACATGTTTTTAAACAAATATTTCAAATTAAATATATCTGTTTAAAAATCTTTGACCTCAGATTGTAGAATAATAACCTAAAATGTAGTTGTTGGTATGTTTTGATTTAAAAATTTCTGGAAATTTTAAATTATGTTGTAAATTAAAATCCATTTGGAATCAGAAGCAGGAATATTTGTTACTAAGTGAATCTTACATACATTTTGATATGTAATGATGCTTTACAAAATGGCCTTTGGTCTGCCTTGCATAGCTTGTTTTATGTATTGCAGTGACCAAGTCTCTCTGCAGGGAATCTAAGAGGGACTGAATTCTATGTAATTTTAAATAGACTTAATTTACTTAATCACAATGGTAAATAGTATAACAATACATTTTGAGATAATTTTTAAAAATCATTATTTCAGTGCATCAGTATTTGAACTTAAAAATCCACTTGGATTTTCTGTTTTAAAGGTCCATCTGAACTGCTTACTGTTTGTTCATCGATTAGCAGAAGAGTCCAGGACAAACGCTTGTGAGAGTAAATGTAGAGTCATTAACAAGGAGCATGTACTGGCTGCAGCAAAGGTAAAATCCAGATTTCTTTTCTTGAGCAAGAATTAAACTTCAAAATTACCACTCGTTTCATCACCTCTCCCTGATTTGTATACCTTACTCAGCTTTGTTGATTGAGTCGATATTTGGCCTTTTATGAGTTAATTATTTTAATTAAGGAGTTAGATTTCCTCCATACGTATATTATTGATTTCCAATGGTAATATTAATGGCCACTGCTTTAGAGGAAACATTCATGTTCCTACAGACTGCTAATCTGTAGACGGAGAAGATATATCACTTTGAAATTTATCAAAACTTACTTTCTTCTTGATCGTTTAAAATTATCCTAATTACCTCATTGTATTAGTCCATTTTCACACTGCTATAAAGAAATACCCAAGACTGGGTTATTTATGAAGGAAAGAGAATTCACTCACTATCAGAAGAACAGCATGGGGGAAACCACCCCCACGATCCAATCACTTCCCTTTCTCGACATGAAGGGATTACAATTCGAGATGAGATTTTGGTGGGGACACAAAGCCAAACCATATCACTATTTGATTTCTTTTAACTTTGTTTTGGCAGAGGTTGCAGTGTGCCGAGATGGCACCATTGCACCCTAGCCTGGGCAACAAGAGCAAAAGTGCGTCTCAAAAAAAAAAGAAAAAAAATATATACAAGTAGAGATGATTGCTTTTTCCTGTTATTTTTATGTAATGTTAAGAATATGTTGTCTACGGCGCAGTTTTCCAGATATGTTCCTGAAAATGTTATTTCCAAATGATGTTAATCAAGGCCCTACCTTAAACGCTTCTGTGGTCAAAGAAGTGTAGATAACCTGGCATAGTCACAGTATTATTGTAGAACTTGTTTCTATAAGAATATGTAAGAAACTGGCAACCACAATTGACTGGGGATGATAGAGGAGAGAAACTTATTTTTGACAGTCTACCTTTTTGTAGACGTTTTTGTTTTAAATTTATTTTAAAATAAGAAGGCACAAAAAATAGTTTAGAGTTCCCATGCACCCTGTGTCCAGTTTCTCATAATCCTAATGTCTTATATAACTATAGTTTTATAAAGTTATGAAAGGCCAAGAGAGAAATACAGCAGTAAGGAAACCTGTTGAACTCCGTTTAGTATTTTGTAAGCTTATTTGAGTACATAATATACTCAGCATTTTGTAAATTCATTTGACTATTCAAACTTTGTTTTGAAGTACACATGATATTTTCTTGTAGAACAGAGAAGTACTAACCTAGACAGAGATTTATTTGATGGTCTTGTGGAAGTCTAGAAGTGTGCATGTCTTGGCATTTTCTAGGGATTTTAAATTATCTTGCAATTATAAACATTTCGACAAATTTCTAGACTGTTAAAGTCAATGTAAATATTTTTCTGCAGGAAAAACAAGGCTTAAGATATTGAAGAATATACATGTATTTTTTAAATTTAGGATTTGTATTAATAAACTGTAGGTTTATTTACTTAAAATCGTAGATAAGTTTTTTTTTTTTAAAAAAACAGATATTCTGACTAATGCTGTCAGTCTTTTTACAACTAAAAATCTCCTTTTTTAAAAAATTTGTACCACAGACTATATATTTTAAAAATAATCTACTTAACAAGTTGTTCAGCATAAGATGACTAGTTTTAGTCTCAAATGATTATAATTCCAGTCCAAATATAATAAATTTAATGTTGCAGTGGATTTGTCCTACTTTATAGTTGTGAAATGTCTGATTTATAATAGACTTTTTGAGTTTTAGAATATTGTTTAACTCCTTAACTGGTATTATGTAACTCCTAATTTAGATAACTAAATTGTATAAAAATTTCAAGTTCGAAACCATTAATCTGAACACTTTTGGCTTACAGTGGAAGAAATTAACATCAAGAGGTAACTAATAAAGCCAGGTTTTTAGAATCTAGGCATGTTTCATATTCATTGAGATAAGACTATTTTTAGAGAAATCTAAGACTATAAGACAAAAGATTCCCTAATCATCTTCCAAATTCGGTTTTATAAAGTCAGTCTTGCATACTATGCACCCAGGACTATTTAACTTTTTGTTAAGGAATGATGTTTTGTTTTTCATAGATATTATATTAATCTTATTTTTTCCCCTCTTACAGGTAATTCTAAAGAAGAGCAGAGGTTAGAAGTCAAAGAACATATTCTTGAAAGTTATTATGATGCCTTCTTTTGGGCGGTAACAGATCATAAAGACTTTTTTACACATCAATTAATTTGGGATTATTAAATATTGGCTATAAGTGATGTGTGTGTTTGTATTTTTTTTCTGGCATGAAATATCTCAAGTAAATGCATAGGACTATTTAACTCTTTTATGGAAATTACTATTATTTTTATTTTAAATGTCCTCTAGTTCAGTTTGCTTTTGTTTTGTTGCTATTACAAATATTTTATGTATCAAAAATGAAATCTTAACTATATTAAATACTTTAAAAATGTACTTCTTAGAATTACGTTTATATATTTAGATTTAGCCACAGTTAACTATGGAATTTAATCTCTGAAGAAAGACAAATGCAGTCAAATCTAGGTACACTTTCAATATTTTAACTTTTAATTAATTAATTAAATTAATTTGCAAAGCTAAGCAATCTACTTTTACATTATGCCAGTAGTAATGTTATAATTTCTCAACTGGACAATGATAAACATCAGGTAGGTTTTTCAAAACCTCTCTTCCTCCCAAAATCAAAATAATAGAAATTATGGAGCAAATGACTTATTTTCTTCAGGTCTCATGGATTTAATAGATAATTTTTTCCCCTAAATAAGATAATTTAGAAATTTATTGTATATCATCAAATAGTTATTACTTTTAACTTGTTATTTAGAAATAATTATAGATTTCAACATGTAGTTGCAAAGATAGTACAGAGAAGTCCCATGTACGGTACACCCAGTTCCCCCAGTGGTTACATCCTACGTGACTATAGTATAATATCAAAACCAGGAATTTCATATAGGTACAGTGTACGTGTGGTTCTGTTGCCATTTTATGGTGTAGATTTGGTTAACCACTACTGTAATTAGAAATGTTTCATTACCAAAAAGATCTCCTTGTGCTATCCTTTTACAATTACACCTTCTTTAAAATGTGTCCTACCCTAGCACCATTCCTAAACCCTGGCAACCATGAACTCTTCTCCGTCTATAGTCTATACTTTTGTCATTTTGAGAATATCATATGAATGGAATCATACAGGAAGTGACCTTTGGGCATTGGATTTTTTTCTTAAGTTGTTACATGTATCAGTAGTTTGTTCCATTTTATTACTGAGTAGTATTCTGTAGTATGGAAGTACCACAGTTTGCATAACCATTCACTTAAATTGAGGGGCATTTTGGTTACTTACAGTTTTGGTTATTACAAATTGTTGTGAAGGGTCATCTGCAGGATTTTATATGGACATAAATTTTAATTTCCCTGGGAGAAATGCCTGGGAGTTTTATTCTGAGTTCATGGTAAGTATAGGCCTCGTTTTTATTTATTTTTATTTTTTTAAGAGACTGGATCTTGCTGTGTTGCTTAATCTGGAGTGCGGTGGGGTGATCATAACTCATTGCAGTCTCAAACTCCTGGGCTCAAGTTATCCTCCTGCTTTAGCCTCCCGAGTAGCAGGGATCACAGGTGCAACTTGCTGTGCTCAGTTGGCTCAGGTTTAATTTTTTAAAAAGAAATGGCCAAATGATTTTCCAGGGTGGCTGTACCATTTTACATTTCCATTAGCAGTGTATGAGAAATCCACTTTCTTAATATTCTCACAAATATTTGGTAATGTTACCATTTTTTAGTTTAGCTGTTCTGACAAGAATATGTAGAATTGTGGTTTTAATTTGCATTTTCCTGATGACTGATGTCTTAGTTTAGGCTGCTATAGTGAAATACCATGCACTGAATAGCTTATAGATAACATAAATTTTTTTCTCACAGTGTTGGTGGGCCAAAAGTCTGAGATCGTGGTGCCAGCATGGTCAGGTTCTGGTGAGGGTCCTCTTCTGAATTTCAGACTGCTAACTTCTCATTCTATCCTCATATGGAGGAAAGAAGGCCAGAGAGCTCTCTGCCTCTTTTTAAAGGACATTAATCTCATTTATGAGGACTTTATTCTCATGACCTAATTACCTCCCAAAGGTCGTACCTCCTAATACCATCACACCGGTAATTAGATTTCAACATAAGAATTTTGGGGGACACATTTAGTCCATAATAGCTGATGATGAACTTATTTTCATATGCTTATTTGCCATCTGTATATTGACTTACACATTTTTATACTGTAATGACATCTAAGGGAAAGAATACCTGTGTGGTCAGTCTTGTACAGAAAGCCTCATGGATTCATAGTTCAGCATAATATAGTAATATATATAACATATGTTACTTAATTAGTAATTTTTTAAAGCATTAATGTGAAAAAAGTTAAATCTTATTTGTCATGTAAGTATACATGTTTAACATAAAATTATATTCTGAACAAAAATAGTTACAGATAAATAGGACTTCTCAACAAGTCAAATTTACATTTTTGAAAAATTTGAAAAAAAACACACAACTAGAATATGTAGTTAATGCTGGATAGTTCTGTAAATGTAATTAATATCAAAATGTTATTTTTCCTTTAAGAGCTGGACTAGGGAATTTTGGTTTTAGGGTGGTTAGAACTAATGTGCTCAGAAGTAATGTCTTTTTTTTTTTTTTAAATGATGTTTTCCCCATCTTTTCTATCTTTTATATAGTGATAGATCATCATAATTATGCAGTTAATCCCACCGCCTTGTCCCTGAAACAGGCAAGGTGGAAAGGGGAGAGAGAGAGAGAGATAGATTGTGTGTGTGTGTGTGTGTGTGTGTGTGTGTGTGTGTGTGTGTGTGTGTATGTATGTAAGTGGAGTAAGATGAGGGAAGTTGGTAGAGTCAGTAGAAGTAGGTGATGGTATCCGTGTGATACCACACAGCCAAAAGCCTCCTTTTGGAGGCTTTCTTGTAGGTAGGAATTTTGCTGTTTTGGTAAAAAATTATAACTCCAGCATTTTCATGTTGGGGAGTTAGAGACTGAACTAAACCAAAGTCAAAATGAGGATAGTAAAAGTGATACGATAAATGTATTGGCTTGTTTTCTATATTGTCTGGGGTGTTTATATGCTACATATGTCCCTACTTGAGTTAGAAAAGATAAAGAGAATCTAGAATGTGGAGTTCATTAGAGGTGGGGAAAGATGTGTTTGTTAGATTAACTGAATGTTGAAGAGAGTGAGACCTTGAACAAGTAATTTAACTGGAGCCTCAGTTTCCCCATGTGTACATTTAGTAACTACTGTTTTTGGCCACATATTTTCCTTTTTGGGAAAATCAGGATGACTTCAGTTTTGACTTCATGATTTTGGGTGATCTATATGTCAACTGTGGGTTTCATTTTTACTTTAAAATCCTCAACCTCATTTTAGGTCTCGATTGCTGAACATGAGATGGGTATGAGACCTTAAGACGGATATTTAGTTCTTCCTCCTCAGTATTTTAATGTTGACAATCAATATAGTACCTTGTGGCTCTAGATAAGTTTAAGAACAGTATACTCCCTAGATTAGTGGCTTTCAAGCTTTACTAAGCTTCAAAATCACCTGGAAGGTTTGTTAAAATACAGATTGCTCATGGGGATTCTGATTCTACTTAGGTGGGAGCTGAGAATCTGTATTTCTAGCAGGTACCCAGGTGATGCTAGTGTTGCCATCCAGGGGCCATGCTTTTGAGAACAACTGCTCTAGATCACAGGTTGGCAATATTTTTGTAAATAAAGCTTTATTGGAACACAGACACACATGTGCTGCTTATCTGTGGCTGTTTTCATACTACAACTTAGGGTAGTGTTGAGTTGTTGCAGCAAATACTGTGTATCTTACAAGCCAAGTTACTTAGTATCTGCCCCTTTACAAAAGAAGTTTGCTGACCCCTGTTAGATAATTCTTGTCCTATCCTCTGTATTTTGCTTTTACTTGAGCCAAACTGGCAAAAGAGGGATTGCTACTCCAGAGGCTACTTTTTGTTTATATTAGCTACATTGAAGTATGACACTTCTTCTGATTGGATTTAGTGAGGGATAGAGTTTTGACATACTCCAGTTATCACCAGCAAAACAACTATTTACATTGTTTTCTTGAGATATTATCATCTCTAATCCATGTTGCTTGTATTTCCTTTTTGAAGGAATCTACCTTACTGAGACTTGGCATTTCCTGTTTCCAATTAGCTATAAGAGTTTTGTTTGGTTAGCATTTGTATGATATATATCTTCCATCATGATACTTACAAACATCCTGCATTCTTTAGTGTGTCTCATAATCAGTGTATATTCGGGTTTTGTGTTTTCATCTTATCTGTTAGTCTTAGTAATTGGAATTTGCAGTCCATTTACATTTAATGTAATTAGTGCTACGTTTGGTTTCTATTATATATTTTACTATTTGCTGGTGTATGTGACCCACCTGCTTTAAGTACCTTTTTCTTTTTGCTGTTATTTTCTTTTGAATTAACTTTTATGATTCATTTTATCCTTTATTACTCTAGTTATAGATTCTTGTGCTAGGAATGATAACATGCATCATTGACTTGTTATATCCTCTATCAATCTGCTATTTATATAAACTTTTACTAAAGATTATAATCTGCACTGTTGACTATTTCTAGAACCTTAGAAGGCTTTAATGCCATTTACTTGCTGCATTTGATTATTTTAATTTTACATTTGTTGAACCATATAGACACAAATGTAGTATTACTAGTATCGATTGGTCCTGTCACTACTAAGTGAATATTTATATTATCACATTTACCATTTTCTTGGCTGATCATTTTTCTTTAACAATTTCATATTTCCCTATGGGATCTAGGTGTTTTTTTTTTTTTTTTTTTTAACAGTCTGAAGAACACTCTTTACTATTTTCTTGTAGGGACTGTTTCTTGATAGTACGTTCCCTGTTTTTTTTTTTTTTTCTGATGAAATATTTTACTTTAAACTTGAAAGATATTTTCATTAGATATGAAAGTCTAGATTGCCTATTGTAGCATGTTAAAAATGTCATTTTATGTCTTCAGGCTTCTCACGTTTTTTTTTAGAAGTTAGTGAGGCTTATAGAGAGTAATATGTCTTTTTAAAAAAATGTGTTGCTAAAGGTTTTTCTTTCTGGTTTCCAGCATTCTTACTATGATTCATTTTCCTAGGATTTGTCTTTTTTTAAAAAATTATTATACTTTAAGTTCTAGGGTACATGTGCATAACGTGCAGGTTTGTTACATATGTATACTTGTGCCATGTTGGTGTGCTACACCCAACAACTTGTCAGCACCCATCAACCAGTCATTTACATCAGGTATAACTCCCAGTGCAATCCCTCCCCCTTCCCCCTCCCCATAATAGGCCCCGGTGTGTGATGTTCCCATTCCCGAGTCCAAGTGATCTCATTGTTCAGTTGCCACCTATGAGTGAGGACATGTGGTGTTTGGTTTTCTGTTCTTGTGATAGTTTGCTGAGAATGATGGTTTCCAGCTGCATCCATGTCCCTACAAAGGACACAAACTCATCCTTTTTTATGGCTGCATAGTATTCCATGGTGTATATGTGCCACATTTTCTTAATCCAGTCTGTCACTGATGGACATTTGGGTTGATTCCAAGTCTTTGCTATTGTGAGTAGTGCTGCAATGAACATACATGTGCATGTGTCTTTATAGCAGCATGATTTATAATCCTCTGGGTATATACCCAGTAATGGGATGGGTGGGTCATATGGTACATCTAGTTCTAGATCCCTGAGGAATCGCCATACTGTTTTCCACAATGGTTGTACTAGTTTACAATCCCACCAACAGTGTAAAAGTGTTCCTATTTCTCCACATCCTCTCCAGCACCTGTTGTTTCCTTTTTAATGATTGCCATTCTAACTGGTGTGAGATGGTATCTTATTGTGGTTTTGATTTGCATTTCTCTGATGGCCAGTGTTGATGAGCATTTTTTCATGTGTCTGTTGCTGTATGCATGTCTTCTTTTGAGAAATGTCTGTTCATATCCTTTGCCCACTTTTTGATGGGGTTGTTTGTTTTTTTCTTGTAAATTTGTTTGAGTTCTTTGTAGGTTCTGGATATTAGCCCTTTGTCAGATGAGTAGATTGCAAAAATTTTCTCGAATTCTGTAGGTTGCCTGTTCACGCTGATGGTAGTTTCTTTTGCTTTGCAGAAGCTCTTTAGTTTAATTAGATCCCATTTGCCAATTTTGGCTTTCATTGCTGTTGCTTTTGGTGTTTTAGACATGAAGTCCTTGCCCATGCCTATGTCCTGAATGGTATTACCTAGGTTTTCTTCTAGGGTTTTTATGGTATTAGCTCTAACATTTAAGTCTCTAATCCATCTTGAATTAATTTTCATATAAGGAGTAAGGAAAGGATCCAGTTTCAGCTTTCTACTTATGGCTAGCCAATTTTCCCAGCACCACTTATTAAATAGGGAATCCTTTCCCTATTTCTTGTTTTTCTCAGGTTTATCAAAGATCAGATGGCTGTAGATGTGTGGTATTATTTCTGAGGACTCTGTTCTGTTCCATTGGTTTATATCTCTGTTTTGGTACCAGTACCATGTTGTTTTGGTTACTGTAGCCTTGTAGTATAGTTTGAAGTCAGGTAGCATGATGCCTTCAGCTTTGTTCTTTTGACTTAGGATTGTCTTGGCAATGCGGGCTCTTTTTTGGTTCCATATGAACTTTAAAGCATTTTTTTCCAATTCTGTGCAGAAACTCATTGGTAGCTTGATGGGGATGGCATTGAATCTATAAATTACCTTGGGCAGTATGGCCATTTTCACGATATTGATTCTTCCTATCCATGAGCATGGTATGTTCTTCCATTTGTTTGTGTCCTCTTTGATTTCACTGAGCAGTGGTTTGTATTTCTCCTTGAAGAGGTCCTTAAGATCAGAGCAGAACTGAAGGAGATAGAGCCACAAAAAACCCTCTAAAAAATCAATGAATCCAGGAGCTGGTTTTTTGAAAAGATCAACAAAATTGACAGACTGCCAGCAAGACTAATAAAGAAGAAAAGAGAGAAGAATCAAATAGATGCAATAAAAAATGATAAAGGGGATATCACCACTGACCCCACAGAAATACGAACTACCATCAGAGAATACTGTAAACACCTCTATGCAAATAAACTAGAAAATCTAGAAGAAATGGATAATTTCCTGGACACTTACACTCTCCCAAGACTAAACCAGAAAGAAGCTGAATCCCTGAGTAGACCAATAGCAGGCTCTGAAATTGAGGCAATAATTAATAGCCTACCAACCAAAAAAAGTCCAGGACCGGATGGATTCACAGCTGAATTCTACCAGAGGTACAAGGAGGAGCTGGTACCATTCCTTCTGAAACTATTCCAATCAATAGAAAAAGAGGGAATCCTCCCTAACTCATTTTATGAGGCCAACATCATCCTGATACCAAAGCCTGGCAGAGACACAACAAAAAAGGAGAATTTTAGACCAATATCCCTGATGAACGTTGATGCAAAAATCCTCAATAAAATACTGGCAAACCGAATCCAGCAGCACATCAGAAAGCTTACCTACCATGATCAAGTGGGCTTCATCCCTGGGATGCAAGGCTGGTTCAACATACACAAATCAATAAACATAATCCAGCATATAAACAGAACCAAAGACAAAAACCACATGATTATCTCAATAGATGCAGAAAAGGCCTTTGACAAAATTCAACAGCCCTTCATGCTAAAAACTCTCAAACTAGGTATTGATGGAACGTATCTCAAAATAGCAAGAGCTATTTATGACAAACCCACAGCCAGTATCATAGTGAATGGGCAAAAACTGGAAGCATTCCCTTTGAAAACTGGCACAAGACAGGGATGCCCTCTATCACTACTCCTATTCAACATAGTGTTGGAAGTTCTGGCTAGGGCAATTAGGCAAGAGAAAGAAATCAAGGGTATTCAGTTAGGAAAAGAAGAAGTCAAATTGTCCCTGTTTGCAGATGACATGATTGTATATTTAGAAAACCCCATTGTCTCAGCCCAAAATCTCCTTAAGCTGATAAGCAACTTCAGCAAAGTCTCAGGATACAAAATTAATGTGCAAAAATCACAAGCATTCTTATACACCAGTAACAGACAAACAGAGCGAAATCATGAATGAACTTCCTTTCACAATTGCTTCAAAGAGAATAAAATACCTAGGAATCCAACTTACAAGGGATGTAAAGGATTTGTCTTTTTTGTTATTGTTTCCCTTTTTATTCTGCTTGAGCTTCCTGCCTGAACTTTCTGATGCCATAGGATGGTGTTTTTTTTCAGCTTGGGAGATTCTTGGCCATTATCTTTTCATGTATTGTTTCTGCCCCATTTTCTCTCTCCTGTTCGATATTCTAATTATGTATTGTTCTTAGACATTTGATTATGTCCCACATATCTCTTACGCTCTTCCATTTTTCCCACTGAATTTTTTCTCTTTAAGTTTGGCTATTTCTGTTGACTTGTCTTTTGTTTCACTGATTTTGTCATCCGTTTCATCTACTCTCAAACATCTAATGGGTTCTACATTTCAGATCATGTGTATGTGTATTTTTTTCCTTGCATGCCTACATTTGATTATTAAAAGATTTTTATTAATATTCTCTGAGGAAATTCTTAATTGTTTTATCTATCTTTCTTTGTTTCTTAGACATATTAATTATATTTATTTTAAGGTAATTATCAACTAATTCCAATATTTGGAGTATCTGTTTTTTGTTTTCTTGGTTTTTGATCATATAGTCCTGTCTTTTGGCGTTACTAATAAAGTTTTTTCAAATAATTGGTATTTTGTTAAATAAAAAAAAGATGGTTGCCTCCACAGAGGGATCATTTTTTTCCCCGCTATGTAGATAGATGGCTAAGCACCTTAATGTAATTAGTGACTGTACTAATTTCAAGGCTTAGTTGTATTTCTCATGAGACTCACTCGGCCTCTTTTTACCCTTGGCCCTCCAGGTGTTTTAACTGGGAGCTTGCTGTGTTTTTTTGCAGCCCTTCTTCTGGCATGTACCGAACGAATGCTAATCTTTGACATGTGAGAATGCCAAAAACTCTGCTTTACTCTTCAGAGTCTTTGCATGTAGATATTAGTTGGTGCAAAAGTAATTGCGATTTTTGCCACTGCAATTACTTTTGTACCAACCTAATATCTACATACAAAAAACTGCAATTACTTTTGCATCCACCTAATACAAAAATTCTATAAATATCCTGAAGGAAAAGCTGACCTTTTAGTTAAAAGTCCTAGGTCTCCCTAAAAGCTGTACTACAGTAGCCTGGAGTCTCAACCTCCATTTGCCTAGAATTGATAAATGTCTCCATGGTAAAATTATCAGTAAACATCAGCTCACCTCTTTAAGTGTCTCCCTTTTGGAGTCTTATTCCCTCCATTTCTTGTCACCGTAGCAGATCTTTGCTGTCTTCAATTAAACGGTTTCTGTATATTATCTAGCTTTTTTTGTTTTCATTGGGAACACAGATTGGCCACATATATATTCCAACCAGGGTGACCAACTGTCCTGCTTTGCTCAACTGTTACAATTTAGTACTGAAGGTCCTGCATCTCAGGAAACCCCTCAATCCTAAGCAAACTGGGATAATTGGTCACTGTATTTCCAATCCACCTAGAAATAAAAGTAAGTTTAATTGAATATGAAACTAATATTCAGAAAGGTACTTTTAATAAAACCCATGTGGAAAAGAATTTTCACATTGAAATTGTGTGTTAAATTATTTACTTTAAAACTCTTATTACCATTTTTTTCATGAATAAAAGTGTTCCAGGCGGCAAATGCAAATAATTACTGTTTAGAAATTGTACCTACTAAAGAGTTTAAAAGAACATTTAATTATTATCTTGTCAATCATTCTTAAGCAAATAATTAGCAAACTCATTAGTTTTGTTTTTGAAATAGTTTTGAATGTCTTCCTCCTCCTAAAGTTGGAGTTGTTTTTTATAAAACTTGAATTTTATTTTCTCACTTTTTAAAGGTATTTTTTGACTGTAAAATGTTTGCCTATCAACATCTCAGAAACTTGTGCTGTGTTCAGGCTGGCCAGTTTGTCTTATTTTAAGGCAATAACTCAATACTCTGAGGGATTCATAACTAATGGGTACCTTAGAAAAGTGTTATAAAGGCACATTTTATGCTCTTGGGGACAGAAAGCTGTGTTCCATAACCTGAAGACAGTTATTTGTTTCACTTGTAGACAGTGTATCTTGTCCTTCCTGTGTTATACTGATATTTTAAGTTTGTCCATTAAATAATGCTACAAAGGTAGATGTGTTTCTTTAAAATATTGAGTTATAATTTTTTAAAAGGCTGCATTGAATATCAGGTACAAGACCCATTTTATTGGCAATTAATCTGTCTTGTGGGAGTACTTGTGCTGTCTTAAATTATATTTTAACTTATTTTTAACTTTTAATTTCACATTTCTTTGGTATTTTGCCATTCAGAATGGAAGCTCTTCTAGGACAAGAGCTTCTGATTCTTTAGTACTCAAAGTCCATGTACAGATGTTTTATTCACAAAATAAGAACTGGATTTTCAACTAGGAAGACTTAATAGAGAGGGAGCATCAATTCTTCCAGTTACATGTAGCCAGTAGTAATGCACCCATTACTTTACTTAACTGTAAGGTTAATAATCCAAGAGAAAGAACATTGCTGCATGTTTTAAGAAATCTGGATGCCTGTCTTGATGCTGTCACAAACTACACTTAGGCAAAGTAAGTCCATCTCTCTATATAAAATTAAGGATTTGAAGGAAATGGTATCTAACACCTAACTCTAAAAATAAAAAAGACATTAGTTTTTGAGAAAGCTGACATGGTGAATATCCTACTATTTGGATGTATCCAAGCCCTAACTCATGTTATCTTGAGTTTATAAACCACAACGTGATTATAACACTTTTTGTTTGTTTTTGTGTGCTGTGTGATTTTATTTGTAAAAAGTTCAAGTGTAGGTGAAACTAATAGGTGGAACTTTAAATTAGGATAAGGTTTTTCTCTGGGAAACATGGAGAAGGTAATGATTTGAAAGAGATATGGGACAGCGGGATTTGCTATGCTAGTAATATCAAAGATGCCAAAATAAATGTTTGAGACATTTAATCGTTCTTAATTAAACCCCTTAGTAACCTGAGAATATAATTATGTTTTGTTAACAGTGGCTGAACTAATTTACATTCCCATCAATTGTGTATAAGCATTCCCTTTTCTTTGCAGCTTTGCCAGCATCTAATATTATTTGACTTTTTAATAATAGTTATTCTGATTGGTATGAGATGGTATCTCATTATGGTTTTGATTTGCATTTCTTTGATGATTAGCGATGATGAATACTTTTCCATATGCTCGTTGGTCACTCGTATATCTCCTGAGAAGTGTCTGTTCATGTTCTTTGCCCATTTTTTAATGGGGTTGTTTTTTTGCTTGTTGGTTTAAGTTCCTTATAGAGTCTGGATATTAAACCCTTGTTAGATACATAGTTTGTAAATATTTTCTCTCGTTTCTGTAGGTTGTCTGTTTACTCTGTTGATAGTTTATTTGCTGTGCAGAAACTTTTTACTTTTAATTAGGTCCCACTTGTCAATTTTTGTTGTTGTTGCCATTGCTTTTGGGGACTTAGCCCAAAATTCTTTGCCAAGGCCAATGTTGAGAAGGGTATTTCCTAGGCTGCTTCTATGAATCTTATAGTTTTAGGTCATACATTTAAGTCTTTAGTCCATTTTACTTAATTTTTTATATGGTGTAGGGGTGCAGTTTAATCTTTCTGCATACGGCTAGCCAGTTATCCCAGCATCATTTATTGAATAGGGGTGCGTTCTTCATTGTTTTTGTCAGCTTTGTTGAAGAACATATGGCTGTAGGTGTGCAGCTTTATTTCTGGGTTTTCTATTCTGTTCCATTGATCTATGTGTCTGTTTTTGTACGATTACCATGCTGTCTTGATTACTGTAGCCTCCTAGTATAGTTTGGAATCAGGTGGTATGATGCTTCCAGATTTGTTCTTTTTGCTTAGGATTGCTTTGGCTGTTTGTGTTCTTTTTTGGTTCCATGTGAATGTTTTTACTAATTCTATGAAAGATGACATTGTTAGTTGTATAGGAATAACATAGAATCTGTAAATTACTTTGGGCGGTATGGCTGTTTTTTATGACATTTATTCTTCCATGAGCATGGAACATTTTTTGATTTATTTGTGTTTTCTCTGATTTCTTTCAGCAATATTTCATTCATAGTTCCTTTTTTTTTTTTGAGATGGAATCTCGCTCTGTCGCCCAGGTTGTAGTGCAGTGGCACAATCTCTGCTCACTGCAATCACCGCCTCCCAGGTTCAAGTGATTCTCCTGCCTCAGCCTCCCGAGTAGCTGGGACTATAGGCATGTGCCACCACACCTGGCTAATTTTAGTAGTTTTAGTAGAGATGGGGTTTCACCATATTGGCCAGGCTGGTCTTGAACTCCTGACCTCATGATCCGCCTGCCGTTGCCTCCCAAAGTGCTGGGATTACAGGCGTGAGCCACCACACCTGGCCAATTCTTTTTATAGGATCTTTCACCTCCTTGGTTAGCTGTATTCCTAGGTATTTCCATTTTTTTGTGGCTACCGTAAATGGGATTGTCTTCTTCCGTGACTTTCAATTTGAATGTCATTGATGTATAGAATTGCTATTGAATTTTGTACATTGATTTTGTACCTGAAACTGCTAAATTTGTTCATCACTTATAGGAGCCTTTTGGTGGAGTCTTTAAGGTTTTCCAGATATAGAATCATATCATTAGTAAAGATATATTGCCTTTTCCCATTTGAATGCCTTTTCCTTCTTTCTTTTTCCTAAATTGCTTTGGTCAGGACTTTCAGTACTATGTTGAATAGGAGTGGTTAGAGTGGGCATTCTTATCTGGTTCCAGTTCTCAAGGGGAATAGTTCCATCTTCTGCCCATTCAGTAAGATGTTGGCTGTGGGTTTGTCATAGATAGCTATTGTTATTTTGAGGCATGCTCCTTAGATGGACTAGTCTGCTGAGGGTTTTTATCATGAAGAGGTGTTGGATTTTATTGGAAGCTTTTTCTGCGTCCACTGAAATAATCATATGATTTTTGCTTTTAATTCTGTGTGGTAAATCACATTATTGATTTACATATATTGAGTCAGTGTTGCATCCCAGGAGTGAAGCCTCCTTGATTGTGGTGTATTAAGTTTTTGATGTGCTGCTGGATTGGGTTTGCTAGTATTTTGTTAAGGATTTTTGCATCTATGTTAATCAGGAATAGTGGTCTGAAGTTTTCTTTTTTCATTGTGTCTCTGCTAGATTTTGGTGTCAGACTGATGCTGGCTTCATTGAATGAGTTAGGGAGAAGCCCCTCCTCCTTGATTTTTTTGGAGTAGTTTCAGTAAAATTGGTACCTCCCAAGATTGAACCAGGAAGAACATGAAACCCTGAACAGACCAATAACAAGTTCCAAAATTTAATCATAAATAAAAAGAAAAACCCACTAGATGAATTCATAGGCAAATTCTTCCAGATGTACAATTTAATTAAGTTCTTCTCTTATTTTAGTTATTTCTTCTGCTTGCTTTGGGATTGGCTTCTACCCTTTTTTCTTTTCTTTTCTTTCCTAGTTCCTCTGGGTGCAAAGTTAGATAGTTAATTTGAGACCTTTCTAAATTTTTGATGAAGGTGTTTAGCACTACAGAATTTCCTCTTAACACTGCTTTAGCTGCATCCCAGAGATTTTGGTAAGTTATATCCCTGTTTTCATTAATTTCAAAAAAATTTTTGATTTCTGCCTTAAATTCAATGTTCCCCCAGGAGTTATTCAGGAAAAAGTTGTTAAGGTATTTGTGTAATTTTGAGAGATCTTGATATTGATTTCTATTTTTATTGCACTGTGGTCTGAGAGTGTACTTGATATTATTTCTTTTTTTTTCTTAATTTATTGAGACTTTCTTTATGATAGCATATGACCAATTTTAGAATATGTTCTATGTGCAGATGAGAAGAATGTATATGCTGTGATTTTTGGATAGGTTATTCTCTAGATGTCTATTAGATCAAATCAGTCAAGTATTTAGTTTAAGTTCAAAATTTCTTTGTTAGTTTTCTGCCCCAGTGATCTGTCTAATGCTGTCAGTGAGATGTTGAAGTCTCCCACTATTACTGTGTGTCTAAGTTTTTTCCTAGGTCAAGAACGGAGTTTAATGAATCTGAGTGCTCTAATGTTGGGTGATTATATAATTAGGATAGTTACGTCTTATTGTTGAATTGTTCTCTTTATCATTATGTAATGCCCGTTTTTCTCCTTCCTAATAGTTGGTGATTTAAATTCCGTTTTGTCTGATATAAGAATAGCAACTCCTGCCTTTTTTTTTTTTCTAAACATTTGCATGATAGACCTTTCTTTATCCCTTTACTTTGAGCCTGTGGATGTTGTTACTTGTGAGATGGGCCTCTTGAGGACAGCAGATAGTTGGGTCTTGTTATTTTATCTGTATTGCAATTGTATTCCTTTTAAGTGGAACGTTGAGCCATTTACATTCAGGCCTAGTATTGGTATGTGAAATTTTGATCCTGTCATTGTGTTAGCTGGTTGTTAGGCAGACTTGATTGTGTAGTTGCTTTATAGTGTCTGTGGGCTATGTGCTTACGTTTGATTTTGTGGTAAGAAAACATGTTTCAGTTCCATATTTAGCACTCCTTTAAAGACATCTTTTAAGTCTGGTCTAATTGTAACAAATTCCCTCAGTGTTTGCTTGACTGGGAAGGATTTTATTTTTCCTTTGCTTATGAAGTATAGTTTGGTATGATACTAAATTCTTGGTTGGAATTTCTTTACTTCAAGGATGCTGAAAATAGGTTCTCAGTGTCTTCTGGCTTGTAAGATTTCTGCTGATGGGATTCCTTTTGTATGTGGCCGGACCTTTCTCTCTAGGTGTGTTTAAGAGTTTTTTCTTTCTCATTGACCTTGGAGAATCTGAAGACTCTATGCCTTAGGAATGGTTGTCTCGTATAGTACCTAGCTGGGGTTCTCAGTATTTCTTGAATTTTCATGTCAACCTCTCTGGCTAGATTAAGGAAATTTTTGCAGTATGTAACCTCAAATATATTTTCCATGTTACTTATTCTGTCTCCTCTCTTAGGAATGTCAATGACTTGTAAGTTTGGTATCTTTACATAATTCCATAGTTCTCAGAGATTTTGTTAATTTTTTTAAAAAATTAATTTTTTTTCTTGGTTGAGTTGATTTGAAGAACTGGTCTTTGAGCTCTTGAGTTCCCCTCCCCCCCCCAACTTGGTTTGTTCTGCTGCTACTACTTTCTATTGTATTATGAAATTTCCATAGTGAATTTTAGTTCCAGAAGGTCAGTTTGTTTCTTTCTTATAATGACTATTTCATCTTTCAGCTCTTGGATCATTTCACTGGATTCCTTGGATTGGGTCTCAACTTTCTCATAAATCTCAATGAGCTTCTTTGCCATCCAGATTCTGAATTCTATATGTGTCATTTCGGTCATTTCAATCTGCGTATGAACCATTCCTAGGGGAGCAGTGGGCTTATTTGGAGGTTAAGGGGACATTCTGGATTTTTGAATTGCCAGAGTTCTTGCACTGATTCTTTCTCATCTGGAGGGGCTAATATTCTCTTAACTGTGGTATAGGTTGAATATAATAAGTTGGGTTTATTTCTCGATGCATTCAGAGGGTAATGACTTTGTATGGGATCTTTATTTGTGAATTAATTCTTGTACTTGGTTTCACAGAGGTGTGTATTAGCCAGATAATTTGGGTGGTGTAGTTTCAGCTGTGATCCAGTAGAAGGCGCTTAAGAGTAATGGCTGGTAGATGGGCTCTTAATCAAGGTGTGTGGCTCTTTTGTATTTTTTTGAGACGTAGTCTTGCTCTCGCCCAGGATGGAGTGCAGTGGTGCGATCTCGTCTCACTGCAAGCTCTGCCTCCCGGGTTCATGCCATTCTCCTGCCTCAGCCTCTCGAGCAGCTGGGACTACAGGCACCCGCCACCGCGCCTGGCTAATTTTTTGTATTTTTAGTAGAGATGGGGTTTCACTGTGTTAGCCAGCATGGTCTCGATCTCCTGACGTCGTGATCCACTGGCCTCAGCCTCCCAAAGTGCTGGGATTACAGGTGTGAGCCACCGCACCTGGCCTCTTCTGTATTTTCTGTGTTCATAACCATGCTCTGTGGTGGGCAGAAAGATGACACTCTCACCAGGCCTGCTCCTGGGCATTTAGGGAGTCCCCTTTGATCACTAGCACCACTCTCATTTTTCTTTTGTTGAGTGTTCCAGGGTGTGGCACTTCATCAGGTAGAGACCAGGACAGGGAGATAGACCACACTCTTTCTGAACTGGTCCTGTGGAAAGAGGCACACCCCACTGCCACACATCTTGTCCCTCTTGGTGCTATGAGAGTGGGGGCTCCTCTGCTTGAGTGCCGGCCACAGCTCTTAGCTCAGTACTCCAGAGCTGTGTGCCAGAGCCCTGGCATGCTGGGAGAGCCAGTGGCTTAGGCTGGGCTCTGGCTCTGCTGGGGGATACAAAGTGCTCCCAGGAAAGTACTCAGGTGTATTAAAGCACTCAGGCTGGGCCCTGGAGGCTGTGCTATGCATACACTTCTATGGAGTGGGTCAACAGGGGCCCTGGGAGGGGCTAGTGGGCAGGAGGGCCTGTAAAACTGATGCACCCTAGTCCTGAAGGAAAGCCAGTCTTGCCCTTTCCTGGCTTGGTAGTCAGCTGGGGCTGGAGCTTCTCAGAGGGAGATGACATGCCCTGGGAGTGAGCATCTATGGCTGCACTTTGTTAGAGCCACCCCCCCATGCACAAAAGCTCATGGGCTCTGTGCCAGCTGAAGCCCTGTCTGCTTACTCCCTGGCCATATCCCTCTGCCAATTCACAGGCTCATGGGAGTGTGGGGTTCCCTGTAGCTAGGATCCCAGTGGCCTGCAGGGAGATGGGGCTGTCCTTCAGTCCCTTACCCCTTCCCCAGGAGCTGTTTGGTGCACCCGATTCAGTGTTCTCAGCTTCCTCTTCAGCCTCAGTGTTAGTCTTGTCTCTCCATCCACCCTCAGTGTTTTCTCTCCAAAGATATACCCAAATTATGTTGGTTTACTTGCTAATTTGTTCTCTCTCAGTGGTAACAGTGCTTTGTGGCCATGTCTAGTTTGCTTTCTTGTCCCCCACCTCGATTATATATAACAGTTCTGAGCGCACTAGTATCTTTAAGTTTGCTTATATAAGAGCACTGAAGGAGAGAAGCTGTTTTGTGGATAACCTTTCTAAGTCAGTGTAGCATTTAATTCTTTTTTCTGTGTCCTCCTCTCTTCTGATTTCTTCTCCTATGATTTCCTGTAATTTCTTTTAAAATTGTACAGAAACCAATCTTTTTGGAGTTAAGACTCATACTGGAACCACTCTTCTTGATTTGTCCAAAGCTACCTATGAGAGAAATACTGCTGGTGGAAGATGGGTTGTTGCAAAGATATCTCTTGTATGGAATTAGGACAGTTTTGGCTTGCATGCTGAAATTTTGTTTTAAAAACATATTTTTAGCTAATCTAAAAATATATTTTAAAATAAAAATTACCTATGTTAGTCTCAATTTGAAGATTATTTGTGGATTCACAGCCAGCAAGATCTGTTTCTTTAATGAACAACAGCACTACCTAGAGACAGTGTACTGCTAAGTGGAGGGTTTCTGAGATTTCTGTGTTGAGTTCCTAACATCTAATAGACCAGCTAGGAAAAGTGGTTCGTGTTCAGATGGAGAGATTTCATCACTTGGCCATCTAGAATTGGATGGGAGAACTAGAAGCCATAAACCGGCAGCCCAGGTATATATGTTTGGCCTGCAGATAAGTTTTATTTGGCCCACATAGTTTTTAAAAAAATGGAATTACTTGATTACATTTCAAAATTAGATTTCACGTACAAGTTTAGTTTCTGGCTTCTTTTGAAAAACTGGACAATATGGCAATAATATGCCCATAATTAGTTGGACCTAAATAGTAGCTTCTCCCTTTAGATGAAGACACATTTTTGGTTCACTCCATTTAGACTTTACTCATGTTAACTATAGCACCTCTGTAGGCATTTGCGTTCATAAGCCATTTGAAAACTTAAAATCTGACATTTATATTATTTTAGTGGCATGCACTACCCGTGACTCTATTATATTCTCTTTCTCATCATGGTATTTTCCAATATTTTCTCATGTTTCCGGTAGCAATTAGCCTGTACGATTGGTTCAAGAGCTTGCTCAATTGTAAGTCCAGTAGCAACAGCCAGGGCCTTAAGGAATCTAGAGTAGTGCTAAGTATTTGAACTAATCTAAGAAAATCTCCTATCAACCTTATCTTTCCTATTCAAAGGGAACTCAAATTTGTTAAGATTTTTTGTTTCTAAACAGGCTAGATTAAAACTAGTGTCCAATTTGCTGCTTTCTGAGGGAGTTTCTTGGACCTCCTGAATTTAGTGTGCAGATAATAGTGCTACATGGGATTTGGTTCTTTGTATATTCAGCACCAAAGGGGACCTTCTTAAATTGTACTTACTCAGCAATGTCTCTTTTTCTTTTATGACGCTTCTCTAGGAACCATAATAGCACAGAGTTAATTGTCTTGCTCACACTTTTTTGCTTTTTAATCCCAAGAATTTGACAGGCTATAGTGAAAATGTACTCTAGACTTAGTTCTAGAGTGGTAATTTACTGTAAGCAATACCTGGTATTACACTTGAGTTCTGTAATTCTGAATGGTACCCCCGCAAAATGCATTGCCATGCCTACGCCACTTGAGCACTGAGTTACATATTTTTTGAGTAGATGAGTGATGGAAACGATTTAAAACTCATCTTGTTTTGACCTAGTCTTTGTGCCACATTCAAAGGAACAGAAACCTGTGTTCAAATGTTTTGAAGAATAATGCAGATCATAATTTAGGCTCTCTTAAAGGCCTAATACTTACAATCATGTAGGGAAACTTACAATCATGGCGGAAACTGAAGGGAAAGCAGGCACATCTCAAGTCTTGTATAACCAGCAGGAAGAAGAGAGAGATAAGGGGGAGATGCTACATACTTTCTATAGCATTTCATAGAGAAGTTTCTAAGATTTTTCTTCAGATAAGTTTCCCTTTCCCCAAAGTTTCCGATTAATAAAATTTCTGCTTCTCCTACTCTCTCCAGAGAACTGTCAATATATTTTTTTTCAATGTTCAGTAGCTCTTCCTCTTCTTGTCCACTACATTTCCAACCATCCTAATGTATGTGAACACATAACCCTCCATGTCTGGTATTATCCCTACCCCTATCCATTTTATATGTAACTTTTTCCTATCAAGGTTGCTTTTCTCATGAGAAACAACTCTCTTGTGAATGAGTAAATAAAACTGTCCATTTTGTATGTACAATGAAAACTTTAGGAAATTTAGTTTCTCTCTTACCTTGTCACCCTGCTATATGAAGAAAGAGAATTACTGAAATACTGGATATATAAAGCATATTAATACCCAGGCAATCATTATGGAGTAAAAGCACTTCAGAAAATACCCTGTTTGCATAATAGTTAAGGTATTTAGTCCCTACAAAAGCCTGTAAGAAAGATATTCACAATTATTCACTTAGTCACAAATCAAGAAACTTAAGATTCAGAGAGAAGTAAATTGATGCACATAAGCATGCTCAAAATTGCCCATGCAGGCATTTTTCATGTAGACACAAGGATTGAAGATAATAGTCCTGGTGAATATAGAGATCTGGATAATGTGAAGTGATTTAGTATTTCTTAATTTTGGGGTAGAAGTAGACTATGAGGATGGATAACTTAGATCACCTGGCCTAACTCTTTGAATATTGTAAACTTGGGAGTCAGGGATATAATTAAAATGGAATTGTGACCTAATTATAGATTTTGAGGAATTTACATGAGTTGCAATTAAACCACTGTATTAGCCTGTTCTCACATTGTTATAAGGAAATACCTGAAACTGGTAATTTATAAGAAAAGAGGTTGAATGAGCTCATGGTTTCTCAGGCTGTACAGGCTTCTGCTTCTGGGGAAGCCTCAGGAAACTTACAATCATGGCGGAAGCTGAAGGGAAAGCAGGCACGTCTCAAGTCTTGTATAACCAGCAGGAAGAAGAGAGAGAGAAGGGGGAGATGCTACATACTTTCAAACAACCAGATCTCCTGAGAACTCTATTATGAGAAGAACCAGGGAGAAGTCTGCCCCTATGAACCAATCACCTTTCACCAGCCCCTCCTCTAATCCTGAGAATTACAATTTGACATGAGATTTGGGTGGGGACACAGAACCCGACCATATCAACCACTATTAGGATATGTTAGTATAAAGAAAATAATGTTACACATGTGCAAAAATACATGCATTTTTGTTGTAAAGAATAATATAAAGCTACTGTTTAGAGATTTTTTTGCAACTGGTAAAGCAAGAAAAGCACATGTTTGTTTTTGTTCTCCTTAACTCTGACCCACAAAGAATGAAAGGAAATGAACATTTTTATGGTTCGTGACAGTGAATTTTCTCTCCATATTCTGTGGATGATGAACCAACTTAATTGTGAAGTCCAGATTTCTGATTAAGCAGTTTGTTCTTAGTGGGCTTTTAAATCAAATTTTATCTCTGAACTTTGAGAGTTAAGGCTGCCAAGATTTAAATGAGGAAAAAAGTTCGTTTTTATCCCTACTAGCATTGAAGTTTAAGGCTTTGAAATTGTGAAACATTACTAAAAATAAATCAAATATGAAAATAAAGTTGGGATTCAGTTTTCATGATATTTACTATGCAGGGGAAAACATTCGACTCTAATATATGTATAGTATAGTTACATTTGATTTGTATTATAAGTTCAAGTTAGAGCCTTCAAAATAATTTTTTTCTTTTCCAAAATTTTACTCTGATTTTTTAAAATTACCTTACTCATAAATAGAATACATATATTTTATTAGCTTTTTTGCATAAACTTTTTAGTGAAAGAGGCAGTTTTCAAGACTACAAATTTTAGGAATTTTAGAAAGTTCATTGAAATTTTGTTGTAAATTAAACCATTAAAGTTTCTGTTTTTAAAATTGTCATCTAATATTTCAATATACTATTGCAACAAATTTTTTAGTAATCTATATACATTTTTGTCAGTTTAGATTTTAAGTTGATCTTAGATTAAGTATTAATGAACCATACTTGTATATGAAGCTTTGAGATTGAATAATACCTTTATGAGTGCCATTTTATGAATAGTTTCTGAATTTTTAAATATATATCATATACTCAATCTTGTTAGGAGTGTTTGTTTATTTAGTTCTTGCTATGTGCTCAGCAATCAAGTAGAGTGAAAGAGAGACACTGTCCCTGTACTTCAGGTTACCATCTAACTATTTGAGAGTGTATCTTAGTCTCTTTTTTTGTGGCTATTGCAGAATACCTGAGATTGGATAATTGATAAAGAACAGAGATTTATTTCTTATAGTTCCAGAGGCTGGGAAGTTCAAGGTTGAGGGACCTGCATCTAGGGAGGGCCTTCTTGCTGTCTCATCTGATGGTGGGAGGGTTAAGAAAGATGCACAAGAGAGCAACAGACGGAACTTGCAGCCTAAAGTCCTTTGATAATTGCCATTAATTGTTTATGAGGGCAGAGCCTTCATGACCTAAACACCTCCCTTTAGACTCTACCTTTCCCCACTGTTGTACTGGAGATTAAATTTCCAACACATGCATTTTGGGTGACACATTCAAACCATACCAGAGTGTCTTACTATAGAATTTGTTTAAATATTTGCCAGTGAAAATTTTTAAGAATCAGTCATATATTTAAAAATTTTATTTTATTGTTTTTATATTTTATTTTATTTTATTTTATTTTATTTTTATTTTTATTTTTTTGAGACGGAGTCTCACTCTGTCGCCCAGGCTGGAGCGCAGTGGCACCATCTCTGCTCACTGCAAGCTCCGCCTCCCAGGTTCATGCCATTCTCCTGCCTCAGCCTCCCGAGTAGCCGAGACTACAGGCGCCCGCCACCACGCCTAGCAAATTTTTTTGTATTTTTTTAGTAGAGACGGGGTTTCACCATGTTAGCCAGGATGGTCTTGATCTCCTGACCTCGTGATCCGCCCGCCTCGGCCTCCCAAAGTGCGGAGATTACAGGCGTGAGCCACCATGCCCTGCCTTAAATTTTATTTTAATAGCTTTAGTAGTGCAAGTGGTTTTTGGTTACCCGGATGAGTTGTGTAGTAGTGAAGTTTGGGTTTTAAATGTACCTGTCACCCAGATAGTGTATATTGTATCCAATAGCAAAAGTAAAATAAATTTAAAAAATAGTGATCATATATAATACAGAAAAACAATCAAGGTCATAGTAATCACAGACATGCAATGTACAAGATTTGGATCAGAAAGTCTTCCTGATATAATTTTTCTTTTCTTTTTTTTGGCACTAAGTTCAGACATGGTGGAAAAGGATAAAGGAGGGTTGACAATTGGCAGAAAACATACAGGCAGTGGTACAATGATACAAGAAGGAATAAACCTTAAGAGTAACTCCAGATTAGAGTGAAGCAGGGTGGATACGATGAGACTGAAGAGATTGTCAGGAAGACTTCCAAATGGTGGAGACTTGAAACACCAGAGATGTAGAATCAGTGTAGGGACCTGGGGGTAGTGAGTTTCTTGAAGATTATTCTAGTAACTGAGTGGGTTAAGAGGTAATAGGGACAGCGAAGCTAATTTGGAAGGCGTTTGAGTGGGTCAGGTATGAAGTAATTACACCAAAGGCTTGAAGTTCTGAAATAAAGAGGAAACAGCAGATGTGGGAGAACTCAGGAAGGAAAAAAAAATTACATAAAGTGTTTGTTTAGTGTCTAAGTCAGTTTAACTTAATTTTAATCAGTTGAGGGTAAACATTGATGAATTACGATTTTGATTTAAACCATAATCTAGAGGACTTGCATTAGTTTGGGATGTTAAGATATGTTATGAAAATCCCAGATACAGCAGCTTAGATAAAATGGGGAAGTGGGCGATTTAGGTTTTCTGTGGTGGCTTAACTATTTCATCAGGGTACTGGGCTCTTTCTGTTTCTCAGTCTTTCTGTGAAGGCCTTTCTTCATCTTTGTGCATATCCTTCTAGTCTAAAGACAGCTACTGCATATCCAGGTATCATCTTTATGTTTTGCACTGGGGGAATAAAAGAAGAAACAGGAGAAGGTAGTGCCTGCATCAGGAAAGAAAAAGCTTTTTATCTTATTCACTTATACATGTCATAGACCACCATTAGCTGCACTGGAGTCTGGAGAAAGTGAGGTTTGTTTTATTTCGGTTTTGACTGAGCACAGTGAAGGTTCTGTAATTAAGGGAAGGAGAAGCAGACACTGGGTAGACATTTCTGACAAATAAGTTGTTCTGTAGAACCCATTGATTCTTCAAAAATATTAAACTATAAAAACTGTAATGTATTGGCTTGGAGTATTTTTAGTTGTTTGGATACTGTATTAGGATTTTTTTTTTTTTTCTTCAAATTTCAATAGGCTTTTGGGGAACAGGTACTGTTTGGTTACATGAATAAATTCTTTAGTGGTGATGTGTGAGATTTTGGTATACCCATCACCCAAGCAGTGTACACCATACCCAATGTGTAGTCTTTCTTTCTTTCTTTTTTGAGACAGAGTCTTGCTCTGTCACCCAGTCTGGAGTACAGTGGTGCGATCTCGGCTCACTGCAAGCTCCGCCTCCCGGGTTCATGCCATTCTCCTGCCTCAGCCTCCCGAGTAGCTGGGACTGCAGACGCCCGCCACCATGCCTGGCTAATTTTTTGTATTTTTTAGTAGAGACGGGATTTTGCCGTGTTAGCCAGGATGGTCTCAATATCCTGACCTCGTGATCTGCCCGCCTCGCCTCCCAAAGTCCCAATGTGTAGTCTTTTATCTATCACCCTCCTCCCACCCTTTCCCTCAAGTCCGCAATCCCTTGTATTATTCTTATGTCTTTGTGTCCTCATAGCTTAGCTCCCACTTAAGAGTGAGAACATACGATGTTTGGTTTTCCATCCCCGAATTACTTCACATACAATAATGGTCTCCAGTTCCATCCAGGTTGCTGCAAATACCATTATTATTATTAATTTTTTATGGCTGAGTAGTATTCCATGGTGTATATATATACCACAATTTCTTTACCCACTCGTTGATAGATGTGCATTTGGGCTGGTTCCATATTTTTCCAATTGTGAATTGTGCTGCTATAAACATGTCTTTGCAAATATCTTTTTCATGTAACGACTCCTTCTGGGACCCAGTAGTGAGATTGCTGGATTAAATAATAGTTCTACTTTTCAATTTTAAAGGAATCTGCACACTTTTCTGTAGTGGTTGTACATTCCCACTAGCTGTAGAAAAGTGTCCTGTTTTCACAACATCCTCACCAACATCTATTTTTTTTTAAAGTTTTTGATTATGGCCATTCTTACAGGAGTAAGGTGGAATCACATTGTGGTTTTGCTTTGCGTTTCCCTGATCATTAGTGATGTTGAGCATTATTTCATATGTTTGTTGGCCATTTGTATATCTTCTTTTGAGAATCGTCTATTCATGTCCTTAGCCCGCTTTTTGTTGGGATTATTTTTTTTTCTTGGTTTTTTTTGGGGGGGGGTTCTTTGTAGATTCTGGATATTAGTCCTTTGTCAGATTTATAGATCGTGAAGATTTTCTCACACTTTGGGGGTTGTCTGTTTACTTTGCTGATTATTTCTTTTGCTGTGCAGAAGCTTTTTAGTTAAAGTCCCATCTATTTATCTTTGTTGCATTTGCATTTGCTTTTGGGTTCTTGGTCATAAAATATTTGCCTAATTCAATGTCAAGAAGGGTTTTTCCGATGTTATCTCCTATAATTTTTATGGTTTCTGGTCTTGGATTTAAATCTATATCCATCTTGAGTTGATTTTTATATAATGGGAGAGATGAGGATCCAGTTTCATTCTTCTACCTGTGGCTTGCCAATTATTCCAGCACCATTTGTTGAATAGGGTGTCCTTTCCCCACTTTATGTTTTTGTTTGCTTTGTCAAAGATCAGTTAGCTGTAAGTATTCGACTTTATTTCTGAGTTCTCTATTCTGTTCCATTGGTCTATGTGGCTATTTTTTATACCAGTACCGTGATATGTTGGCCACAAGGACCTTATAGTATAGTTTGAAGTTAGGTAATGTGATGGCCTTCAGATTTGTTCTTTTTGCTTAGTTTTGCTTTGACTGCGTGGGATTTTTTTGGTTCCATATGAATTTTAGTATTATATTTTCTAGTTCTGTGAAGAATGATGGTGGTATTTTGATGAGAATTGCATTGAATTTGTAGATTTCTTTTTGCAATGAATTTGTCATTTTCACAGTGTTGATTCTACCCATCCGTGAGCATGGGATGTGTTTCCATGTGTGTCATCTGTGATTTCTTTTATCAGTGTTTTGTAGTTTTCCTTGTAGAGGTCGTTCACCTCTTGGTTAGGTATATTCCTAAGTATTTTATTTTTTACTTTTGCAGATTTTGTAAAAGGGGTTGAGTTTTTAATTTTATTCTCAGCTTTGTCACTGTTGGTGTATAGCAGAGCTACTGATTTGTGTACATTAATTGTGTATCCTGAAACTTCGCTGATTTCATTGAGCAGTTCTAGGAGCTTTTTGGGAGAATCTTTAGTGTTTTCTAGGTATACGATCATATCATCAGCAAACGACAGTTTGACTTACTCTTAACTGATTTGGATGCAGTTTCTTTCTTTTTTTTTTTTTTTTTTTCTTGAGATGGAGTCTTGCTCCGTCACCCAGACTGGAGTGCAGTGGCGCGATCTTGGCTCACTACAACCTCCACCTCCCAGGTCCAAGCGATTCTCCTGCCTCGGCCTCTCAAGTAGCTGGGATTACAGGCACCTGCCACCACGCCTGGCAAATTTTTGTTTGTTTGTTTGTTTGTATTTTTTTAGTAGAGGTGGGGTTTCACCATGTTGGCCAGGCTGGTCTCGAACTCCTGACCTCAGGTAATCCACCTGCCCTGCCTCCCAAAGTGCTGGGATTATAGGCGTGAGCCATCATGCCTGGCAGGATGCAGTTTGTTTCTTCCTCTTGTCTGATTGCTCTAGCTAGGACTTCCAGTACTATATTGAATAGAAGTGGCAAGAATGGGTGTCCTTGTCTTGTTCCACTTCTCAGGGGACATGCGTTCAACTTTTTCCTGTTCAGTATTATGTTGGCTGTGGGTTTGTTATAGATAGCTTTTATGATCTTAAGGTAGGTCCCTTCTATGGTATTTTTGCTGAGGGTTTCAATCATAAATCATAAATAATCATAAATGCTGGATTTTGTCAATTTTTTTTTCTGCATCTATTGATACATGCTTTTTGTTTTTAATTCTGTTTATGTGTTGCATCACATTTATTGAATTGTATATATTAAATTGTCCCTGCATCCCTGGTATGAAACCCAGTTGATCATGGTGGATTACCTTTTTAATATGCTGTTGGATTTGATTAGCTAATATTTTGTAAAGGATTTTTATATCTGTATTCATCAAGGATGTTAACCTATAGTTTTCTTTTTTTGTTATGTCCTTCCCTGGTTTTGATATTAGGGTGATACTGGCTTCATAGAATGATTTAGGGAGGATTCCTTCTTTGTCTTATAGCATAATGTCAATAGGATTGGTACCAATTTTTCTTTGAGTGTCTGATAGAATTCAGCTGTGAATTCATCTGGTCCTGGACTTTTTTGTTGATATTTTTTAAATTTGTATTTTAATCTCACTGCCATTATTGGTCCATTCAGAGTTTCTATTTCTTCCTAGTTTAATCTGGAAGTGTTGTATATTTCCAAGAATTTCTTATCTCCTGTAGGTTTTCTAGTTTATGTGTGTAAAGGTGTTCATAGTAGCCTTGAACAATCTTTTTTTTTTTTTTTTCCTGTGGTATTGGTTGTAATAAATCTTGTTTCATTTCTAATTGAGCTTATTTGGATCATCTCTCTTCTTTTCTTGGTTAATCTCACAATGATCTATCAATTTTATTTATCTTTTCAAAGAACCAGCTTTTTGTTTCATTTATCTTTTGTATTGTTATTTTGTTTCAATTTCATTTAGTTCTGTTCTGATGTTTGTTATTTCTTTTATTCTGCTGGGTTTGGGTTTAATTTGTTCTTGTTTCTCCAGTTCCTTGAGGTGTGACCTTAAATGGACATTTTTTACTATTATTCTGATCCTATTTCTTTCTCACATTGGGTAACCAGAGGAAACCCAGATGACACCAGCAAGAAAATGTAGAAAATTCATGTGCTTTGAGGACCAATTTATGCATATGAAAAATATTATATAAGTACATAGTTTTAACATCTTTAAATTTAAAATTTTGATTTATATTCTATGTTTATAGTTTCAGCTTCTAACATTTTAAATTATCTTTTCAAAATTGCATATCATTTTATTGTGTTGCTTTCTAATACCACTTGTGATCTCCGTTGAAGGTAAGCCTTTAAATTAAATGAATGACCCAGAATACTTATAACACTTCTGTAATAGGAAATAAATGTAGCCAGATACATTATCAGGTACATTTAGTACACTTTATTCCTCAGACAATATGTGATATAGGTGCAAAATTGTACAGCTAAAAGTAATTAGCCCATGAGATCATGAAATTGCTGAAATATTCCTGAAGGTTTTAAGAATGAGGCCCTAAAGGTACACAGTTATTTGAAATATTTTTTGAACAAGCCTCCAGTGATTCAGAAGGAGTTATAATGTCTAGCCAAAAGATTGAGTCACTGATGAAGTACAGAAAAAAACAGCAATAAACTTGCTAAGTGTCCTTTCTGGAAATGCAATCATTTCATTGCTACTCACATAAGTCCTCTAAAGTGCTTTGGGATATTACGAGTAATATAGATTCTATGCCCTGGAGTAATACAATAAAATGTTTTTCTTAGTCATTTGGAATTTTAAATGTTGCTTTGTTTATGGATGCAACTGAGTCATTTTTCTACTTAGCTTTCTAAGGGAAAGCTCAAAGTTATTTTCTTTTTATATTATTATAGTTGAATAACTATGTATTAATGCTTCTTCACATATGGAAAATAATAAATGTATAAGATATAAATGATAGCATAATAATGTTTCAGATTCTGAAATCTTGTAAATGATTTTGTAACAAAATCTGCATTATTCTGAAGCTTCCAGGAACCAAAAGAAATTAAATGAAACTCTAAGGTATTTATTCTATGGACAAGATATTAAATATTATTTCATAATGTACTATTTTTAATGCACTATGCTTGAGAATGAGAGGCATATAAAACATTAGAACACATTCTGTGTCCTTAAGAAGTTTACAGTTTGAACAAATCACACAGAAAATAACTTGAAGACATATGACAGTTTGCTAAGATGTTAAGCCCTTTGAGCCATAAAAATTTGTGCTTCTAACATGACTGCTATTTTGTTCTATTTTGTTTGTTTATTGCTGCATAACAAACTACTCTAAAAATAGCTTACGACAACTGCAATTATTTCTGTGGACTGGTTGGGGCTATGCTGGCAGTGCTTCTGCAGGTTCACTTGAAGTTTCTCATACTCTTGCAATCAAATCAAAGCTAGACTAGAATGTTCAAGACGACTTCTTCACTTGCTTGAATTCTCTGGATTCCTCCAACTGGACTCAGTCTCCCAGAGATGTCTCATCCTCCAGAACCTCTCCATGTGGCCTCTTTGGCCTGCACCTCTTACATCATGGTTGAGACCTCCAAGAGTTAGAAAGTCAAAGTTGGGTTTCCCAAAATACCCCCTTTTACTACATTCTATTGGGCCAGGCAGTCACAAAATAGGTACTGAGTTTAGGGAACGGGATAGAATAAACCCCACTCTTGATGTGAGAAACAGCAGACAGGGAAGGGAGACATTTTTGGAGGCTGTCTTTGGAGAATAGCTACCACATTGCCTGATTAGTGGTCTAGGCCTTAATTGCTGTGGGAGTTCTAAGAAATAAAGAATTCTCTCAATTTGGGTGACTGAAGTACTCTCCAAAGATTAGCTAAGACTTTTTTCTGTGTCATAAAGGCTGGGCATATAGATCACAGGGATGGGGGGGAATTATGGGATCCTCTGTCAGGAAGAATAGCATATGCATAAATGTGCTGGTAGGAAAACAATGTCATTGGATTAATAAGAACTCTAATAAAAATTTAAAAATTAACTCAAAGTAATAGAGCTAGTATTGCTAGTGTCAATTACTGCAGAAAGAACTAATGAAATTGCATAGGGAATAGATTTTTTTAAAGGTCGATGCAATTCTAAATAGGGACCGTGTTCTTTAACAATAGCAAAGCCAGTGGCTTTTTAAAATTGAGCCATCTTTGAGTTTAGAAATAAAATTGCAAAATTTTATTTGGAAAAATTTTCTGTTGTCGTGAGATTTGAGGTTTTTTTCTGATAGCTTGTTAATGCCAGACTAAACCAGTGTGTTATTCGAATATATGACAAGTAAGAAAAGACAGGCATATACATGGCTTGGGACTTTTGCTTCCTTGATAAGTAGAGAACAGATTTGTGGCAACTGAGATCACGTTCGTCAGCACTCAGGTGAGAGCTGACAGCTCAGAGTGTTACAATACATATCTCCTGTGAACAAGTAAGTCTTGACCTTACAGTAGTTATGGTGTGAAGTAAAAGTCTAGAGTGAACTCTTAATAAAGCAAGTAGTTACAATGGCCTCCACTTTGGAATTTAAAGTCAACTCCAAGTATGTAGGAAATAATGCCATTCATTCATTTAACACCTTTGTCAATTACTAGCTATGTGAGTAGCTCAATACAGAGGAAATCCAAAGAAACATAAACTATTCTAATTTTGAAAGTATTGTATTAGACTGAAACCTATTCTCCTCTTACATACATTGGCATTATTTCTGTGCTCTAGAAAAAGATATAATTCTTTTTTTCCTACAAGATATCCCTAAATCATCTGTATAAACAAGCATTCTCATTGCCCAAGTCATCTTTGCTCCTCAGGTTAATTTTATGACAAAGCTTTTATAAGGCTCATTCATTCATTCATTCATTCAGCAGACGTTTATTGAGTTTTACTATGAGATAGATACAGTGAAAGTTTTCAGCTGTGATCTCCAATATGAGAACCCAGCTTTGAGAAGATCTGATGGGAGAGAGTTTCAAGTGAGCACAAAGGCCATGAAGAGAAAATAAACCCAGTGTGTTCAAGAAACAGAAAGTTAGCCAGCCTTGTAGCATGCTGAAGAAGAGCTAAATTAGGCCAGATAATGTGTGCACTCTGAAACTGTAATGAGGACTTTGAATTTTATTCTCAGTGGGAAGGGAAGGCATTTGAATGTTCTGAGCAGGCATAATCGCCTTTTTACTTTTTATGAGGTTCATTTTAGATTCTGTGTAGAAAAAATTATAGAGAAGCAGGGGTCAGAAAGATGACAAGACACTATTGCAGTACTCCATGATGATGATGGCAACGTGGATTAGGTAAAGTGGTGGAGTTGGTGTGAAGTTTGATGTTCTCTGCCTCTCACCTTTTTGTCTTTGCCATCTTTGCTCTCCACATATTGCCTTTTCTTCTCTTAATTCAGTGCAATGGCTGGTGAGGGCCTGTCTTGGGCATCACAGCTCTTCACCGGTTTTGCCTTTGGCCCCCTTTTCTCTCCTATTTTACTTCTTTCTGTAATGCTCCTTGTCCATATTCCTCTTCTGTTTCTTTTATATGTCATTCCTTTCTGCTTTTCTTTTTTCTCTCACTCTTCATTACTTTAGTTATCTTCAGGCCTTACACAAAGGCCATCTTATTTCCATTCATAGATAGGCCTGAATTTCTAATCCTTTACTCGTTTGAGGAGGCATATGAAGAAGCTAGTTTTTTATAATTCATCCAGCCTAGGAAATTTAAAAGATTTTGAGCTTGTCTCTCTCTTTCCTATGCAGGGGCCCGTCAACCTGGTTCTCATTATAGCCTTAGTTGGCCATGGAAAAGTCTCAAAATGTAGTTGCTCATCAAAGGAATATATCAATAAACATGACATGCATGTCTTGAAGATGGAACTGGCTGAGACACTAACCCAGTCTTTATTTGGCTATGCCTTATTAATTCATTCACATCAGCATCAAGCAAGAGTCTTACTTGATACTGAGTTGAGTGAATGAATAAATTAGTGAATGAATGGAAATAAACACTTGGTTCCATAAAGATATTTTGTGTTTCATATAAGCTGATAGCCATTCATCTCTGCATGCATAGCTGAAAAATTTTTATCTTCCTGATAGTCTTCACATGCCAGGTTATCACTTGGGACCAAATAAGTGTGTCAGGCAGCCCATCATCCTGCTGAGATAAAATGGGCATCAGGGTCAACATGTTCCTGACTTGGGATTCCAACTGTCTCTAGTCTTGTACTGTTTTAAGGACATACCCCTAATATAGGATTGTATTAAAATGTTAGTAACAGTAGGCCTCTCTTGTCATTTCAGTCATTACTATTTAAAGGTAGCAACTCAGGAGGCAGCTAGATCCCCTAATAATAGTAGTAGGGTTGACAGGGCTGTGATTGAGAACAGCCAGGAGAGCAGAACCAGACTAGGTGCTTCAGCTGAAGTCTTGGAACTGGGCATTACTTAAGAATACACATTTGCTAGAATTTCTGTGGCTAGTCACAAATCATGTTTTTAGATGTATTAAAATGTTAAAATATTCCCTAAAGGCAAACTGAACAGCACATAATACTTTCCCTTAATCACAGAATTTGGCACCAAAAAAAAGTGTTCCACATGGTGAATAATGTGCCATTGATTGATAAAAGGAGAGAAGAGCACAGAAGTGTCTTGTGCTGATGGGGGCACCCTGGTGTTCCAGCATGTCAGGTATGGGGCTGTAGTTGGTATGTCGGTTCTCGTTTTGACAAAGTCACTCTGAGATGAATTCATCCTGTGTGCACACATCTTTAGGTAAAGGTGATATTCAACTTATCCAGCACATCAATTAAATCATTTCTTTAATTATTTCATTTGTAGATTTTGGGGGTAAGGAAGAGAGCTATGATAAAAGAATGCAGCATCATCTTCTAGTGGTGTGTGGAGAGTAGAGAGTAGAGAGTAGGGAAATAGGGGAGAGCTAGAGAGTCTTTTGACCCAGACCTCTGTTTACATTGGGCATCAGATTTATACTTCTATTTTTTAACTGGAGTTATATAATTACAGAGATCCTCACAATTTAAATAAAAGGATGTATTCTTTTATGAAAATGTATATACCCTAATTAAGTGTTCACTACTTTACATATTTAGCAGTTTACTACCCAGCATCCTATTATGAAGAAAAAAGACCAGAATTAGTCATTATAGAATCGAGTTAGATTTGTGGTGTTGCTATTCAAAAACTTTATTTTAGACCTTGGCAAAATATAGTGGCAGACAAGTGGTATCACTGTCTACTTAATTTTTAAGATGTGATTCTTAAATAAACTATGCATTTGTTATAAGTTTATGGGGAAGGGAGAAACAGTTTCTGCAGTGTTACTAAATTCAGATTGCAGAATGTGATAGTTAAAGGCCTTGTTAGATTTTTTAGCCAATGTGAGTCTGTTGTACCACAAAATTGGGACTGTTAGGGACTTCAAAAAACTCAGACTTTTAAGAAATATATTTTAAATTCGTCTTTTGACTTGTTCTGCATGAGTAAGCCACATGCTAATATACCACTCACTTTGAGAGCATTATCCAAATATCACAAAGTCTCTTCCAAAGTCCAGATAATTTCCAGTTCCTCTGTCAGAGAGCAAGTAACAACAAAAGACTTATTCCAAACACAAATCAACCAGAACCTTGGAGAACCTTCACAGTAACTTGCTTTGCACAACAACTAGAGGAAGTTTTGTGAATAACCCACAGCGGGGAGCACATAACCCCGTAATACTCAGAACATATTGCCCAAGTTACACATGATGACAAGGTAAACATTTGCTTAAGAACTCTTTCAAAGGGGGAAATGGTATGAAATAACCAGGGGAAGCTCTCCCATCTTTAAAACTCCAAATTAGCTACAGCTTGGCTTTAGCACCCTCAGGGTCTGAGTGCTACAAATTATCTTCTCCTTTAGTTGAAAGAAAACAGAAACTTAATTTTTCCACCAAAATACTTCCAATTGTTGACCTTGCTAGAATGGGTGATAAGTGCTGTTATTTAGTTGGCTTGTGCTTTTTGCAGCTCGTGTATTTGTAAACTGGCTACTAATGATTTCATACATTGATACAATTATTTATATATTCATTTAGTACTTTTCTGCCTAAGAGCACAAGATAATTGACCACTTGTAGAGTTTTCTATCATGGATGCAATTCCCAGGTTATTGTTATAGTACCATAAAACCATGGTACGACAACTTCATTTTAGTAGTTTAGCCCTCTGCTATAACCACACATATAAGGACCATTAAAGTTAAAATGTCCCTTGAGGTTTTTTTTTTTTTTTTTTTTTCTAGTATAAACTTCAATCAATGTAGGCAGAAATAAAAAAAAAAAAGGTAGTGGTCGTGAGCACTCTATCCCCAAATAATGTAAAGCTGTGATGGTAAGATAGTTTATCATACTGCTTTAGAACTTACTCTTGCTGTGATATATTGCCTGGAGCACCTTGGGTTCATAAAGCAGGGAATGGTAATTAATCTTATGTGCAAGGTATAACCTAAAGTCCAGAACAGGAGGATTAGAGCTGTGTGCATACAGTGAGATCCATAGAATGCAGAATGTCAGACGTGTTTATGTGACGATTTGAAAATATTTCTAATTCCCATAGCTACACTCTATAGAGAAAAAGGAAATACACATCATATTCTTTAAGAAAAAAATCATGTAGAAATAAGCCTAAATAAAAAAGCAGGAAAGATTAGCCACTGGCATTGTAAATGGAAATATTGTATATAGAAATTTAAAGAATTTAACCTTCTATTGCATATAGAAAAAAATACTACATTGTAAAACATACATTGTATTGTCTCAGTCAGCATATTTTTAGGTAGATAATTGGCACTTCAGTATTTGGCCTTCGTGTACTAGTTACAAAATGTGTGAACTCTTATTCCAATTGAAATTTTTTTATGTTAATGCTGAAAAAATTAGTAAATTATGTTAACTAATACATTTATGCAATAAGCATGGGTAGAACACCCACCTTGGACCAAACCCTTTCTGTGAGGAATGTGTCTTATAGACATAGTTTCTGTCTTTAAGGAGCTCCAAGTGCTTTAAACTCACAGTGGAGGTTTTTGTAATCTCAGGAAATATTTTTTCTTTTATTAAGAAATTTTAAGATTAAATTTTAAATGATGAGGTGGAGGCTTTTTTCTTTAATATATATAAGGCATTCCTTCATGGAAAATGGCTAAATTTATTGGAAGAACGCTAGAGGAAATCTTACTAATACTTGAGTGTGAAGCCTATGTTATACATGCTTTGGGAATAAAGGAAAGATATTGGCCTCCAGGGCTGTCAGCCTGGCCCTTTAGGTGAATTTAATGCTCTTGATTTTTATTATGCTACTAACCCTCTGCTTCCCCTGAAACCTAAACTGGTTTATTCCAACCAATGTGGTCTGAATCCCATCCAACATTTTACTAATATCTATCAGTGCTAAACTTAGTATTGCTTGATAAGTCAAAGTTGTTGCAAATCACTTCCAGTTGTACAAGTACATTATTTACGTATAACTGGTAAAAACTCCATGCTGTCATTAAATGAGTTGACATGTTCATGTAATTACCTGGACTGGGAGTCCGGGTATGTGTGATTATTCTGGAGAAAGAAAAATCAAATGAATTAAAGTATAATTCCATGAAAAGTATAATCTTTGACAGCTATAAAAGTAGGCATTATCCAAAAATGTGTTTCATTTTATTGCAACAACTTTTATTTTTCTCTTTTTATAAAGTTCCCATAAATTTTCTGAGGCTTGGATGAATTTAAATATTTCAATCAAGGTTTGGCAGCTGATAAATTGAACCAAGCTTCATTACCAGTTCCAAATTACCCATCCAGATTAAGTTCATGGGTTGTGCCACCAACCCCTAAAGTTCATCACTAAAGTGACTTGCCAGGGGAAATGCTTGTGGCACAACTCCAATTTGGAACAGAGACTGGAAGTTCATTTAAGCTCGGGAACAGAAGCAGAGTAGGAACCAAAGTCCAAGCTGAAGCTGGAATAAGGCTGTTACAGTACTGAAACATATCCTCTTAGATTAACTGGCTTGCTTTCAAATTGTGTATTGAATTGAAAGTAGTGGGAACCAAAGTCCAAGCTGAAGCTGGAATAAGGCTGTCATAGTACTGAAACATATCCTCTCAGATTAATTGGCTTGCTTTCAAATTGTGCATTGAATTGAAAGTAATGAGAACTCAGATCTGGTGTTGACTTAACCCTGAAATTCACCTATGACCTTAGTAATGAGCAATGGCTCTGCTGTTGTGTCTAATGTTGTTTATGGCAGAGGGTCTCCCTGTGCTTTAGGTTGAGCTGTCCCAGAAGTTGTAGAAAGGCTGATGAGAGGTTGCTGAATTCTACTCTAGCATGTGAATCTTGTCTCTGGTATCCCCTTGAAGCCATGGATAGGGAACACCCACTGTCTTAACTCTAGCTTATCACATATTGCATAGTAGACAAAATAAAAATGTTTTATTCACTAATTTATTTAATAAATATTTTTAAAGATCCTATTGGGCATCAAGTATTCACAGTATATGGTAGTGACCTCCACAGACATGATACCTGCATCATGGAAGTTGCAGTTTAGCGTTTGTCAAATTTATTAATTTTTAAAACTTTATTTTCTCCTGAAATAATAACAATGACATAGGAGCCTTTAAGGGTCACTGTTAGTAATGACAAAGATTCTCTGTTGATCGAACTTTAGCCAGAATTCTGAACCTTCTCCTAGGCCTGTGTTTGTACTTTCTTGTAAAATCCAGTTTTAGCAAAGAACCCTGCTAAGACAGTTTGGCAAGAACCTCCCACCCTTGATATCTGATCACTGTCAACATTTGATCAAGTTCTTTAATCCTTCACCATTCCCCAGGTGACGTGTAACTACTCTGGCCTGTCTTCATGAAGAATCCCCCTTACCCCAGTTCTCCCCCACTGACAAATCCTGTTGCTGTAGTCCCTCAGTGGTCCTTAATGAATCTTCCTTACCATATTTCAACAGGTATTGTTGAATGTTTTTGTTTTTGTCTAACAATGATATTTATTCTTTTTGTATATGTTGTCTTAGGACCTTTACTGGCATCTGAGTCACTTCCGTTGTTGGCAGCAGTATCACCCTTATTACTAGGCAAGAGGACCTTAGCCTTGGGCCTCACATTTCTTTAGAGATGTAGTTGATGACTAGATATCCCAAATGCATGCATATAAACTTTTATTAAACTGTATGTGAGCACCTACCTTTGTTACTCATGATCCAGTGTCCAGCTCTGATAGTGCAACCAGTAACCTTAAATATCCTGAATATCCACTGTCAAGACTAACATTGTTCAAGCCCCAGGGAAGTGCTTTTCTACTTTTTTTGCTCTGTGTTCTTGAAACAAAAGCCAACATTATCTGAATGCTCACATGGAGGCTGTCACCTCAGCACCCTCTAACACCCTGCCACCAGCCAACCAACGTGCACCTTGCTGCACTGCTGCTGCTGCTGACATGTGAATAAATATGGATCCCACTGTCACTGCCCTATGAAGTGCTTTGGCTGCCACCACCCATGATAGTATTGTGACCAGTGGTCCAATAGCATCTTGGTCCTGCCAGTGCAGCAAGTTCCTAACCTTGAGGGACCAGAGCACAAAACCAGGGCTCAATACCAATCCCCTAAAGTTAGAGCACACAGTTCAGAAGTCCTGAACTGAACCTTGGCTCCCTAAAATCTTGCAGAAATGAAGCTAGTTGACTGAACCCACCTCAGCACAATTCTGGGCACGGTGGCTCACACCTGCAGTCAAAGCATTTTGGGAGTCCAAGGCAGGTGGATCACCTGAGGTCAGGGGTTTGAGACCAGCCTGACCAACATGGTGAAACCCTGTATCTACTAAAAATACAAAAACAAAAAACAACAAAAAACCCCGGGTGTGGTGGCACATGCCTGTAATTCCAGCTACTTGGGAAGCTGAGGCAGGAGAATCGCTTGAACTCGGGAGGAGGAGGTTGCAGTGAGCCAAGATCGCATCATTGCACTCCAGCCTGGGTGATGAGTGAAAATCCATCTCAAATAATAATAATAATAATAATAATAATAATAATAATAATACCTTGAAGGTCATTAAATGGGATTTAAAAATATCTAAAGGGCAGGAGCTGCAAAGAGTGAAGGCACATAAGCCCGCAAAAATGAGAAAGAACCAGCACAAGAACTCTGACAACTCAAAAAGCCAGAGTTCCTTCTTTCCTCCAAACAATTGCACCAGCTCTCCAGTAAAAGTTCTTAACTGGGCTGAGATGGCTGAAATGACAGAAATAGAATTCAGAATGTAGATAGGAACAAAGATAATTGAAACTTAGGAGAATGTTGAAACTCAATCTAAGACAGTGAAGAATCAATAAAATGATAAAGGACTGACAGAAAAAATCAGTATAGAAAAGAATGTAACTGACCTGATGGAGCTGAGAAACACACCACAAGAATTATGTAATGCAATCACAAGTATTAACAGCAGAATATACCAAGCTGAGGAAAGAATCTCAGAGCTTGAAGACTAATTTCTGAAATAAGATAGTTAACAAGAATAAAAAAAAAAAATGGAATGAAAGAAGCCTCCAAGAAGTATGGGATCACGTAAAGAGACCAAGTCAACAACTCATTTGTGTGTCTGAAAGAGATGAAGAGAATGGAAAATACATTTCAGGTTATCCATGAGAATATCCCCAACCAAGCTAGAGAGGCCAACATTCAAATTCAGGAAATGCAGAGGATTCCTGCAAAACACTTTACAAGAAGATCATCCCCAAGACACATAATCTTCAGAATCTATAAAGTTGAAATGAAGGAAGCTGCTAAAGATAAAGAATGGTTATCTACAAAGGGAAGTCAGTCAGAGTAACAGCAGACCTCAGCAGAAACTCCACAAGTCAGAAGAGATTGGGGGCCTACATTGAACAGTGATAAAATGAAAAGAAATTCCAACCAAGAATTTTATGTACAGTCAAACTAAGCTTCATAAGTGAATGAGAAATAAGATTCTTTTTAGATAAGCAAATTCTGAGGGAATTTGTTCCCACCAGAAATGCCTTATAAGAGCTCCTTAAAGAAGTACTAAATATGGAAAGAAAAGACCATTACCAGCCACTACAAAAACACACTAAAGTACAGAGACGAGTGACACTGTGACACAACCACACAAGCAAATCAGCATAATACCCAGCTATTCACTTGATGACAGGATCAAATCCATGCATATCAATACTAACCTTGAATGTAAACAGGCTAAATGCCCCCACTTGGAAGGCATAGAGTAGAAATCTGGATAAAGAAGCAAAACTCAGTGGATGCTGTCTTTAAGAGACCCATCTCACATGCAGTGACATCCATAGGCTTAAAATAAAGGGATGGAGAAAAATCTACCAAGGAAATGGAAAAAAGAAAAAAAAAATCAGGGGTTGCAATGCTAATTTCAGACAAAACATACCTTAAACCAACAAAATTCAGAAAGGACAAGGGCATTACATAATGAAGGAATCAATTACACAAGAAGATCTGACTATCCTAAATATATATGCACCCAACACAGGAGCACCCATATTCATAAAGCAAGTTCTTACAGACCTTCAGAGAGACTTAGACTCTTAGAGGGTAATACTGGGAGGCTTCAACAACCCACTGACAGTATGAGACAGGTTATCAAGGCAAAAAATTAACACAGATATTCAGGACCTGAACCCAACAAATGGACCTGATAGACATCTATAGAGCTCTCCATCCCCAAACAACAGAATATAGATTCTTCTCTTGTGCACATGAAACATACTCTGAAATTGATCACACAATCAGGCATAAAACAATCCTCAGCAAATGCAGAACTGAGATCATAGCAATCACTCTCTTGGACCACAGTGCAATAAAAATAGAATTCAAGGTGAAGAAAATAACTCAAAACCATATAATTATATCAAAATTGAACAACCTGGTCCTGAGTGACTTTTGAGTAAATAATGAAATTAAGGCAGAAATCAAGAAGTTCGTTGAAACTAATGAGAGCAAAGATACAACATACCAGAATTTCTGGGACGCAGCCAAGGCAGTGTTAAGAGGGAAATTTGTAGCACTTAAAAAAAATTTATATGGAACCAAAAAGGAGTCTGAATAGCCAAGGCCATCATAAGCAAAGATAACAAAGCAGGAGGCACCATGCTCCCCAATCAAACTATACTATGGAGCTACAGTAAACAAACATCATGGTACTATTACAAAAACAGACATATAGACCAGTGGAACAGAATAAAGAGCCCAGAAATAAGACTGCATACCTACAACCATCTGATCTTCAACAAAGCTGACAAAAACAAGCAATGGGGAAAGCATTCCCTATTCAATAAATGTGCTGGGATAACTGGTTAGCCATATGCAGAAAGTTGAAACTGGACCCCTTTGTTACACCATATACAAAAATCAAGATGGATAAAATTCTTAAATGTAAAACTTTAAAACCTCTGGAAGACAACCTAGGCAATGCCATTCTGGACACAGGACTTGGCAAAGACTTAATCATGAAGACAGCAAAGCAATCACAACCACAGCAAACACTGACAAATGGAATCTAATTAAATGAAAGATCTGCACAGCCAAAGAAACTATCAATAGAGTAAACAGACAACCTACAGAATGAGAGAAAATCTTTGCAAACTATGCATCTGACAAAGGTCTAATATCCAGAATCTATAAGGAACTTAAATTTACAAGAAAAAACAACTCCATTAAAAAGTGGAGAGAGGACATCAACAGACACTTTTCAAAGGAATGCACACATTTGGTGGAGAAGCATATGAAAAAAAGCTCAATGTGAATGATTATTGGAGAAAAGTAAATCAAAACCACCATGAGATACCATCTGATACCAGTGAGAATGGCTATTATAAAAAATTAAAAAATAGGTGCTGGCAAGGTTGCAAAGAGGGAATGCTTATACACTCTTGGTGGGAGTGTAAATTAGTTTAGCCATTGTGGAAAGGAGTGTGACAATTCCTCAAAGAACTAAAAACAGAACTACCATTCAACCCAGCACTCCTATTACTGGGTATATACCCAAAGAAATATAAATTGTTCTATCATGAACACATGTGCACAGATATGTTAATCAGAGTGCTATTCACAATAGCAAAGACATGAAATTAACCTAAATGCCCATTAATAGAAGACTGGATAAGGAAAATGTGGTGCATATGCCATGGAATACTATGCAGCCATAAAAAAGAACAAACTCATGTCCTTTGAGACATACTGTTACTTTGATTAATGCAACAAAGAATAAATGAGTAAATATATTACTTAAACTTTACTAAAGAAGACAAAATATTGCTTATTCATTGGTATGGTTAGGCTTTGTGTCCCCACCCAAATCTCATCTTTAATTGTAATCCCCATAATCCCCGTATGTCAAGGGAGAGATCAAGTGGAGGTAATTGAATCATGGGGGCCATTTTGCCTATGCTGTTCTCCTGAAAGTGAGTTCTCATGAGATCTGACAGTTTGATAAGGGGCTCTTCCCCATTTGCTTGGCACTTTTCCTTCCTGCTGCCTATTGAAGAAGGTGCCTTGCTTCCCCTTCGCTTTCTGCCATTATTGTAAGACTGAGGTTTCCCCAGTCTTGCTGAACTATGAGTCAGCTAAACCTCTTTTCTTTATAAATTACTGAGTCTTGAGCAGTTCTTTATAGCAATATGAAAACAGATGAATCCATTCATATTGAAAAGAAGGAGGAGAAGAGATTAGTTCAATAGGTAAGCTAAAATTTCAGATAACTAGAATTCAGTTGATAATGCCTAAAATTCATAAACCAAGAGAGTATAAATGTATTATTTTGAAATATAGAATATTACAAAAGGTATAAAAGGAATTATCCTTGGGAGTGAGTTTCAAGATTAGCAGGAGTTATTTTAAACCATTCTGTACAATTTTATCTTTTTAGATATGCAGAGGATCAACATTAAGTCCAATTAATATCCACTTGGCCTTCTGTCATTTAAGAGTAAGAGCTCAAATCTAATCCATATGGTCAGCTAGGAAACAAAGGCTACTTTCTTTCCCACTTGTAACATCTACCTCAGTCAGACTATTTACTGTCTTTCAGTTATAACACAAACTCCCCATGTATATAAATGAAGGGAGAATATCTCTGTGAGGGAAATGTCAATCTGCTGCCGTGTTCCATCCTCTCACCAAACTAGCAGTGACTGATCTATAACTCACATAGTAAAGTGCACTATTAAACATGCCCAGTACTATTTGACTATATCAGGCTCCTTGCTTGGAACTTAATGGTCATCAGTTCCATTAGTCAACTTTATTGCTCTTTGGATTATGTACACTGTGCCTTCTGCCATTTTAATGGGTTTGTGTTTCACAGGTTGGCACCGATTAGGGTTTACGTCTTTAAAGAGATGAAATAGTTGTGCAGTGTGCACTAGAGAAACAGTCTCCAAACTGACCAGCTTCTTTTGTTTTCAGATTTTTTTTTTTTTTTGTATATTCAACAACCTTTTTTATTCCCCCTCCACTGCTCTACCAGTTAGCTTTTTCCAGGTAGGCACTAGGGGCACAAAGATGAATAAGACGTGGACTTGATACTAGAAGAACACATAGTCTAATTATAGTAAATATATTTTACCTTGATAAGTACTATAATTGGAATAAAGTAGCATGGGAGTGCCAAGGTAGGAAAAAATATAATTAAAAATTACATTCTGTGCTCTATTAAAGTAGACTTTGTAATTTAGTCCATGTAATACCATTAAACATCACTAATTTAAAAATAATTTACTACAAATAAATTGGTTATTTTTAAATGACTAAGTGATTTATTTAGAGAAACTAAGAGTTAACCAACAAGTGAAGTAATAAATCTAGAGTATAAATCCTTAATTTTGATTATAAATTAACTAAATTAATTAAGGGATTTTCTAGTTTTTCTTTTCATAAATTCCAAGCCTTTCTGCTTTTCACTGAGAAGTTGTCCTAATTCATCTTTACCTTTATTGTTATTATTATGATCTTTTTTTGGATATGAAATCTACATATCTACAGAGCAGACCACATACTAGCTACTCTCAAAAATAAATCACAATGAAAAGTGTAAACTCTGAAGTAAGAAAGAGTGGTTAGAAGTATTCAATAAGTATAAATGTGGTGTTTCATATACAGTGTACCTTGATTTGGGAAATTATATCCCAATTTTACAGAGGAAAGTTGCCATTTTTTTAAACTGTGGTTTTCTAAAAAGCCATAGTAACATTTTTGCCATCCTCTCTGTAATATGCCTTTCACGTGCAATTAGTATACTTACCGTTTCCTGAATTGGCTTCTGAAGACAGAAAGGAAACACTATTCCTACCTTAAAATTTTAAGCCTAACTGCAATATTGTATGGGCAGATGCAAAGAAGACATGAATCAGTCGATATAATTAATTTGTTTCAGCAAGGGGTTAGGTGTCTTCCTAAATCAGTAACTAAGAGTTTCTACCTCTTGTTAGGTTTACATAAACCACTTTGAGGTTACCAATTATTAACAGGTACCCTTGTCAAAATGCCTAAATTGTTTCCAAATCAGAGGATAGACTTGATCAAGAATGATAGTTTATATATAGGCTGGAAAAACTGCCCATGTCCACTTTCCAAAGTGCCAACTGCATGTATTTTTCCCTTACTACTCTGATGGAATCCTGAATTCTAGACCTTATGAAACATACTAGCCAGAGCCCGACTGACTTTTAGTAAACATAATTGAGTGTAAATAATATTTATGGCCTTGTAGACTATTTGGTTGAATCCACCTCAAAAGATATCTTCATTCTGCTTATACAATGTTTCACCATCTACAGTAGCACAAAAGGACACTTAGACCAAGCCAAAAGGAAAGACAAAAGTGTAATTCACCAAGGAAAAAAATGTATAATGGAAGGTGACTAAACTGAGACTTTATACAACTGTTTATTTGTCATAAAACCATCTATGAGCTAAGATATAAGCACAAACATTAAGTGAATGACAGTTGTTTTATTGTGTTTTCAACATTTTTAGTTGTATCTTAAAAAATACCAGATGCTATTCATATGATGCCAAACATATGGCTTTTGGCCGTGCTCTTGTAATCTGTAGTAGATTGCTATAATGTACAAGTCAGGGGGAAAAAGGCGATTTACAGATAGCACCAGCCTGAGTGCCTCACAGCTGGATCTAATTTTACTGAATTGATGATCTCTTCCCTCCAGCACCTTCTATTTTATCAAATGCCACATATTGTTTTTTGAAGTGGTTCTTGTTGTCATAGTGAATACCACAGATATATAACACACAGGACATTTGGTTGTCAGTTTTCTGACTAAGGTCAGGACCTACTGTTCATGTTTGGGTGGAGGACGTATTTATAGGACTGCCCAAGGAAACTAATGAGTTTCAGCTGTCTGAGAGATAATGCATGAGACATTGCTTACTTGGTTGATGTACTTGGAGGTCGTTATAGTCATTTGGGCTTTAGGTGTGTCTTTGTATCAGTTGCTAAGCTGACATTTCACCTGGAAAGATGAAAGGGTAAGAAAGAGAATGAATACATGCTAATAATTATTTTATTGCATTGTGATTGCCTATTTACTTTTCTGGCACTCCTACTAGATTTTAAGCTTCTTGAAGATTGAACACTTCTTGTTTAACATCGAATAGTGTATATGTAGCTCTTGGGCTGGTACATAATAGGGACTGAAATATTTGTTGAATGACTAGATGAAAAAGCAAGCATTCAAAGGGTTTCCATAGATTTGATGATTATGGAGGAAGAGGATGAGTAATCAATGAAAAAAATTGTAGATCTCATTCTGTTTCCTAATTTTTCCCCAAGACCTAATTTTTAAAGATCCATCTATGTTGTTCTTTGACACAATCTGTTTTTTTTCTAACTGTAACATAATACTCTTGTATGCATTTGCTACATTTTACCTATCACTTTCTAACTGATAGACACCAAGAAAGCTTCCAACTCATTTCCAACACAGGGTAATTTCTAACTATCTCTACTGCTGCCATGACACAGATGTGGGACCACATAGGAGACATTTGCTATCTACAGTTGCAGATGAGTTGGTCACATTTTTAAATTTTACTATAAGAATACTTTGTTTTTTTGTTAATAGGGAACATTTCCAAAGGTTTCTACCTCAGGCTTCCTTTAGGAAACTAGGCACTGATTTCTCCCAAACATTTCTTGGGATTCTTTTGTTCAAAACTGCCTTCTCTAGTTATGTCCCTAGAGAAAAGAATCCTTTTCTTTTCCCTTTCTGCAACACCATCTCATCCAGCCTGTGAAAAATAATTTACATTGTCAGGGCAATCAAGACACACACACACACACACACACACACACACACACACACACACACGTCCAGTTGTATTCACGGCTTTACTCTTTGAGTTCCATGATACTCAGCTCTAGCAAATCAAAACCCTTGTTATCCGTGACCTTTGCTCTGTGTGTGTGTGTGTGTGTGTGTGTGTGTGTGTGTGTGTGTTTGTGCCTTCCTCATGGGGTGAAAACCAGGAATTATGTAAAATCCAGTTAAGATCTCTAAATTTTATTCCCACTATATATACATTATCTAATTCAGTGTACATGAATATTTATAGATTTGGAAGGTGAAACTCAGCTTAAATAATGTGCCGAAGGTTTCATAGTTACTGGAAAGGGACTTTCAAATAAAAGTTTGACCCCAAATGCCCAAATTCATTTCACTCTGGTACAACAATGGCCTGCAAGTAAGATGCTGCTGCCACAAATGCAAGTTATGATATATGTGTGCATTATAATGACACATACTAGTCTTTGTAGCCACATTTTCTCAGAGGTGATTCATTTTTTAGAATTCATAGGAAAGGACAACATATTTTTGCAAAAGCCAGAAAGAATGCTGGATTTCAATCTTGATTCATCACTCTTCTTCACAGTCTATAGTTAACCAATCATCAAATTCTAAATGTATTTCAAATCCATTACTTTTTTTCCATCTCTAATGCAACCTGCCTAAAACCATACCAATATCATCTTTCCTGGACTACTGCAATAGCTTGCTAACTGATCTCCCCATATCTGTTTTTGCCTTCTTATGATCCATTATCCACATTGCAACTAGAGTGTTCTTTTCTAAAATTTTGTTATTTTGAATTTTCGTGGGTATATAGTACGTGTATATATGTATGGAGCACAAAAGATATTTTGATACAGGCATCCAATACACAATAATCACACAAAGATAAATGGGATATCCATCCCCTTAAGCATTTATCTGTTGTGTTACAAACTAATTACACTCTTTTAGTTATTTTAAAATGTACAATTATGTTATTATTGACTATAGTTACCCAATTGTGCTATGAAATACTAGGTTTTATTCATTCTTTGTAACTTTCTTTGTGTGCCCGTTAATCAGCCCCACTTCCCCTACAAGTCCTACCCCATGCACTACCCTTCCCGACCTCTGTTAACCATACTTCCAACCATCTCCATGAGGTCACTTGTTTAAATTTTTAGCTCCCACAAATAAGTGACAACAGGTGATGTGATGTTTGTCTTTCTTTGCCTGGCTTATTTCACTTAACATAATAACCTCCAGTGCAATTTATGTTGTCATAAATTACATAATATTATTTTTTATGGCTGAAAAATACTCCATTGTGTATATGTACCTCATTTTCTTTATCCATTCATCTTTTTTTTTTTTTTTTTTACTTTTAAAAAATAGTTTATTACCTAAGGCATGCAAGGCTTAAAACCTAGATGACAGGTTGATAGTTGCAGCAAACCACCATGGCACATGTATACCTATGTAACAAACCTGCACATATATCCCAGAACTCAAAGTAAAATAAAAACAAATTTATTTATTTATTTATTTATTTATTATTATTATTATACTTTAAGTTCTAGGGTACATGTGCATAACGTGCAGGTTTGTTACATATGTATACCTGTGCCATGCTGCTGTGCTGCACGCATCAACTCGTCAGCACCCATCAACTCGTCATTTACATCAGGTATAACTCCCAATGCAATCCCTCCATTCATCTTTTGATGGACACTTAGGTTGCTTCCAAATCTTGGCTGTTGTAAATAGAGCTGCATTTAACATGGGAGTAAAGATACCTCTTCAATATACTGATTTCCTTTCTTTGGGGTATATACCTAGCAGGAGAATTGCTGGATAATATTATAGCTGTATTGCTACTTTGTGGAAACCTCCAAACTGTTCTCCACAGAGGTTGTACTAACATACATTCCCACCAACAGTGTACAAGCATTCCCTTTTCTCCATATCCTTGCTAGCATTTGTTATTGCCTGTGTTTTGGATATAAGCCATTTTAATTGACGTGAGATTATATCCCTTTGTAGTTTTCAAATGTATTTCTCTGATGATCAGTGATGTTGAGAACCTTTTCATATACCTGTTGGCCATTTGTATGTCTTTTGAAAATATCTTTTCAGATCTTTCTCTCATTTTCTAGTCAGATTATTAGATTTTTTTCCTATGAATTGTTTGAGCTCCTTATACATTCTGCTTATTAATGCCTTTTCAGATAGGTGGTTGACAAAGATTTTCTCCCATTCTGTGGGTTGTCTTTTTGACTTCATTGATTGTTTCCTTTGCTATGCAGAAGCTTTTTAACGTGTTGTGATCACATTTGTCCATTTCTGCTTGTGGCATATTACTCAAAAGCCTTTGCCCATTCCAATTACCTGGAGAGTTTTTCCATGTTTTCTTTTAGTGCTTTCATAGTTTGAAGTCTTAGATGTAAATCTTTAATATATTTTAATTTGATTTTTGTTATATGGTGAGAAATAGGAGGCTAGTTTCATTCTTCTGCATAGGGATATCTAGTTTTCCCACCACCACTTATTGAAGAAACTGTCCTTTCCCTGGTGTATATTTTTGACACCTTTGTAAAAAATGAGTTCACTGTAGATGTATGGATTTATTTCTGGGTTCTCTGTTTTGTTCCACTGGCCCATATGTCTGTTTTTATGCCAGTGCCATGCTGTTTTGGGTACTATAGCTCTGTAGCATTATTTGAAATCGGGTAATGTGATTCCTCCAGTTGTGTTCTTTTTGCTTAGAATAGCTTTGACTATTCTAGGTCTTTTCTGATCCCATATAAATTTTAGGACAATTTTTTCTAATTCTGTGAAGAATGTCATTGGTATTTTGTTAGGGATTGCATTGAATCTGTAGATTGCTTTGGGAAATATGGAAATTTTAATGATATTGATTCTTCCAATCCCCTGGACATGAAATATCTTTCCATTTTTTGTTTCTTCTTCAATTTCTTTCATCAATGTTTTGTAGATTTTATTGTAGAAACCTTTCACTTCTTTGGTTAAATTATTGGTATTTAATTTTATTTGTGTCTATTATAAAAAAGATTACTTTCTTGATTTCTTTTTCAAATTGTTTGCAGTTGGCATATAAAAATACCACTGATTTTTGAATGTTGATTTGGTATCCTGCGTATTTACTGAATATGTTTATAAGTTCTAGTAGTCATTTGGTGGAGTGAGGCTTTTCCAAATATAGGATCCTATCATCTGCAAAGAACGATAATTTGACTCCTTCCTCTTCAATTTGGATGCCCTTTATTTTTTCTCTTGTCTAATTGCTCTAGCTAGGACTTCTGGTACTATGTTGAATAACAGTGGTGAAACTGGGCATCCTTATTGTTTTCCAGATCCATGATGAAAGACTTTCAGTTTTCTCCCATTCAGTATGATACTAGCTGTGAGTCTGGCATATATAGCTTTTATTATGTTGAGGTAGGTTACTTCTGTACCCAATTTTTTGAGGATTTCATTCGTGAAAAGATGTTGAATTTTATCAAATGCTTTTTCAGCATCAATTGAAATGATCATACGGTTTTAGTCCTTCATTTTGTTAGAAAGATGTATCACATTGATTTGCATATGTTGAACTATCCTTGCATCTCTGGGATAAATCTCACTTGGTCATGGATCTTTTTCGTGTGTTGTTGAATTCTGTTTGCTAGTACTTTGCTGAGGATTTTTGCATTGATATTCGTCAGGGATATTAGCCTCTAGTATTCTTTTTCTCATGTGTCTTGGTCTGGCTGTGACATCTGGGTAACACTGGTCTCATGGAATGAGTTTGAAAGTATTTTTCTCTTTCTCTATTTTTCAGAATAGTTTGAGTAGGTTTGATATTAGTACTTCTTTAACTGTTTGGAAAAATTCAGGAGTTAAGCCATTGGGTCCTGGGTTTTTATTTGCTGGGAGACTTTTTATTACAGATTCAATCTTATTATTTGCTGTTGGTCTGCTCAGGCTTTGGATTTCTTCATGGTTCAATCTTAGTAGGTTGTATGTGTCTAGGAATGTATCCATTTCTTTTAGATTTTACAATGTATTGGTATATTGTTGCTTATAGTAGCTACTAATGATCTTTTGAATTTCTGCACTATCGGAAGTAATGTCTCCTTTTTCATCTCTGATTTTATTTATTTGGACCTTCTCATTTTTTTAGTCTTGCTATAGATTTGTCAATTTCGTTTGTTTTCAAAAAATCAACTTTTCATTTCATTGATTGTTTGCATTTTTTGTTTCAATTTTCTTTAATTTTGCTCTGATATTGGTTATTTATTTTCTTCTGCTGATTTTGAATTTGGTTGGCTTTTGCTTTTCTAGTTCTTTAAGATGCACTGTTAGGTTATTTATTTAGTTTTTCTTCTTTTTTGATGTAGGCCCTTATAGCTATAAACCCCTTCCTCAGTAATGTTTAGTTGTATCCCATAAGTTTTGGTATGTTGTGGTTCCATTGTGTTTTATTTCAAGAAATTTTTCTATTTCTTTCTTAATTTCTTCATGACTGACTTGTTTTCAGGAGCATATTGTTTAATTACCATTTGTTTGTGTTGTTTTCAAAATTTCTCTTATTAATTTGTAGTTTTATTCCATTGTGGACAGAGAAGATGCTTGATATTATTTCAGGTTTTTGGAATTTTTCATGACTTGTTTTGTGACCTAATATAGTCTGTCCTTGACGGTGATTTACCTGTATAAATTATATAAGGAGATACATATATATGTTATATATGGATATATATTTATATATAAATTATATATGCAGATATATATTAGTATATGTGCATCATATATTTATATTTGCTATATCTTATTGCTACATTGACTCCTTTATCATTATATAATGACATTCTTTGTCTCTTTGTATACTTTTCATCTTGAAATCCATTTTGTCTGCTATACATACAACTACTCCTGCTCTTTTTTCGTTTCCATTGGCATGGGATATCTTTTTGCATCTCTTCATTTTCAGTCTATATGTGTATTTATAGGTGAAGTATGTTTCTTGTAGGCAACAGATCATTAGGTATTTTTAATCCATTCAGCCACTCTGTGTCTTTTGATTGAAGAGTTTGGTCCATTTACATTTAAGGCAATTATTGATAAGTAAGGACTTACTATGAGCATTTTGTTATTTGCTCTCTGGATGTTTTGTGATCTTCTTTTCCTTCTTCTATTTTTTTCTATCTTCCTTTTAGTGAAGGTGATTTTTTTCTAGTGGTATGTTTTAATTTCTTGCTTTTTATTTTTTGTCTATCCGTTGTATGTTTTTAGGTTTGAGATTACCATAAGATTTGCAAATAAAATCTTATAACCTATTATTTCAAACTGATGACTAGTTTACACTGATTGCATAAACAAACAAACAATTAACTGGCAAAAAGAAACCAAAATACTCTATAACTTTGCCTGCTTTTTAACTCTTCGTTGTATCTATATCTTATTGTACTATTATGTCTTGAAACATTGTAGTTATTTTTGATAGTTTAGTCTTTTCATTTTTCTACTTAAAATATGAGTAGTTTACACAACACAATTATAGTGTTATAATAATATTCCGTGTTTTTCTGTGTACTTCCTATTATCAGTGAGTTTTGTACCTTCACATAATTTCTTATTGATTATTAACACCCCTTTCCTTCAGATTGGAGAACTTCCTTTAGCATTTCTTGTCAGACAAGTCTGGTGTTGATGAAATCCCTCAGATTTTGTTTGTCTGGGAAAGTCTTTATTTCTCCTTCATCTTTGAAGGATTTTTATTTTTTCTTTTAAACCAGATACACTATTCTACACTAAACGTGGTATTATTTTTTTTTTTATTCAATACTTTACATATGTCGTGCCACTCTCTCCTAGCCTGTAAGGTTTGTGCTGAAATGTCTGCTGCCAGATGTATTGGAGCTCCATTGTATGTTATTTGCTTCTTTCTCTTGCTGCTTTTATCCTTGACCTTTGTGAGTTTGATTATTAAATGCTTGAGGTAATCTTCTTTGGGTTAAATCATTTTGGTATTCTATAACCTTTTTGTAGTGGGATGCTGATATCTTTCTCTAGATTTGGGAAGTCCTCTTTTATTATCCCTTTGAATAAACTTTCTACTCCCCCTTCTACTGTTTAAGGGAAATAACTCTTAGATTTGCCATTTTGAGGCTATTTTCTAGAAGTATGCATGCTTCATTGTTTTTTGTTCTTTTGTCTCTTGTCTCTTCTAACCATGTATTTTTGAATAACCTGTCTTTAAGCTCACTAAATTTTTTCTCCTGCTTTGTCAATTCTGCTATTGAGAGACTGATACATTCTTCAGTATGCCAGTTGCATTTTTCAGTTCCAGAATTTCTGCTTGAGTCTCTTTAATATTTCAAACTTTTTGTTAAATTTATCTCATAGAACTCAGAATCCCTTCTCTTTGTTATCTTAAATTTCTTTGAGTTTCCTCAACACAAGTATTTTGAATTCTCTGTCTGAAAGATCACATATCTTGTCTCTCCAAGATTGGTCTTTGGTGCCTTATTTAGTTTGTTTGATGAGGTAAAGTTTTCCTGGATGGTCTTGAGGCTTGCAGATGTTTTTTTATATCTGTACATTGTGAAGAGTTAGGTGTTTATTGTAGTCTTCACAGTTTTATCTTGTCTCTACTTGTCTTTCTTTGGAAGACTTTCCAGGTATTCAGAGGGACTTGGGTGTTGTGATCTATGCTGTATCTGCATCAGGAGGTACTGCTAGCCCAGTAACACTGTTGTTCTTGCAGACTTATAGAGGTAACGCCTTGGTGGCCTTGGATAAGATCTGTAAGAATTCTCCGGCTTATCCGGCAAAGACTCTTGTTCTCTTCCCTTACTTTCTCCAAAACAAATGGAGTCCCTCCCTCTGTGCTGGGCCACGTGGAGCTGGGGGTGAGGTAACATAAGCTCCCTGTGGCCACCACCGCTGGGACTGTGATAGGTCAGACCTGAAACCAGCACAGAACTGAGTCTCACCCAAGGCCCAGTGTAACCACTAACTGGCTACTGCTTTTGCTCACTCAAGAATCTAGGGCTCTACAATCATGAGGTGGTGAAGCTAGTTAGATTTGTGTCCTTCCTTTCAGGGCAGTGAGCTCCCCTAGACCCTGAATGTGTCCAGAGATGCTGTCAGGAGCCAAGGACTAAAGGCAGAAGCTTTAGAAATCTAGATGGTGCTCTAAGCTACTGTGACTAAGCTGATACTCAAGCCACAAGACAAAATCCTTCCCACTCTTCCCACCCCCCGTACCACCCTGCTTGGAGATGAGCCACTCTCCATCACCACCACCTCCTCAGGCCCACAGGGAGCACTGCCTGTCTACTGCCAATGTTTACTCAAGGGTTAAGTACTCTTCAGTCAGCTTGTGTTAAATGCTGCTAGTGCTGAAACAAGGTAGGGAGCTTCCCTCTGTCCCAGAGAAGGTTCAGAAATGTCATCCAAGAGCCAAGGCCTGGAATCAAGGACTCTAAGAGCTTGCTTGGTGCTCTATCACACCGACCAAGATGGTACCTAAGGTGCAAGACTAAGTTACCTTTACTTTTCTCTCTGCTTTTCTCAAGCAGAAGGAGTCTCTCACCATATCCGGCATAGCTGAGAATGTGCTGGATCTCATCTGAAGCCAACATATCTGAGAGTTCCACCCAAGACCAAAGACATGCTTCCTGGGTGTTACTGCTGGTTATTCAAAGCCCAAGGGCTCTTCAGTTAGCAGATGATGAGGCCTTCCAGGACTGGGTTCTTCCCTTCAATGCAGCAGGTTTCCTTCTGGCCCAGGGTATGTCTAGAAATGTTGGTTTGGATCTAGGGCCTATAATGGGGTCCTCATGAATCTGTCTTGTCCCCTATTATATTGTGGCTGAGCTAGTATCTAAGATGTAAGACAAAGTTCTTTTTACTCTTTCCTGTTCTCTCCTCAAGCAGAAAGAGGGAGTCACTTTTGTTTCTGCAAGATGCACTACCTGGGGTTGGGGTATTGGTGGTGCAAGTACTTCCTTAGTTACCTTATCTGGTGTTCACTTGGTGTCTCCAAGTCCACTTGACTCCAAGCCCAGCACAGCACTAGGACTTGCCCAGGCAATGCAGTTCTTGTGGCCTAGACTGCCTTTCAAGTTTATTTAGGAATCCAGAGTGCTTTAGCCCATGGTGGCAAGGCTTGCTGAAACTCAAGTTTTAACCCCAAGGATGGACAATTCTCCTCTCCCTAGGGCTAGCCTAAATGCTCCCTCCATGGGTAGGCATTGACTGAGTTTAGCCTGATTTTGCTTTCTGCTGTGACAGGGAAGCACTGAACTCAGTGCACTGGCTCACAGGACTCTGTGTTCTTCCTCCTCTAAGCACTCAGATTCTCTTTCCACACCATGTGGCTGGTGCCAGGGAATCAGGGAGAGTGGCTTCGGTGATTCAAAACTGTCTTTCCTACCCTCTTCAGTGCTTCTTTCAGTAATATAAAATTATTACAAAACCAGGTATTATGATTGCTCATCTTGTTTTTGATTCTTATGAAGGTGATTTTGTGTGTGTGTGTGTGTGTGTGTGTAGATGGTTATCAAATTTAGCATTCCTGTGGGAGATAATGGACAATCAGTGGAGGCCTCTATTCAGCCACCTTACTCTGCCCCTAGATTGTTCTTATACAAATACACACATGCTTATATCATTCTGATGTTTAAAACCCTTTAAGGTTCCCCATTGTTCATGACCTGTTCCCTCTTACATTATCAAACTTACTTATCTCATTACTTTCATTCTAACTCTAAACTTGAGCTACATTGTTCTTGTTTCAATTCCTCAACCTTGCCATGCTTTCTCTTGACTCAGAGACTTTTCACATCCTATTCCATTTACCTGTGCTGCTCTTAACCCTCTTTTATCTCTGTAGATAAAAGATGTATACCTTCTGCAGAGCTGATTTCGTATATTACTTTTTAAAGACCTTTTTTGTTGATTCATCAAACTAGGTTTGATTTCTTACAAGCCTGCTTGGTCTCCTACACCTTGTGTGTGTATCTGTGCATTCTAGTTTCTCTCAGACAGTCCTGATTTACTCCTATTGTGCAGACATAACTACCAATAGCACCTCTTTTTGATCTTAAAAATGTTGAGGTTTGGATTTCAAATTATGGTTTCCCTACTTGTATATAACCTTTATTGTGCATACACGATTGCAGTTAAACACTTACTTATATAATTAAATTTTAATTGTCTATCCCATTTCAATTTAGGCTTCATAGGAAAGACCTGTGTCTGTTTTGTTCACTGAAGCATCTTGATCCTTAGCATCATGCCTAGTGCTTTGCAAGTGCCAAATAAATATGTGTGAAACCTATTAATAAACAAAATATGCCCTGAATTAAATACAGTTCTCCCTTGGTATCCATTAGGAATTAGTTCCAGGACTGAACTCCCAACATACACCAAAATATAAGGATACACAAGTTCCTTATATAAGATTACATAGTATTTGCATGTAACCTATATACATCCTCTGATATGCCTTAAATCATCTCCTATAAAATTACTTATACTATCTAATACAATGTAAATTCTACATGAATAGTTATACTGTGTTGGTTTTCAGTTCTATTACTTTTATTATTTAAATTATTTTATAAGTGTATTTTTTATTTCATCTTTCATTTTAGGTTCAGGGGATACATGTGCAGATTTGTTACATGGGTATATTGTGTCACACTGAGGTTTGGGGTAGGAATAATACCATAACCGAGATATTAAGCGTAGTACCCAATATATAGTTTATCAACCTTTGCCCTCCTTTTCCTCTAACATCTAGTATCCCCCAATGTCTATTGTCCCCATCTCTATGTCCATGTGTAGTCAGTGGTTAGCTCCCACTTATAAGTGACAACATGCAGTATTTAATTTTCCATTCCTGTGTTAATTTTCTTAGGATAATGGCCTCCAGCTGCATCCATGTTGTTCCAAAGAACATGATTTCATTTATTTTTATGGCTGTGCAATATTCCATTGTGTATTTGTACCATATTTTCTTTATCCAATTAACTGCTGATGGGCATCTAGGTTGATTCCATGTCTTTGCTATTGTGAATAATGCTGTGTTGAAGATATGAATGCATATGTCTTTTTGGAAGAACAATTTATTTTTCCTTTGTGTATATACCTAGTAATGGGATTGCTGGGTCAAATGGTTGTTCTGTTTTAAGTTCTTTGAGAAATCTTCAAACTTCTTTCCATAGTGGCTGAACAATTTACATTCTCATCAACAGGGTATATTATTTTGGTTGAATTCATGGATGGGGACCAGGGTATATGGAGGGCCAGCTATATCAAATGACAAATGAGAAACAGCAGTTGAAGGAGACTGTGCTGGCACAAGGGCAGAGTGGATGGTATGTAGTATTTCACCAGGTATTGACAGAATAATTACAAGTTTTAACTTTGGCTTTAAATAGAAAATCTATTTTAAGAAGTTGATCTTCGTGCTTATTATTATGGCCATTTTACATCTGTTTTTCTTTTTTATTACTTTAAATATATACAATTTTTATTTGTCATTTATATCTTAATAAACCTTTTAAAAACTATTACAATGGTGCTTTTATGAGTTTCTCTTTTGATTTTTTAGTGTTGAGTATATAATAGAGATTCAATGTATGTAAAGTTCTTAAATTTCAGTGAACAGTTCAATGAATTTTGACCTACGTAATCATCAACCTGATCATAAGTTAGAATATTTCAGTCACCTCCAAAGTTTCTTGGTGCCCTTTCTAGTAAATATCCCTTAGTACTCTTTTCTGATTTTTATTACCATAGGTTAATTTTGCCTATTCTTAAAATTTATAAAAACAGAATCATAAAGTATTACTATTTTATCTAGTTTGTTTAGCCACCAAATAATGTTTTTGTATTTAATTCATGTGGTGGTGTATACCAGTTCTTTTCCATTTTAATGCCGATGGACGTTTGGGTTGCTTCCATTTTGGGGTTCTTAAAAATAGAACTGTTATGAACATTCTTAAACAAGTTATTTTGAAAGATACATATATTCCTTTCTTTTGGTAATATATTTAGGAAGGCAAATGCTTGGATACATCTACGTTTATATTAGAGTGAGTAACAGTTTTTCAAAGTAGTTGTATTATTTTGCACCCCCCACAGAAATGTATGAGAATACCAATTACTCCACATCTGCAACAGCAGTCTTCTCAGTTTTAATCATTCTGTTATCTCATCATGGTTTCAATTTACATTTTCCTGATAGATAATGTTGTTGAGCACCTTTTCTTATTATTGGTTATTCATGTATCTTCTTTTGTGAGTTCTCTATTCAAGTTATCTGCCCATTTTTAAATTTATATTGTCTTTGAAAAATTTTACTTGTAGGATTTATTATTTTACACTTGGGATATCAGTCCTTTATCAGATATACATCTGTGTTTCTTGCTGTTGTTGTTAACTCAGTGAAGTGACATCAAATTTTTGGTATTTATCCTGTGTGTTGTTCTCTTAGCTACCTGAATCTGTATCTTGGTGTCTACAATTACATTTGAAACTTTCTCAGACATTATCTCTTCAAATATTCTTCATGTTTTATTTTGTTTCTTCTGGAGTTTTGGTTATATATTTATTAAACTATTATTGTAATGCAAATCTTGGATGTTTTGTTGTTATTTGATGTGCTTTTTTCCTCTTTAGGTTTTCACTTTAAGTAATTTCTGTTGAGCTATGCATGAGTTTACTGATTGATTCCTCACTGATGTCACATCTACTGATGATCCCACTGAAGGTACTCTTAATCTCTCTTATTACGTTTCTCATTTCTAGCATTTTCAATTGATTATTTCTAATAGGTTTTAATTCTCTAAATCAGAAATTCTTGATGTGAATATCTGATATTGTCCAACTTTTTCTCTAAAATCTTTAGCATATTATTTTAGCATATTATTTTCAGTTATTTTAAATTCTCTGTCTTGTAGTTTGAAACATCTGGGTTACATCCAAGTCTGGTTTTGTTGATTGCTTTGTCTCTTTACATCCTGTCGTTTTTCTCTTACTTTTTTTTTGTCCCCAAATTTTTGTCTGATAGTCAGAATCTTGTGTAAGAATAACTTAAGTAAAGTTATCTATGCTTGTTCAGTTCCCACCTATGAGTGAGAACATGCGGTGTTTGGTTTTCTGTTCTTGTGATAGTTTGCTAAGAATGATGGTTTCCAGCTGCATCCATGTCCCTACAAAGGACACAAACTCATCCTTTTTTATGGCTGCATAGTATTCCATGGTGTATATGTGCCACATTTTCTTAATCCAGTCTGTCACTGATGGACATTTGGGTTGATTCCAAGTCTTTGCTATTGTGAATAGTGCCGCAATAAACATACATTTGCATGTGTCTTTATAGCAGCATGATTTATAATCCTTTGGGTATATCCCCAGTAATGGGATGGCTGGGTCATATGGTACATCTAGTTCTAGATCCTTGAGGAATCGCCATGCTGTTTTCCATAATGGTTGAACTAGTTTACAGTCCCACCAACAGTGTAAAAGTGTTCCTATTTCTCCACATCCTCTCCAGCACCTGTTGTTTCCTGACTTTTTAATGATCGCCATTCTAACTGGTGTGAGATGGTATCTCATAGTGGTTTTGATTTGCATTTCTCTGATGGCCAGTGTTGATGAGCATTTTTTCATGTGTCTGTTGGCTGTATGAATGTCCTCTTTTGAGAAACGTCTGTTCATATCCTTTGCCCACTTTTTAATGGGGTTGTTTGTTTTTTTCTTGTAAATTTGTTGGAGTTCTTTGTAGGTTCTGGATATTAGCCCTTTGTCAGATGAGTAGATTGCAAAAATTTTCTCCCATTCTGTAGGTTGCCTGTTCACTCTGATGGTAGTTTCTTTTGCTGTGCAGAAGCTCTTTAGTTTAATTAGATCCCATTTGTCAATTTTGGCTTTTGTTGCTGTTGCTTTTGGTGTTTTAGACATGAAGTCTTTGCCCATGCCTATGTCCTGAATGGTACTACCTAGGTTTTCCTGTAGGGTTTTTATGGTATTAGGTCTAACATTTAAGTCTCTAATCCATCTTGAATTAATTTTCGTATAAGGAGTAAGGAAAGGATCCAGTTTCAGCTTTCTACTTATGGCTAGCCAATTTTCCCAGCACCATTTATTAAATAGGGAATCCTTTCCCCATTTCTTGTTTCTCTCAGGTTTGTCAAAGATCAGATGGCTGTAGAAGTGTGGTATTATTTCTGAGGACTCTGTTCTGTTCCATTGGTCTATATCTCTGTTTTGGTACCAGTACCATGCTGTTTTGGTTACTGTAGCCTTGTAGTATAGTTTGAAGTCAGGTAGCGTGATGCCTCCAGCTTTGTTCTTTTGACTTAGGATTGTCTTGGAGATGCGGGCTCTTTTTTGGTTCCATATGAACTTTAAAGCAGTTTTTTCCAATTCTGTGAAGAAACTCATTGGTAGCTTGATGGGGATGGGATTGAATCTATACATAACCTTGGGCAGTATGGCCATGAGATCACTTGGACTCGGGAAGGGGGACATCACACACCGGCGCCTATCATGGGGAGGGGGAAGGGGGGAGGGATTGCATTGGGAGTTATACCTGATGTAAATGACGAGTTGATGGGTGCTGACGAGTTGATGGGTGCAGCACAGCAACATGGCACAAGTATACATATGTAACAAACCTGCACGTTATGCACATGTACCCTAGAACTTAAAGTATAATAATAATTTTTTTAAAAAAAGATTAAATGCTACATGTCTGAAGAACTAAAACTTAATTAAAATATTCTCAAAGAAAAAAAAAAAAGTTATCTATGCTTGAAAATTGGGGGAGGAAAAGGGTGTTGAATCAATTTAGCCAGCAATTGAGCTTGGTTTAGGTTTTGTTATTGCTGCAGTCCAGATTCCTCTAGCATTATTTTTAGAGTGCAGGCTGGTTTGCCAGAAGGTTTTTCAATATCTGTGCCACCTCAACTTTAGGTTTTTCCTTTGTACTTGGGCTTCAAAGAGGGTGTCTCTCTTGCCTCCTCATGCTTCTACTTGCTACTTTATGCTTGCTAGCCTGGTGAAGTGGGTGTGGTTGGTGGATGGGATTGTCCTGTTTTTCTGTTTTAGCCAGTCTTAGGTAGGGGGCTATGATACTGAGTCTTAGGAGTGTATCCTAAGTGATTCTTCCCCTCCCCTCATCTTCGGGGATTTCTAATGATATTTCCTACAGGAGCAGAGGAATTGTTTTTTCCCTTGCCTTGCTCTGTTGGATTTTTTAAACTTGTGCCTTGAGGGTGACAGAGTTTGTTGCCCTTCTGTCAGTGGCTTAAGGCTTTTGTTCCATATGTGAGATAACGGAGATGGATTTGGGGTTGGGCATTTGGGTTTTTCCTGTAGCAGATGCTGAATCCGTCGCCAAGCCCTGTACCACAAAGGAAGTCTTCTCTTTCTCCCTCACTATGTCCTGTTTTTCTGGTGAAAACCTAATAAGTTCTGTGGAGAAGAGCCTGAGAGTTAGAGTGGATTCCTCTTATGTCTGGGTCTCCCAGGTGTTCTATACTATCAGCTTGGTCCCCACTTTACTCTTAGCAATTCATTAAAAAATTTATCGTAATTATTGTTAGCATTTCGTATGCATCCCATGTTAACCCTCAGTAAGCAAGTGCCCTCGTCGCAGCCTCTCATTGGCAGCACCTATTTTCTTTTCAGGTTAGTTGATTGCCCTGGAACCTGGACTCCATGATAGGTTTAAGTTAGTTTAAGATTTTACAGATATCTCAGTTTTTAAATGTTGTTTTGATATTGTAAGTTTTGTACTTCCTATGCAGAAGCCAAAATCTGACACCTATTTTTAACAGGAAAATTGAGCAATTATTTCAACAAATATTCCCATCTAGATTACCCTCTCTTCCCTTTATTTTCTTTGCTCTTTCTTTTCATTTCCCCTTTTATTTCCTCTTTTTCTCTCCCCTTCCTCCATTCTTCTCCATTCTCTCTCCTCCCTTCCTTCCTCTCCCCTTTCTTCTTCTTCCTTCCTTTCTTCCTTCTTTCACAGATTTATTGAGATATAATTCACATACCATAAAATTTTCACATTATTGTACAATAATCACTACCATCAATTTTAGAATATCTTAATCACAGCAAAATAAACCCCTTACCCATTAGCAGTCACTCTCTATTTTCTTCCACCCAGCCGCCCACCCACTTATCTACAGACATAGGCAACCACCAATCTAGTTTCTTTTTCTATGGATTTGCCTGTCCTAGACATTTTATACAAATTGGATCATTTGATGTATAGTCCTTTGTGACTGCTTTATTTAGCATAATGTTGGCAAGGTTCGTGCATAACGTAGGGTATATCAACACTTCATTCTTTTTAATACTGAATAATATTCTATTGTATGGATATACCACATTTTATTTATCATTTGTCAGTTGATGAACGTTTATTTCCTCTTTTTGACTATTATTAATAATGCTGCTATGAATATTCATGTACAAAACAGGCTCACTTTATTTTATTGTGCTTCATTTTATCATGTATCACAGATATTGCATTGTTTTAAATTAAAGGTTTGTGGCAACCCTGTGTGGAGCAAGTCTATCAATGCCATTTTTTCAAGAGCGTGTGCTTATTTCATGTCTCTGTGTCACATTTTGATAATTCTTGCAGTATTTCATGCACAATATTATTATGTCTTTTATGATGATCTGTAATCAGAAATCTTTGTTGTTATCATAATTGTTTTGGGACACCACAAATTATGTCCATACAAGATGGCAAATTTAATAAATACGTTCTGACTGCTACATCAATCAACTTAGTGTTTCCCCATTTCTTTCTCTCTCCTTGGGCCTCCTTATTCTCTGAGACATAACAATATTGAAATTAGGCCAATTAATACCTTTACAATGGGCTGTAAGTATTTAAGGAAAAGAGAAGTTGCATATCTCTTACTTTAAATCAAAAGCTAAAAATGATTAAGCTTAGTGAGGAAGGCATGTTGAAAGCTGAGATAAACTGAAAGCTAGGCCTCTTGCACTAAATAGCCAAATTATGAATGCAAAGGAAAAGTTCTTGAAGGAAATTAAAAAGTTCAAGGAAGCAAAACAGCCATATTGCTGACATACAGAAAATTTTAGTGGTCTGAATAGATAAAAGCAGCCACAACATTCTCTTAAGCTAAAGCCCAATCCAGAGCAAGGCTATAACTCTCTTCAATTCAGTGAAGTCAGAGAGGTAAAGAAGCTGTAGAGGAAAAGTTTGAAGACTAGCATAGGTTGATTCGTGAGGTTTAAGGAAATAAGACATCTCTGTAACATCAAAGAACAAGATAAAACAGTAAGTGTTGATATAGAAGCTGAAGTACAAGATGAAACTGTAAGTGCTGATAGAGAAGCTGAAGCAAATTATCCTGAAATATAGCCAAGATAAGTGATGAAGGTTGTTACACTAAACAAAACATTTTCAATGTAGATGAAATAGATTCACATTGGAAGAAGATGCCATGTAGGACTTTCATAGCTAGAGAGGAGAAGATAATGCCTGACTTCAAGGACGGACTGACTCTTCTGTTAGAGGCTAATACAGCTGGTGACTTTAAATGGAATCCAAGGCTCATTTACAGTTCCAAAAGTCCTACGGCCCTTAAGAGCTATGCTACATCTACTCTGGCTGTGCTGTTATAAATGGAACAACAAAGCCTGGATGATGACACATCTGTTGACAGTACGGTTTACTGAGTATTTTAAGCCCAGTGTTGAGACCTACTGCACAGAAAAGATTCCTTTCAAAATCTTATTGCTCCCTGACAATTTACCTGGTCATCCAAGAGCTCTGATAGAGATATAAAAGATTAATGTTGTTTACATACCTGCTAACACAATATCCATTCTGCAGCCCATGGATCAAGGAGTAATTTTGGCTTTCATATGTTATTATTTAAGACAAACATTGAATAAGGCTAGCGTTGACATAGTAATTCTTCTAATGGATCTGAGTAAATCTTTGAAAATCTTCTGGGAAGAATTTTCCATTCATCTGTTAATGGACACTTAGATTGATTCCATACCTGGCTGCTGTGAACAGTGCTGCAGTGAACACAGGAGTGCAGATAACTCTTCAACATACTGATTTTCTTTCTTTCTTTTGGATATATAAACAGTAGTGAGAGTGCTCAAACATATGATAGTTCTATTTGTAGTTTTTTGAGGAACCTCCATACTTTTTTCCTAATGGATGTAATAACTTAACATTTCCACCAACAGTGTATAAGAATCCCAGAAGAAGACTGTATGCTCACCAAAAGCTTTTTTTGTCTTTTTGATAATAGCCATTCTAACTGCAGTGAGGTGATATTGTGTTTGTGATTTGCATTTCCTTGCTTAGTGATGTAAAGCATTTTTTGTATACCTATTGGCCATTTGTATGTTTTCTTTGAGAGCTGTATAGTCAGCTCATTGGTGCATTTTTAAAAGCATTTGGGTTTTTTTTTTGTTGTTATTGTTACTGAGTTGTATTTCTTGTTTGAATTTTAATCTTTTCTTGGATAAATACGTTGCCAATATTTCCTCCTATTCTGCAGGTTGTCTTTTCACTCTGTTGCCTGTTTCCTTTGCTGTGCAGAAACTTCTTAGTTTGATATAGTCTCATTTATCTATATTTGTTTTTGTTGTCTGTGCTTATGGTGTCGAATAAGACTGGTGTCCTGTTGTCTTCAAGTAGATTTATAGTTTTAAGTCTTACATTTAAGACTGTATTCAATTTTGGTTGAGTTTTGTATATTGTGAAAGATTGAAGTCTAGTTTTTTCTTCTACCTATAAATATCCAGTTTTCCCAGCACCATTTTTTAAAAAGACTATCCCTTTCTCAATATATTAATATGTTCTTGTCACCTTTCTCAAAATTAAGTTGGTTGTAGATACATGGATTTATTTCTGGGTTCTGTATTCTGTTTTATTGGCCTATGTTTCTGTTTCCATGCCAGTACCTTGCTGTTTTGGTTGCTATAGTTTTGTGGTATATTTTGAAGACAGTAGTGTGATGCCTCCAGCTTTGTTCTTTACCTCAGAATTGCTTTGGCTGTTTGAGGCCTTTTTTACTTCCACACAAATTTATGGATTTTTTTTTTTGTTTTCATGACAAGTGACATTGATATTTTGATAGAGATTGCATTAAATCTGTTTATTGCTTTTGGTAGTATAATCATTAGAAAAAAAATTTGTAATATGTGAACATTGGCTGTCTTTTCATTTTTTGTGTGTCTGCTTCAGTTTCTTTAATTGGTGTTTTACAGTTTTCATTATAGAGAATTTTCATCTCCTTAATTGTCTGTTACTAAGTTATTTTTTAGCTGTTTTAAATGGGATGGTTTCTTGATTTCTTTTTCTCCTAGTTCATTATTTGTGTATAGAAATGCTACTGATTTTTGTACATTGATTTTTATATCTTGGAACTTTGTTGATTTTGCTTATCAATTCTAAGATATTTTTGTGGGAGGTCTTTAGGCTTTTCCATATATAAGATTATACCATTTGCAGTCAGGGACAACTTGACTTCCTATTTCTCTGGTTAGGACTTTCAGTATTATGTTGAATAAGAGTAGTGAAAGTGAGCATCCTTGTCTGGTTCTAGTTCCTAGAGGAAAAGCTTTCAACATTTTCTTATTCAGCGTAACGTTAGCTGTGGGTTTGTCATACATGTCCTTAATTGCATTGAAGTACATTCTTTCTATATATAACTTGTTGAATGTTTTTATTATGATGAGATGTTTAATTTTCTCAAATGTTTTTTGTGTCTATTGAGAGGATTATATCGCTTTTTTTCTTTGTTCTGTTGATGTGATATATCACATTTATTGTTTGTAAATGTTAAACCATCCCTGCTCCCTGAGATAAGTCCCACTTGATTATGGTGTATAAACTTATTGATATGTTGTTGAATTTCATACTATTATTTTATTGAGTTTTTTTGATCTATGTTCATCAAGGATATTGAACTGTATTTTTTTCTTTCATGCGTGTATGTGCTTTCTTTTTCTTTCTTTCTTTCTTTTTTTTTTTCTAATTCGGTTTTGGTATCAGAGTAATGCTTGTGTCATAGAAAGAGACTGAAAAAATTTCCTTCACCTCAATTTTCAAAAATAGTTTGAAAAGAATGGGTGTTGGTTCTCTTTTAAAAATTTGATAGGCCAGGTGCAGTGGCTTATGCCTGTAATCCCATCACTTTGGGAGGCTGAGGCGGGCAGATCATAAGATCAGGAGTTCGAGACCTGCCTGGCCAATATGGTGAAACCCCATCTTTACTAAAAATGCAAAAATTAGACAGGCGTGGTGGTGGGTTCCTGTAATTCCAGCTACTTGGGAGGCTGAGGCAGGAAAATTGCTTGAACCCAGGAGGTGGAGGTTGCAGTGAGCCAAGATTGCACCCCTACACTACACTCCAGCCTTGGTGACATAGCAAGTCTCTATCTTGAAAAAAAAAAAAGAAAAAGTTTGATAGAATTCAGCAATGAAACCATTCAGTCCTGGGCTTTCCTTTGCTAGGAGTCTTTTTTTTAACTTTAAGTTCCAGGGTACATGTGCAGGATGTACAGGGTTATTACATAGGTAAATGTTTGCCATTGTGGTTTGCTGTACAGATCAACTCCCATCACCTAGGTATTAAACCCAGCATCCATTAGCTGTTCTTTCTGATGCTATACTCACCACCTCCCCAACAGGTCCCAGTGTGTCTTGTTCCCCACTATGTATTCATGTTTTCTCGTTGGTCATCTCTCACTTATAAGTGATAACAAAGTGGTGTATAGTTTTCTGTTTCTTCATAAGTTTGCTGAGGATAATGGCTTCCAGCTCCATCCATGCCCCTGCAAAGGACATGATCTAGTTCCTTTTTATGGCTGCATAGTATTCTATGGTGTATATGTACCACATTTTCTTCATCCAGTCTATTTTTGATGGGCATTTGGATTGATTTCATGTCTTTGCTATTATGAATAGTGCTGCAATGAACATATGTGTGCATGTATCTTTATAATAGAATTATTTATTTTCCCTTGGGTATATACTCAGTAATGGTATGGCTGGGTCAAATGGTATTTCTACTTCTAGATCTTTGAGGAATTACCACACTGTCTTCCAAAATGGTTTAATTAATTTACATACTCCCACCAATAGTGTAAAAGCATTCCTTTTTCTCCGCAACCTTGCCAGCATCTGTTGTTTCTTGACTTTTTAATAATTGCCATTCTGACTGCCGTGAGATGGTATCTCTTTGTGGTTTTGATTTGCATTTCCTTAATGATCAGTGATGAGCTTTTTTCATGTTTTTGGTTGCATGAATGTCTTTTGAGAAGTGTCTGTTCATGTCCTTTGCCCACTTTTTAATGAGGTTTTTTTTTTTTTAAATCATTTTGAGAGCAGGTACTGTTTATTAAACTGACGAGACTCGAAAAATAATCATGGTAGACACCTTAGTTCATTCTTCTAATAAGCCTGTTGATCTGGTCCTCCCTGTTGCCAGCATCTCCACCTTCTACAAAATGGGTGGTCTTTTTCTTCATTCCACCTCGTGGAGAGGATAATTTGAAAGGCCACAGGAAGTTATTTGCCTCTTTGAAGCGTTTTCCAACAGTATAGATCTCATGAATCAGATCCTCCATGCAGATGATGCCATATTTACCAAGAGATTGAGCAATCAAAGTGTTATCTGTCAAAGCAATTCGCTTCTTATTGATTTTGCCATAACCACGCTTGTAGATTAGCTCATTTACTGACTTCAGATTGGGGTACCCCCATGCAATATATGGCTCTACAATCCTCAGCATGTTAACTGAAGCCTTGTTGAGCTTCACAAAGGTTCCATTGAAGATTTGACCAAGGCGCAGAAGCTGCAATACCTTTCGGACCTTTGGGCTCACGCCATTGATACCTCTGATGCTGATGACAAACGCCAATTTGGGTTCAGCAGGTACGTAGAAGTTGCCAGCTTTTCTTGCCATCCTCGCCATTCGAATTTCAGTTCTGTGCATCTGCCTATATTCCTTGTGATAGTGCTTCGCTTTCTCATAGATAAGCTTCCTCCTTGCCTTTCGAAGCATCTTTTGGGCAAACTTCTTTCTCAGGCGCTTGATCTTCAGCTCTGCGAAATTCCTTCGCTTTTTCTTAAGGGTTTCTGGCACAGCAGGAACCTTCTTCTTCTCCTCTTCCGCACCATCCATGGTTCCAGCCGGAAAAAGAGGAGGTTGTTTGTTTTATTCTTGTAAATTTGTTTAAGTTACTTGTAGACTCTTGATATTAGACCTTTGTCAGATGAGTAGATTGTAAAATTTTTTTCCCATTCTGTAGGTTGTCTGTTCACTCTGAGAGGTTTTTTGCTATGCTGAAGCTCTTTAGTTTAATTAGATTCCCTTTGTCAGTTTTTATTTTTGTTGCAATTGCTTTTGGTGTTTTCATCATGAAATCTTTGCCTGTGCTTATGTCCTAAGTGGTATTTGCCGAGATTTTCTTCAGAGTTTTTATAGTTTTGGGTTTTACAAGCAATGGGGAAAAGATTCTCTATTTAATAAATGGTGCTGGGAGAACTGGGTAGTCATATGCAGAAAGTTGAAATTAATAAATGGTGCTGGGAAAACTGGCTAGTCATATGCAGAAAATTGAAATTAGACCCCTGTGTTAGTCTGTTCTCAGCTGCTAATAAAGACATACTCAAGACTGGGTAATTTATAAAGAAAAAGAGATTTAATGGACTCTCAGTTTCATATGGCTGGGGAGGTCTCACAATCAAGGTGGAAGATGTAGGAGGAGCAAAGGCATGTCTTACATGGTGGCAGACAAGAGAATGTGTGTAGAGGAACTCCCCTTTATTAAATCACCAGATCTCATGAGACTTATTCACTATCACGAGAACAGCATGGGGACCTGCTCCCATGATTCAGTTACTTCCCACTGGACGCCTCCCATGACACTTGGGAATTATGGGAGCTACTCTTCAAGATGAGATTTGGGTGGGGACCTGGCCAAACCATATCAACCCCTTTCTTACACTTTATACAAAAATTAACTCAAGATGGACTACAGAGTGAAATGGGAGACTTTTTATTACAGGTTCAATCTCAATATTCTTATTGATCTGTCCAGGTTTTGTATTTCTTCCTGGTTCAATCTTGTTAGGTTGTATATGTCCAGGGATTTTTTTATTTTCCTATAGATTTTCCATTTTGTTGTATGGTTATTCATAGTCATCTCTAATGATCCTTTGTATTTCTGTGGTATCAATTATATTTTTTTGTTTCTAATTTATTTGTGTGAGTCTTCTCTCTTTTTTTCTTAGTCTAAGTAAAGATTGTCAATGTTGTTTATGTTTTCAAAAAGTCAACTTTTTTCATTTTCTTGATTTTTTTTTTAGTTTTATTTTATTTATGCTCTTATTTTTAATATTTATTTTTCTCCACTAATTTGGGCTTTCGCTTGTTTTTGCTTTCTCTGATTCCTTGAGATACATCATTCAGCTGTTTACTTGAAATCTTTTTACTTTTTTCGTGTAGGTACTGATTGCTATAAACTTCAACTTATTACTGTATAATAATATAGTTATATATATAATAATATAGTTTTGCTATATCCCATAGGTTTAGTTGTTTTAAGAACGTTTTAAATTTCCTAATTAATTTCTTCATGGACTCATTGGTTGTTCAGGAGCATATTGGTTAATTTCCATATATTTGTACCTTTCAAAAGTTTCTAATTATTGATTTCAGTTTTAGTTCATTGATACAAGAAAAGATACTTGATAATTTCAATTTTAAAAAGGATTTGTTGAGACTTGTTTTATGACCTAACGTGGTTTATTCTGGAGAATGTTCCATGTGTTCATGAGAAGAATGTGAATTCTGCAGCTGTTGGATGAAATGCTTTGTAAATGTCTATTAGGTCTAATGTTAAGTTTAAATCCAATGTTTCTTTGTGGATTTTGTTTCTAGATTATCTATCCAATGCTGTGAGTGGCATGTTGAAGTACCAATCTATAAATGGAGTGTGTCTCTTCCTTTATATCTAATAATGTTTGCTTTATATATCCATGTGTTCTGGTGCTTCATGCATATATATTCACAATTGGTATATTGTATTTATTTATTTCTGAATTTCTTAAGTATTATATAATGACCTTTTAGTCTTTTTTTTTTTAGTCTTTTACTTAAAGCTTGTTTTATCCAATGTAAGTATAGTAGCTACTCTTGATTGCTTTTTGTTTTCATTTGAGTGAAATATTTTTTACTATCGTTTCACTTTCAATCTGTACGCATCTTTACCAGTGAAGTGAGTTTCTCATAGGTAGCATATAGTTGGGTCATTTAAAAAAATCCATTCAGCTAGACTGTATCTTTTAAGTGGGGGATTTAATCCATTTATAAATTATTATTTTTTGGTGAGCAATTACTCTCATCATCTGTTAATTGTATTCTGGTGGTTTTGTATATTCTTTGGTTCTTTCTTCCTCTCTTATTGTTTTATCATTGTGATATGGTGGTTTTTTATGGTGATCAGATTTTATTCTTTTGTCCTTTTCTTTTGTGTATTTGTTCTACCAGAGCTTTGTGTATTTCTCCATGTTTTCATGATAGTAATTATCATATTTTTATTTCTAGATTCAGGGCTACCTTGAACGCCTCTTGTAAAGCCAGTCTAGTGGTGATGAATTTCTTCATTTATTGCTTGTCTGAGACAGATTTTATTTTTTCCTCATTTTTGAAGGATGGCTTTTCTAAGTATTGTAATTTAGTTGGCTTCTTTTTTTCTTTCAGCACTTTAAGTGTATCATCATATTTTATCCTGCCTTATAAGGTGTTTGCAAAGAAATCTGTCAGTCAAGTAAGAATTTCCTTATACATGAATTGATGCTTTTCTTCTCTTGCAGTTTTTAGAATTCTCCCTTTGTGCTGATTTTTGACAATTTGACTATTTTGTGCCTTTAAGAATCTCTTTTTGGGTTGAATCTATTTTGGAATTTTTGAGTTTCCTGGTTATGGATGTCCAAATTTCTCTTCAAATTTGGGAATTTTTAAAGATGAGATTTGGGAGGGGCCAGGGGAAGAATGATATGGTTTAGCTCTGTCCCCAACCAACTCTCATCTTAAATTCCCACATGTTGTGGGATGGACCCAGTGGGAGGTAATCAAATAATGAGTGTGGGTCTTTCCCGTGCTGTTCTTATGATAGTGAATAAGTCTTATGAGATCTGATGGCTTTATAAGGCAGAGTTTCACTGCACAAGCTCTCTCTTTGCCTGCTGCTATCCATGTAAGATTGTGAGGCCTCCCCAGACACTTAGAACAGTAAGTCCATTAAACCTCTTTCTTTTGTATATTGCCCAGTCTTGGGTATGTCTTTATCAGCAGTGTGAAAATGGACTAATACATTTGGCAATATGAAAAGATATCAGATCCGTTTTGCTTAGAAGTCATCAATCATACCTAAAACATTTTCAAATCCTATATGTCTGTTAAAGACATGTATCCAGAATATATAAATAACTTTTAAAATTCAATAATATAGGTAACTCAAATAATAAATGGGCAAAGGACATTTCTCTAAAGAAAATATAAAAATGGCTAGAAGCACATGAAAAATGTTCAACATTGTTAGCTCTCAGGGAAATATAAATAAAACTTTGGGATACCACTTCATACCCAATAGGACAGCTGTAGTCAAAAAGACAGATAATAGCAAGTGTTGGAAAGGACGTGGGTAAAATGAAGTTATTATACACTGCCAGTGAGAGTGTAAAATGGTGCATCTACTTTGTGCAGTAGTCTGGCATTCTCTGAAAATGTTAAATATAGATTGGCCATGTGACCAGACAGTTCACTCTTAGGATAAAATCAAGATACGTAATAATATATGCTCACACAAATACTTTTACATAAATGCTCATAGCTGTGCTATTCATAATAAAAAGTGGAAACTTAATACTCCATTAATCAGCTGATGAATGAATAAATAAAACATGGTATATCCATACCACTGGGAATATTTTCAGGAAAATATTTTTTATATTTTGCTGCAAAAAGCAAAACTACAAAGACAATAATAAGATCAGTGGTTATCAGGATTTGGGGAGAGGAAGGGGTAAATGTAACACAAGATATTTTTTGGGAAGTAAAATTCTTCTTTATGATACTTATGGTGGATACATGTCATTGTACATTTGTCAAAACCCACAGGATGTACAACACTAAGTGTGAATCTTAATGTAAACTTTTTAAAAATCCAATAAACTCCAGATAAAGTTAGGGCAACTCCATCATCATTCTTGCTGTTTATAGCTCTAAAAATAATCATATCAAATCTGGGGTTAATATTATACGTGGAGGTCAAGATAATCAAATTAGTAACCAACAGCATGTGCCTTGGCAAAGAATTACAAATATCAAGGTACATCATGTCCTTATGAGGGTGCTAACTCAGGATGAGAATGAACATATTTTTAGTACAGGAGAATCTAAGTTACAACTGCCCTCCGACACTGAGATTAGAATGATCAATGTACTTTTATCTTTATTAAACATTTCTTTTTTTCACAATCAGAAAGCATAAAGGTTGTCTAGGGACATAACTCTTTGACAGACAATATGCAAAATTTACACATGATAAACAATTATTCACTCAATTCAACTTATTGAGTGCCTATTATATATTGCTCTAAGAATGTAAACAGTGAGTATAAAAAAACAAGGCTCTTGTCCTATGGCGTTTACATTCTAGTATGGGGAGACAGATGATAAATAACAAATAAATAAAACAAGAAAAATGTCAGGTAGAGTATTAGTATTCTACCACTGCTATAATTTACACAAATGACTTAAAACAACACAAATTTATTACTTTACAGTTCCGGAGACTAGAAGTCCGAAATTGGTTTCACTGGACTGAAATCAAGGTATTAGCTGGGCTGTGCTTCCTCTGGATTTAGGAGAGAATCCATTTCCATGCCTTTTCTACCTTCTAGACACCTACTGTATTCTTTGGCTTGCGGTCTCTTTCTTCCAACTTATGCTGTCATTGTCATATGTTTTCTCCGTGCCACTGCTTATCCTGCTTTTCTGTTATAAGAATCTCAATGATTATATTGAGTCAATCTGGAAAATCCAAGATTATTTCTTCATTTCCAGATCCTTAACCCAGTCACATACGAAGTCTCTTTTGGCATGTAAGGTAACATATTCACAGGTCTAGGAATGAAGATGTGAACATCTTTGGAGAACCAGGATTCTGCCTAGCACAAGTGGTTATAAATGAAGTGCAGAAAATGAACACTGTTGATGTCATAAAGAACAGCTGACTTGCTATTTTAGGTGGTCATGAAAAGTCTCTTTGAACAGGAATATTTAACCTGAGATCCACAGGATATAAAGGAGCCAAACCTGGGATAGTCAGGTAGTATAGCACTCCAGGCAGAAGAAAGGGAAACAAATTTGCTTTGTCAGGAAAATAAAGAGGCCAACGTGGCTGGATGTGAGATGGCCTAAGAGCTAAGTGGTACAAGTAGGAATGGGAGAGATAGGTTGGAGTCAGATTATGTAGGATTTACTGAACTAGGGTAAGCAAGCAGATAAATATCTTTGCATCAAGTATCTTCTTTAAACACATTTCAAAAAAAACTGGTAGTTGCTGAAAAATAAACTACAAAATTAGGGTTAAAATTATATGTTAAGTAACCTGATGCAGCATAGCTACTGGAAATTGAAGTTGGTGTTGGTATAGATTGAGACAGGTAAGCTTACTTTGTCTTGACAAAGAAGTGGCATGGCTCCCCATTTTTATTTACTGGGAGAGTCTGTAGAATCTAGACTAAATTATCTGAAAATATTTTCTGGTTGGTCAGTTAGGAAAGAAGAAATTGACTTTAGAAATAAACACCTGGTAATCTATGTCCTCAATAGGAAGCAGCTTTGAAGAAAAGTTCCTTTTTGAGGTGAAATGGGGAGTATGGTAATTTCTACTGAAGGAAAGGACTTCCAGTCAAATGGGTCCTACAAAGGGAAAGATGCTTAAGTGAATATTGCATTAAAATAAGGATATGTTGGGGCACACCCAAGATGGCCGAATAGGAACAGCTCCAGCCTCCAGGTTCCAGCGTGAGTGACACAGAAGATGGGTGATTTCTGCATTTTCAACTGAAGTACCGGGTACATCTCACTGGGGCGTGTTGGACAGTTGGTGCTGGTCTGCGGGTGCAGCCCGACTAACGAGAGCTGAAGCAGGGCAAGGCATCGCCTCACCTGGGAAGCGCAAGGGGGAAGGGAATTCCTTTTCCTAGTGAAAGGAAATTGAGACACACACCTGGAAACTCGGGTAACTCCCACCCTAATACTGCACTTTACCAAGGGTCTCAGCAAACAGAACACCAGGAGATTATATCCCACACCTGGCCCAGAGGGTCCCATGTGCACGGAGCCTCCTTCATTGCTAGCACAGCAGTCTGAGATCTAACTGCATGGTGGCAGCAATGCTGGGGGAGGGACGCCCGCCATTGCTGAGGCTTAAGTAGGTAAACAAAGCTGCTGGGAAGCTCAAATTGGGTGAAGCCCACCACAGCTCAGGAGACTGGCCTGCCTCTGTAGACTCCTCCTCTGGGGACAGGGCATAACTAAACAAAAAGCAGCAGAAACCTCGCAGAGGTAAATACCCGTGTCTGACAGCTTTGAAGAGAGCAGTGGATCTCCCAGCATGGCGGTGGGGATCTGAGAACGGACAGACTGCCTGCTCAAGTGGGTCCCTGACCCCTGAGTAGCCTAACTGGGAGACATCCCCCATTAGGTGCAGACCTACACCTCACACCTCACATGGTGGGGTACACCCCGAGACGAAACTTCCAGTATAAGAATCAGACAGCAACACTTGCTGTTCAGCAATATTCTATCTTCTGCAGCCTCTGCTGCTGATACCCAGGCAAACAGAGTCTGGAGTGGACCTCAAGCAAACTCCAACATACCTACAGCTGAGGGTCCTGACTGTTAGAAGGAAAATTAACAAACAGAAAGGACACCCACACTAAAACCCCATCAGTACGTCACCATCATCAAAGACCAAAGGCAGATAAAACACAAAGATGGGGAAAAAGCAGTGCAGAAAAGCTGGAAATTCAAAAAATCAGAGTGCCTCTCCCCCTCCAAAGGAATGCAGCTCATCGCCAGCAATGGAACAAAGCTGGACGGAGAATGACTTTGATGAGTTGAGAGAAGAAGGCTTCAGTTGATCAAACTTCTCAGAGCTAAAGGAGGAACTATGTAACCAGTGCAAAGAAACTAAAAACCTTGAAAAAAGGATGGATGAATGGATAACTAGAATAATCAATGCAGAGAGGACCTTAAAAGAACTGATAGAGATGAAAATCATAACATGAGAATTACGTGACAAACGCACAAGTTTAGTAACTGACTCGATCAACTGTAAGAAAGAGTATCAGCAATTGAAGATCAAATGAATGAAATGAAGAGAGAAGTGTAGAGAAAAAGAGTAAAAGGAAATGAACAAAGCCTCCAAGAAATATGGGATTATGTGAAAAGACCAAATCTACGTCTGATTGGTGTGCCTGAAAATGACGGGGAAAATGGAACCAAGTTGGAAAGCACTCTGCAGGGTATCATCCAAGAGAACTTCCCCAACCTAGAAAGGCAGGCCACCATTCAAATTCAGGAAATACAGAATGCCACAAAGATACTCCTCGAGAAGAGCAACTCCAAGACACATAATTGTCAGATTTGCCAAAGTTGAAATGAAGGAAAAAATGTTAAGGGCAGCCAGAGAGAAAGGTCGGGTTACACACCAAGGGAAGCCATTCAGACTAACAGCAGATCTCTCAGCAGAAACTCTCCAAGCCAGAAGAGAGTGGGGGCCAATATTCAACATTCTTAAAAGAAAGAATTTTCTTTTCTTTTCTTTTCTTTTTTTTATTATTATACTTTAAGTTCTAGGGTACATGTGCATAACATGCAGGTTTATTATATATGTATACTTGTGCCATGTTGGTGTGCTGCACCTATCAACTCGTCAGCACCCATCAACTCATCATTTACATCAGGTATAACTCCCAGTGCAATCCCTCCCCTCCCCTCTCCCCATAATAGGCCCCAGTGTGTGATGTTCCCATTCTTGAGTCCAAGTGATCTCATTGTTCAGTTCCCACCCATGCGTGAGAACATGCGGTGTTTGGTTTTCTGTTCTTGTGATAGTTTGCTGAGAATGATGGTTTCCAGCTGCATCCATGTCCCTACAAAGGACACGAATTCATCCTTTTTTATGGCTACATAGTATTCCATGGTGTATATGTGCCACATTTTCTTAATCCAGTCTGTCACTGATGGACATTTGGGTTGATTCCAAGTCTTTGCTATTGTGAATAGTGCCACAATGAACATACGTGTGCGTATGTCTTTACAGCAGCATGATTTATAATCCTTTGGGTATATACCCAGTAATGGGATGGCTGGGTCATATGGCACTTCTAGTTCTAGATCCTTGAGGAATCGCCATACTGTTTTCCATAATGGTTGAACTAATTTACAATCCCACCAGCAGTGTAAAAGTGTTCCTATTTCTCCATATCCTCTCCAGCACCTGTTGTTTCCTGACTTTTTAATGATTGCCATTCTAACTGGTGTCAGATGGTATCTCACTGTGGTTTTGATTTGCATTTCTCTGATGGCCAGTGATGATGAGCATTTTTTCGTGTGTCTGTTGGCTGCATGCATGTCTTCTTTTGAGAAATGTCTGCTCATATCTTTTGCCCACTTTTTGATGGGGTTGTTTGTTATGTGTGAGCTTGATCCTGTCATTATGATATTAGCTGGTTAGTTTGCTCGCTAGTTGATGCAATTTCTTCCTAGCATCGACGGACTTTACATTTTGACATGTTTTTGCAATGGCTGGTACCTGTTGTAGCTTTCCATGTTTAGTGCTTCCTTCAGGATCTCTTGTAGGGCAGACCTGGTGGTGATAAAATCTCTAAGCATTTGCTTGTCTGTAAAGGATTTTATTTCTCCTTCACTTAAGAAACTTAGTTTTGCAATAGATTCTTGCAATAGCTGCAATAAAAGAATTTTCAACCAAGAATTTCATATCCAGCATATAAACAAACCCAAAGACAAAAACCACATGATTACCTCAATAGACGCAGAAAAGGACTTTGACAAAATTCAACAGCCCTTCATGTTAAAAATGCTCAATAAATTCAGTATTGATGGAATATATCTCAAAATAATAAGAATATTCAACACTCTTAAAGAAAAGAATTTTAAACTCAGAATTTCATACCCAGCCAAACTAAGTTTCATAAGTGAAGGAGAAATAAAATCCTTCACAGATAAGCAAATGCTTAGAGATTTTGTCACCACCAGGCCTGCCTCATAAGAGACCCTGAAGGAAGCACTAAACATGGAAAGGAACAACCGGTATTACCCATTGCAAAAACATGCCAAAATGTAAAGACCATTGAGGCTATGAAGAACTTGCATCAACTAACGAGCAAAATAACCAGTTAATATCATAATGGCAGGATCAAGTTCACACATAACAATATTAACCTTAAATGTAAATGGACGAAATGCTC